>NC_090442.1:1018533893-1018836977 GCF_031143425.1 Pleurodeles waltl
AGGACACTGACACTGCCAAGGCCATGGGCGCACTCTACTCCCCGCAGAGCAGAGGATCTTATAACACCATCCGCAAAACACCTTTTAGAGGAGGGTTTCGGGGTCAGGCCACACAAGCTAGCACCTCACAGTCCGCACCGTCCACCTACCAGGGACAGTACAGGGGAGGTTTTCGGGGCCAGTATAGAGGGGGGCAATTCCCTAGGAATAGAGGAAGATTTCAAAGCCCCAAAACCACTACCAACAAGCAGTGACTCACACGTCACTCACCCCTCCCACACAACACCAGTGGGGGGGAGGATACGTCAATATTACAAAGCATGGGACAAAATAACTACAGACACATGGGTCCTAGCAATTATCCAACATGGTTATTGCATAGAATTCCTGCAATTCCCTCCAGACATACCACCAAAATCACAAAATTTATCAAAACACCATTCACAGCTTCTAGAGATAGAAGTTCAAGCACTACTGCAAAAAGATGCAATAGAATTAGTACCAAGCACACAAATAAACACAGGAGTTTATTCACTGTACTTCTTGATACCAAAAAAGGACGAAACACTCAGACCAATTCTAGACCTCAGAGTAGTAAACACATTCATCAAATCAGACCACTTTCACATGGTCACACTACAAGAAGTGTTACCATTGCTCAAAAAACACAACTACATGACAACCCTAGACCTCAAAGACGCATATTTCCATATACCAATACATCAATCACACAGGAAATATCTAAGGTTTGTATTCAAAGGAATACATTACCAATTCAAAGTATTGCCTTTTGGTTTAACAACCGCTCCAAGAGTATTCACAAAATGCCTAGCAGTAGTCGCTGCACACATCAGAAGGCAGCAAATACATGTGTTCCCGTATCTAGACGACTGGCTAATCAAAACCAGTTCGCTCACACAATGCTCAAACCACACAAATCAAGTCATACAAACCCTCTACAAACTAGGGTTCACCGTCAACTTTGCAAAATCAAACATTCTGCCAAGCAAAGTACAGCAATATCTAGGAGCCATAATAGACACCACAAAAGGAGTAGCAACGCCAACTCCACAAAGGATCCACAATTTCAACAGAGTCATTCAACACATGTCTCCAAACCAAACAATACAAGCAAGAACAATACTACAGCTCCTAGGCATGATGTCCTCATGCATAGCCATTGTCCCAAACGCAAGACTGCACATGAGGCCCTTACAACAGTGCCTAGCCTCACAGTGGTCTCAAGCACAGGGTCACCTTCTAGATCTGGTGTTGCTAGACCGCCAAACTTACCTCTCGCTTCTATGGTGGAACAGTATAAATTTAAACATAGGGCGGCCTTTCCAAGACCCAGTGCCACAGTACGTAATAACAACAGATGCTTCCATGACAGGGTGGGGAGCACATCTCAATCAACACAACATAAGAGGACAATGGAACATACATCAAACAAAACTGCATATAAATCATCTAGAATTATTAGCAGTTTTTCAAGCACTAAAAGCTTTCCAACCAATCATAACCCACAAATACATCCTTGTCAAAACAGACAACATGACAACGATGTATTATCTAAACAAACAAGGAGGAACACATTCAACGCAGTTAAGCTTGTTAGCTCAAAAAATATGGAAGTGGGCAATCCACCATCAAATTGGTCTAATAGCACAGTTTATTCCGGGGATCCAGAATCAGCTGGCAGACAATCTCTCTCGAGATCACCAGCAAGTCCACGAATGGGAAATCCACCCACAGATTCTGAACACCTACTTCACACTCTGGGGAACACCACAAATAGACTTATTTGCAACAAAAGAGAACGCAAAATGCCAAAACTTCGCGTCCAGATACCCACACAAGCAATCCCAAGGCAATGCCCTATGGATGAACTGGTCAGGAATATTTGCTTACGCTTTTCCTCCTCTCCCTCTCCTTCCTTACCTAGTAAACAAATTGAGTCAAAACAAACTCAAACTCATTTTAATAGCATCAACGTGGGCAAGACAACCCTGGTACACAACACTGCTAGATCTGTCTGTAGTACCACACATCAAACTGCCCAACAAACCAGATCTGTTAACGCAACACAACCAACAGATCAGACACCCGGACCCAGCATCGCTGAATCTAGCAATCTGGCTCCTGAAATCCTAGAATTCGGACACTTACAACTTAGCCAAGAGTGTATGGAGGTCATAAAGCAGGCCAGAAGGCCATCCACTAGGCACTGCTACGCAAGTAAGTGGAAAAGATTTGTTTGGTACTGCCATCATAATCAGATACAACCACTAGACGCAACTCCAAAACATATAGTAAATTACTTGCTCCATTTACAAAAAGCAAAGCTAGCCTTCTCTTCTATTAAAATACACCTTGCAGCAATATCTGCATACCTGCAAACTACCTATTCAACTTCCTTGTATAGGATACCAGTTATCAAAGCATTCATAGAAGGGCTTAAAAGAATTATACCACCAAGAACACCACCTGTTCCTTCATGGAACCTAAACGTGGTTCTAACAAGACTCATGGGCCCACCTTTCGAACCCATGCACTCTTGCGGAATACAATTCCTAACCTGGAAAGTTGCCTTTCTCATCGCCATTACATCTCTAAGAAGAGTAAGTGAAATTCAAGCGTTCACAACACAAGAGCCTTTTATACAAATACATAAAAATAAGGTCGTCCTACGACCCAATCCAAAATTTTTACCAAAAGTTATTTCACCATTCCATCTAAATCAAACGGTAGAACTACCAGTTTTTTTCCCACAGCCAGATTCTGTGGCTGAAAGAGCACTACATACATTAGATGTCAAAAGAGCATTAATGTACTACATTGACAGAACAAAAAACATCAGAAAGACTAAACAGCTATTTATTGCATTCCAAAAACCTCATGCAGGTAACCCAATATCAAAACAAGGTATAGCCAGATGGATAGTTAAATGCATCCAAATCTGCTACCTTAAAGCAAAAAGACAACTGCCCATCACTCCCAGGGCACATTCAACAAGGAAAAAAGGTGCTTCAATGGCCTTTTTAGGAAACATCCCAATGCAGGAAATATGTAAGGCAGCCACTTGGTCTACGCCTCACACATTCACCAAACACTACTGTATAGATGTGCTATCCGCACAACAAGCTACAGTAGGTCAAGCTGTATTAAGAACTCTATTTCAGACAACTTCTACTCCTACAGGCTAAACCACCGCTTATGGGGAACTAACTGCTTACTAGTCTATGCATACCATGTGTATCTACAGCGACAGATGCCATCGAACTGAAAATGTCACTTACCCAGTGTACATCTGTTCGTGGCATCAGTCGCTGAGATTCACATGGACCCACCCACCTCCCCGGAAGCCTGTAGCAGTTCAGAAGTTACCTTCAATTTTGTACATTTGTATATATTATTTAATCCTTTAATAGGTACATACTTACATTTTTCATTGCGCGGGCACTATTACTATAGTACAACTCCTACCTCACCCTCTGCGGGGAAAACAATCGAAGATGGAGTCGACGCCCATGCGCAATGAGCACAGAAGGAGGAGTCACTCGGTCCCGTGACTCGAAAACACTTCTTCGAAGAAAAACAACTTGTAACACTCCGACCCAACACCAGATGGCGAGCTCATGCATACCATGTGAATCTCAGCGACTGATGCCACGAACAGATGTACACTGGGTAAGTGACATTTTCATTTTGCCACAGGGTTTTTGCATTTTTCAAGTCTTTTTCAAATTTTTATTGAGTTATATGTATTAGTAGGGTGCAAGAGAAATGTATTTATTCTACATCGGCAGGATAAAGACCCTATACGAGTTTTAATGAGCTTTAAGTAGGAGGGGCCATTATTTTGTATGTTGTTTGACGGGCAGAGGGTTTGTAGTTTTTGTATCTTTATAGTTTTTCCTTTTTGAATTTTAGGTATAGACTTTCACTGGTTTTTATGGAAGCCAAAATTATTATGTATTTGGGAATATATTTAAGAGTGGTTTCTATCTGGGGACTAATTGCTTGTACGGTATGATGTGTCCTAGAGGTAAAAACATGAAGAGTGATTAGGGTTTAGTCCAAGGTCTTTTTGTATAGAAGCTAATCTCACTAATCCAATGCACCTTATTCACATTTAGTACTGTATGTGAAGGATAATGGATTTCTAAATCGGGGTGTGGATTTAGTGAATGTCGTTTATTCTTGGAGAATGTAGTGTTTCATTCTGGTTTTAGATTGGAATTTTATGTTTATTTTTTGCATGTCATTTCGTATTATATCTGCATGTGGACCTGTTCGGCGTTCCAATTCATGAATTAAATAAAATTGAATTGAAATTGAAAGACTCCAGTACCCTAACGGTCACTGCCCAAGCGAAAGATCTCACCTGTGAGTTTGAATATTTTGGTAACTCTGGTCTTAGTGCCGCCTCTGGCAAAGCCTGTGCCCTCGAAGGTGCCACCCTGGTGTCCTTTTTTAGCATCGCTTCAAAAGTCTTGAAGTTGGTGGACTTTATCCGATCACTAGAAATAAAAATTAGACTGAATTAACCTTTACCATACCACCCTTTTCCACGCGGAGGATCTGTTCCGGTCACACTCCGATGCTCCTGTCATGCCAGACAAGCTTTAAGTCCGTACAGAGGATGATGATTTGAAGACGGATAGTCTTCATCAGAAATCCTGGCCTCTTCCTGGATTGCAGATCACAAGTGGCCTGGATACATCTCCAGAAGAGGGCTTTCCTTACCGATCTGGTCCTCTTTCAGAGTAAGTTTTTTTTTCTTCACCAAAGTGGAGTGAAAACCAGCAGAACCCCTAGAATCGACTTTGCCCACTATTGAGGCCCTACAGTCTATAGTCAAATTGCATGGTGGCGCAGGCTTGAATCTTGTGAATTGAAGTTCTTGTCATGACACCACCTGTCCAAAGAGCCTAGCTGTACAGCTGGTCTCCTCCAGATTAGGTCTAATAGACTATACTCTAGGGGGAAAAGTTATTTACATCGTGTAGCCTTGCATTTTGTACTGCAAATGCCATGTGCCTAATGGGCCTATTGTCAATCCCCTGGCCATTAAAGAGTTTTTTTCTGGAATGTCACTGATGGTTTGAACACTTTGAAAAAAACGCTGAAGTGCAACCTGGATTCTGAAGATATCATGGCTTGATCTATGGGCTCAGCCTTAATGCTGCATCGCCAGGCTTGCATGTGTTCCACTGGCATCTGAGAAGTTGTCCAAGCAACCCTCATGGACATGCCCTTCAATGGCAAGTGGCTGTTCAGAGAGAGGGCCATTTTTTTCATGGAGTGCTTCAAACAAAGCAGAACACAGTGTGCTCTCAAGGCCTAGCTTATCCAGCAAAACAGTTCCATTAGCAGTACTCCCTTTACTTTCTGGTTGACAAGTATGACCAAAGTATAAGACCCATCTTTGACTTTTGTCCTTTGAATCTTTTAATTCGTTAGTCTGTATCTGAGCAGTTTCCACACATAAATATGTTAGAGCTTCCAGTGGTCCATCTTTCCATGAAGACTTTCCTCCTTTTCATCTCAGGAGTGCCATTCAAGTTCTGTCAGACAACACAACCACCATCCATAACGTCTACAGGCAGGGCGTTGTGGAGTCATGGACCCTGTATTGGTAAGCAATTACACTGTATCTATCAGTGGGCCAAGCAATTAAACAATTTTCACATAGCCACATACCTTGCAAGTACCCTCAGTTTGAGAGCAGATACATTGAGTCACCTTTCTCTGGGGGACCACAAGTGGGAACTTCATACAGAAGTGACAGAAATTATTTTTTCATATAGGTGTTTTCATGAGTCTGTCTGGTCACCAAAGCACAGAAATAGAAGTATTCTTAGTTTTGTGCTGTACTCCTTCCTCCGAACGGTTCTCCGGGGGATACTTTAAGTTTAACTGGTCATGTGACCCCCTGAACACATCTCCCAATCCCACTTGGTTTGAGAGCCCTGCATAAGGTGTGGGAGGATCAAGCAAAGGTGATCTTGCTTGCCCAGAACTGGGTGAGGATGATTTTGTATGGTGATTGTAGGAGGCTGGACTGGCTTGTAGTGAGTACCAAGGGGTACTTGCACCTTGCACCAGGCCCAGTTATCCCTTATTAGTGTATAGGGTGTCTAGCAGCTTAGGCTGATAGATAATGGTAGCTTAGCAGAGCAGCTTAGGCTGAACTAGGAGACGTGTGAAGCTACTACAGTACCACTTAGTGTCATATGCACAATATCATAAGAAAACACAATACACAGTTATACTAAAAATAAAGGTACTTTATTTTTATGGCAATATGCCAAAGTATCTTAGAGTGTACCCTCAGTGAGAGGATAGGAAATATACACAAGATATATATACACAATAGCAAAAATATGCAGTATAGTCTTAGAAAACAGTGCAAACAATGTATAGTTACAATAGGATGCAATGGGGAAACATAGGGATAGGGGCAACACAAACCATATACTCCAAAAGTGGAATGCGAACCACGAATGGACCCCAAACCTATGTGACCTTGTAGAGGGTCGCTGGGACTATTAGAAAATAGTGAGAATTAGAAAAATAACCCTCCCCAAGACCCTGAAAAGTGAGTGCAAAGTGCACTAAAGTTCCCCTAAGGACAAAGAAGTTGTGTTAGAGGAATAATGCAGGAAAGACACAAACCAGCAATGCAACAACTGTGGATTTCCAATCTAGGGTACCTGTGGAACAAGGGGACCAAGTCCAAAAGTCACAAGCAAGTCGGAGATGGGCAGATGCCCAGGAAATGCCAGCTGCGGGTGCAAAGAAGCTTCGACTGGACAGAAGAAGCTGAGGTTTCTGCAGGAACGAAAAGGGCTAGAGACTTCCCCTTTGGTGGACGGATCCCTCTCACCTTGGAGAGTCGTGCAGAAGTGTTTTCCCGCTGAAAGGACGCCAACAAGCCATGCTAGGCGCAAATCGTGCGTTTGGCGTTTTTGGACGCTGCTGGGGCCCAGGAGGGACCAGGAGGTCGCAAATTGGACCTGAAGAGAGAGGGGACGTCGAGCAAGACAAAGAGCCCTCACTGAAGCAGGTAGCACCCGGAGAAGTGCCAGAAACAGGCACTACGAGGATGCGTGAAACGGTGCTCGCCGAAGTTGCACAAAGGAGTCCCACGTCGCCGGAGACCAACTTAGAAAGTCGTGCAATGCAGGTTAGAGTGCCGTGGACCCAGGCTTGGCTGTGCACAAAGGATTTCCGCCGGAAGTGCACAGGGGCCGGAGTAGCTTGCAAAGTCGCGGTTCCCAGCAATGCAGCCCAGCGAGGTGAGGCAAGGACTTACCTCCACCAAACTTGGACTGAAGAGTCACTGGACTGTGGGGGTCACTTGGACAGAGTCGCTGGATTTGAGGGACCTCGCTCGTCGTGCTGAGAGGAGACCCAAGGGACTGGTAATGCAGCTTTTTGGTGCCTGCGGTTGCAGGGGGAAGATTCCGTCGACCCACGGGAGATTTCTTCGGAGCTTCTGGTGCAGAGAGGAGGCAGACTACCCCCACAGCATGCACAAGCAGGAAAACAGTCGAGAAGGCGGCAGGATCAGCGTTACAGAGTTGCAGTAGTCGTCTTTGCTACTATGTTGCAGGTTTGCAGGCTTCCAGCGCGGTCAGCGGTCGTTTCCTTATCAGAAGGTGAAGAGAGAGATGCAGAGGAACTCGGATGAGCTCTTGCATTCGTTATCTGAAGTTTCCCCAGAGACAGAGACCCTAAATAGCCAGAAAAGAGGGTTTGGCTACCTAGGAGAGAGGATAGGCTACTAACACCTGAAGGAGCCTATCAGCAGGAGTCTCTGACGTCACCTGGTGGCACTGGCCACTCAGAGCAGTCCAGTGGGCCAGCAGCACCTCTGTTTCCAAGATGGCAGAGGTCTGGAGCACACTGGAGGAGCTCTGGACACCTCCCAGGGGAGGTGCAGGTCAGGGGAGTGGTCACTCCCCTTTCCTTTGTCCAGTTTCGCGCCAGAGCAGGGGCTAAGGGGTCCCTGAACCGGTGTAGACTGGCTTATGCAGAATTGGGCACCTCTGTGCGCAACAAAGCATTTCCAGAGGCTGGGGGAGGCTACTCCTCCCCTGCCTTCACACCATTTTCCAAAGGGAGAGGGTGTCACACCCTCTCTCAGAGGAAGTTCTTTGTTCTGCCATCCTGGGCCAGGCCTGGCTGGACCCCAGGAGTGCAGCTGCCTGTCTGAGGGGTTGGCAGCAGCAGCAGCTGCAGGGAAACCCCAGGAAGGGCAGTCTGGCAGTACCAGGGTCTGTGCTACAGACCACTGGGATCATGGGATTGTGCCAACTATGCCAGGATGGCATAGAGGGGGCAATTCCATGATCATAGACATGTTACATGGCCATATTCGGAGTTACCATGGTGAAGCTACATATAGGTAGTGACCTATATGTAGTGCACGCGTGTAATGGTGTCCCCGCACTCACAAAGTTCAGTGAATTGGCTCTGAACAATGTGGGGGCACCTTGGCTAGTGCCAGGGTGCCCACACACTAAGTAACTTTGCACCTAACCTTTACCAGGTAAAGGTTAGACATATAGGTGACTTATAAGTTACTTAAGTGCAGTGTAAAATGGCTGTGAAATAACGTGGACGTTATTTCACTCAGGCTGCAGTGGCAGGCCTGTGTAAGAATTGTCAGAGCTCCCTATGGGTGGCAAAAGAAATGCTGCAGCCCATAGGGATCTCCTGGAACCCCAATACCCTGGGTACCTCAGTACCATATACTAGGGAATTATAAGGGTGTTCCAGTAAGCCAATGTAAATTGGTAAAATTGGTCACTAGCCTGTTAGTGACAATTTGAAAGTAATGAGAGAGCATAACCACTGAGGTTCTGGTTAGCAGAGCCTCAGTGAGACAGTTAGGCACCACACAGGGAACATATACATGCACACCTATGAGCACTGGGGCCCTGTGTGACAGGGTCCCAGTGACACATACATATAGGCCACAAACCTATGAGCACTGGGGTCCTGACCAGCAGGATCCCAGTGACACATAACAACCATACTGAAAACATAGTGTTTTCACTATGAGCACTGAGGCCTGGCTATCAGGATCCCAGTGAGACAGTGAAAACAGTGACAAACACCCTGACATACACTCACAAACAGGCCAAAAGTGGGGGTAACAAGGCTAGAAAGAGGCTACCTTCTCACAGTGATCTGTTGAGACTCAGCACTCTCCCACACAGGGTGGGACGTTCTTTTGCATTGGGATGACCAGGAACTTCACCCCACTCTCCAAATGTTGCATTTGCATGATGCATGGAGATTGAGTGGTGTCAACTAGAGTCATTTGGCTTTCAACCTAAGGTTGCAGAATTCATCTTGGCTGCCAGGAAACCCAGGATAAAATCTATTTAAGTGGGCAGCTGAAATAAGTTTGTCCGTTGGTGTGAGTAGGAAGTCCTGAATTCATTTCACTATTAGCCTTTTCAGTTTTCTAAGATATGGACTGCCTCTTGCCTAATAGAGCATTGTAGTGGCTATTGTAAAAGGTTATTTGGCTGCGCTATCCTCCTTCACACCTGTCCCTGATCAGCCGTCTTTATTATAGGTGCCACTAGTGGTGCATTTTGTGAAAGATTTACTCTACTTGTCCCCCACTCTTCCCTTTACTGTTCTTCAGTACGATTTCAGTCTTGTGTAAATATTCCTTATGGCATCCCATTTTGAGCTGTGTACAGTTGCCTGATTCAACACCTGACTCTGAAAGCTTTCTTTTTAGTGGCACTTTCTTCAGCCTGTAGGGAGGGTCAGTTCTTGGCCCTATCAGTCCGAAGATCATTCACAGTTTTATTTCTGGATAAACTTGTCTTTACAATAGTACATTTTTATTACCAAAAGTGGTATCTACCTTTTACATGGGACAGTTCTTCACTCTTTCATCTTTTTTTCTCCTCCTCATCCTACAAAAAGAAGGAGTTGCTGCATAGACTAGATTGTGGACAAGCAATGACTTACTACTTCAACCACACAAGACAAGACAGATTGAATGATCGGCTACCATTTCACATTGTTTACCTTTGTATTCAAATCTGCTTTGGCAAGAAAGACCCTCCATCTGGCATTTGTGCTGACTGCACCATGGCTATGGCTGTTTCTATTGTTCTCACCAAAGTGGTGGTGCTTTGACATCTGCTGAGTAGCACCAACTTTACACCGCCAAGCACTAAAAGGCTCTGCAACAAGACCTGTCCAAGTTAACAATTTGGTCCCGTTCCAAATCCAGAAGTCGCAGAAGTCTTCACCTCAATCAAAGTTGTCAGACAAGTTGAAGAAAAAACAGAAGAAATCTAAGCAAGATTCTGCCCTTTCCCACAACTCACATTTCCCCTTTGTCATGCACAGTGGGACCTTAACTTGGTCTTCACGTATCTGAAGTATACTCCCTCTGAGCAGCTTCATAGCTGTCCTTTACAGATTCTCACCCCGAAGACAGTGTTCCTCATCGCCATAACATCAACATGGCATATGAGTGTGCTTCAGGCTCTGTGTCAACCTCCCCATACACCACCTTCTTCCCAGACAAGCTGGTTTTGTGGACATGGGCAGTCCTCTTGCCTGAAGTAGTGATGTTGTTCCACAATGGTTAAAACATCACCTTTCCGGCGTTCTGTGATCCCATTTCCAGAGCTGAACGGCAGCAGTGCAGAGTTCCACAGTGCCTCTTAGCTGCAAGCAAAGGTACTGCTGAAAAGTTTCCAAATCCAGTCTGACACTAGGGAAACATTCAAAAGGTGAGAAATCTATGGCTAGGTAGTCTGTACCAGAAAGAGCATTACCAAAGGCAAGTAACTTGTTCTTTTGGTGGATACTATAGTTTCATGCAGATTTCTCACCACCTTCCTACCTCCTTTATAAATTACTGACAGGGATTCAAAGTTGCTGCCAAGAAACCCAAACTCCATATTCTGTATTGTTGATCTCATTGATGCTGTCTCCAGGCCTGTCCAGTGTTGTAAGACAACTGGAAACTGATGCCAGCATGTCTGTGGGCTCCTTATACATCCTGAAGCCTTCCCATCGGGGTGGGCTTGTTCACCACTAAGGCCAAATACAGCCACCTGGCGATGCTAGAGAACAATTTCTAGGGAAATATTTTCAAATGCAGTCTGGCGCTGGGAAAATATTCAAGAGGTTAGATACCTGCAGGAAGATATAGTATCTAACATCAATCGGTTCACAAAGTTAAATAACCTGTTTTCATTTGTGTTTTTGGCTGATGTCTTAAAGAACTTGTTTTTGCTCCTTCAGATACACGTTTTGCCTGTGTTAGTGAAGAGCTGCTCTTTCCGATGCCTGAGTGAAAAATAAAAAAATATGGGTTTGTTTAGCTGCTTAGCCTTCATGGCCAGAGTGTACATTGGAGAGCAGCAATGAGCAAGTAAAACAGTCTGTTTCAATAATATTAAAGCACTGTCCACCTTAGAGACTCATTACCTGGTGAGAAGAAATCAAAACGAAGAGCGTGACATGACATGAGAATGTTTTGTAGAGTGCACAGTTACTCCTAGGAGTGTCCCAGCAATAAGTATTGTGGAGCAAAACAAACTAAACGTACACACCGGTTACTGAGATGAGAACAGGCAGGTTTTTTAGTTTCCTCTGAAACCTAAAAGACCTAGTGGTTATGTATTACTTCTCTCAGATGACCAGAAGAAATGTCTGCCAAAATTGATAAACTCTGGTTCTGTTATCTGTTAATTCAAATGTTTTCTTACAATGTCAAGCCATGCTCTCTTTATTTTCTGTCATATTTATATCCTGTATTCGGTGAGAGTTTGTGCTTCCTTTTTCTTATTATATCAATTCAGGTCAAGCCTAATTTTCTTTTTTGGATAAAATACAAAATGTTATTCTGATGCAGAATGAGATTTAGGTCGACATCCTGTTCGGTATAGCCAAGTAGCGTTCAAACATTACGTTTAATTCTGCACGGTATTCAGTCCCTGAACGTAACATGAGGGCAAACAAAGATGTCTTAGTCTGGTTTGGACACTGCCATCTTGGTCTCAGTTGTCATGGAAAAAGCACCGACAAGCTCATTCTTTTGCCGGCACTGTTGACAAGTGCTAATAATGGATGTAAAATCATTGTCCTTGAGTGCCTTGGAACCTGGCCCATATCTAGAAGTGCAGGCAGTTCTGCACACAGGCACTCACAGGATGCAGGAAATGGAGAGTGGTTCAGGTGGCTCTTCAAGAGGAGATATGAGTAGTCCGCCGTCAGATCTCAGGAGGTCACAATCATGTATCGGCAGTGACTGCTGCCTGTCAACTCACTAAAATGTATTAAAATAAAAAAAGGACTTGTCCCCCAACCAACCAAAGTCTCAATATTCAGGGTAACAGAAAGAAGACTGCTCCTTAACTTCAGCCTAGGAACTTCACCTAGTGACAACATTCAGTGGCGATATTCATCTTACAACTTTTCAGAAACCACTACTTGTGGACTGCAAAACTGACCTCTACTGTCTAACCCTTCCTGTACATTAATGGTCCCTGAACACTGTATAGACCAGAAATTCAATGTACTGGCTTGTTCTTTAATATTTTCAGTGTAATCACTCAGCCCAGAAATCCTCTCAACTACCCCTTTTAGCACACATAAGTACCCCTTTTAAATCTGTTATCCCAGTCAATCAATCAGTGATTTGTAAAGCGTGGCACCCGTAGGGTCTCAAGGAGCTGTTATGGGTGTGCTGCTCAGTCGAAGAGCCAGGTCTTGAGGTCCTCCTGAACTGCTTCAGTGATGCCGTCCGCCTGAGCCTCAGAGGTAGTGTGTTCCATGTACAGGCTGCTAGGTAGGAGAAGGATCTTCCTCCTGCTGTGCTTTTTCAGATCTTGTGAACAGCTGCAAGGGTGATCTGGGAAGAATGGAAATGTCTGTTGGGTACATAGAAGGCGAGGCAGTGGTTGAGGTATGCCAGTCCTATGTTGTGCAGTGCTTTGTAGGTGTAGATCAGGAGTTTGTATGTGATGCACTTGTTGACTGGGAGCTACTGTAGTTATCTGAGGTGGGAGGAGATGTGGCTGTGTCGGGGATGTCCAGGATGAGTCTGGCTGCTGCATTCTGGAGTCTTGATTGGAGTTTCATGGCTTATGTTAGCATAAAGTCCGTTTGCCGTTGTCCAGTTTGCTAGTGACCCGTGCATGGGTGACTGTCGTCCTCGTATCGGAAGGTATCCACTTGAAAATCGTTTGCAGGATTTGGAGGGTGTGGAAGCATGATGATGAGACAGCGTTGACTTGGCGGCTCATGGATAGAGAGGAGTCCAGGATGATCCCCACCTATAAAGTGCCTTCTACGCACTAAACACCTAAATATTTTTTTATTCCCCCTTGATCATGAAGCCACACCTCTTGCACCCACCTATGGCCTCACAGGGCAGTGTCTTGGGAAGATGTGGTCCCAATTCCTACCTTATAAAATTCCCTCAAAATCATGTGGCGAAATACTACAAGCACAGACTCCTCAAAGAACACTCAGAAACACTAAAACAGACATTTACTACAGGTTGACACAGGCTTTAAAACTGACTTTATCTTGTACACCTTGAAGAATGCCAAATGGAAAGAAAACTTCCTGCATGTAACCAACACAATCAACATCCCATATGGATCCAAACTCACTAAGGCCCTCATTATGGACTTGGCGTTCTGGGAAATCCCGCCATCTGGCATGGCGGCCCAGATCACCACATAATGATGAAAGGGCACCGACAGCCTGCCTCCGACAGGCAGCCTGGCAGTGGATGGCATAATTATCTGACAGGGCAGCGCTGCTGCCCCTCGGATAATGATCCCATTTCCCCGCCAGGGAAAGGCTGGCAAAAGGGGTGCTCAGAGGCCCCTGTGCGGTGCCCCATCGTGCAGGTCACTGCCTGATTTACCGGCAGTGATCTGCGCAACGGGTGCAGCTGCACCCGCCGCACAGAGGCATTGATGGCGGCTCCATGTGGAGCCGCAGGGAATGTCCCGGTAAACCATTCTGCTAAGCCGGCGGGCAGAAACAATGTTTCTGCCTGCCAGCCCAGCAGAATGTTTATTATACGGGCAGCAAGGTTCCAGGGGTGCTGGTGGTCATTGGAAAGACCACCAGCATGAACACGGCGGTGAAAACCGCCATGTTCATAATGACCCCTATATCCCCATCCCAAAAGTTTGGTGGAAATTGTGCATATCCATATGCAGAAACTTAAACATCCTAATCCAAACCTCAGAACATAACCTCTCCCATGTTGATCACCATTTCCCTGCACTCTGCTCCTCCATACCATCCACTCTTAACCCTCCTTTGTCTCCTCCCCCATAGCATATATCTCCACTCTTCCTCTTCACCTAGGAAAACCTACCACTCCCCAAACCTCATGCACTGAGACCATCAACACCCTCCCACATCCTTTCCCATCCCTAAAACCCACAAAGGTAAGGTCATACTGCAAGAAGTATCTCCTCCTCCATTAAGGCACACTTCCCTTCAACAACCAGACCAAACTTGCACACTTGAATCTTCACAGACCTCCAACCATAGCCCCCACCCTAAGTCACGATGACCACCGGCCAACTTCACACTCTACTACAGATCCAACCGCCTCTCAACGCATGCAAAACTAACCCAAATTGAGCCTAATATCTGTATAATACTGGAGGAAATCGCCTCATTACAAAAGGACACCAAGATATGCTAAAACTCGCTTTCTAATCACACATCTGTGGCAAACACTGATCCTGCCACAAACATGCACTCTGACACTTCATGCTCTACCGCCTGGTCAACTATCCCCTCCACTCAATACTACCTCAAGCCTAGGCGCAGCACTAATGAAATGTCGGAGCTGGAAGCAGAAACATTGAGCAACTCATGCAGTGCTCCTAGTCTACCCTGCTATTCTAAGAGTCCTGTTTTCTTGGCACAAGTAGGTTCCTTCCTACTAATAACCATCCCAGGCTGCCCATCCAGCTCACTACCATCCATCTACATCAATCTCAACTGAGAACATCACCCAAGATGAACTGTGTGCTCCTAAACTCTAGGTCAGCAGTCAAGCATGCCACTGAAATAGCGGAAACTATCCCATTACATGAAATTGACATTTGATTTCTGACTGAAACTTTGCTAAACAACCACTCATCCCCCATTATTGATCTCCTCACTCCACTGGGCTTCTCAATAATTCGTCACTTTCCGTAAGGGCCGTTTTGGTGGTGGGATAGCTTACATGCACAAAAATGTTCAGTGCCTTAAATACTTCCGCACCACTGAATACTCTACCTTCGAATATCTAGGACTCTGTCTACTCCAAAGGCTCTAATAATATCGAGTTCCATGCTATTTATCACCCCGCGTGAAAAACAACAATTCTTCGAAGAATTAACAGACCTAATAACGCAAAACTCCCTGAAGGACGCCACAGATATTATGCTAGGAGACCTAAACCTGCACTTGAATGATACCAAACATACTTCAATACAAGGCCTTTCCACTCTGCTTCAAAGAATTGGTCTTATACAACACTGCAAAGAGCAAAGTCACAATGAAGTCTATACCCTGAATGCAATCATTGCCAACCATAACACTGTATCAATCCATTCTATTGTACCCACTGATTGGACAGATCTCCACGCCCTCTCTAGTAAAAAATCTCAGACACATCATCTCCCAAACATGGACTAAAATCATTACATCCCCTTGACTAGTGGCTCTATGCCAGCCTCCCTTAAACTTGGCCAATTCATCCCCTCATCAAAAAGCCCTAGTGACCTAAATAATTACAGACCAATAACTAACCTCCCTCTCCTTGCCAATATTATTGAAAAATGTGTGAAATAACAACTTTGCAACCACATTGAAAAATTCAGCCTCCATGACACCTTCTAATCTGGAGTCAGGAAAGGCTGTAGTATGGAGACTGCAATCTTGAACATTAATTTTTAAATTGTATTTTATTGATTTTATTCATCCATACAGAACATAATAAGGCCATACTACCCTCCTTCCCAGACCCCCTCCCTTCCACAAGTTGCCATGCTCAACTCTCTGAAATCTTGAACATTGTTGATAACATACACACTATTCTCGATGATGGTGAGGCCTGCCTCCTAATCCTCCTTGAGTTTTCAGCGTCTTTTGATAGTTAACCACAATATTCTCCTAAACACCCTCTCACAGCATGCAGGCATCAACGGAACGGTCCTTCAGTAGTTTGCCTCATACCTCAACCAATGATCTCGCTTAATGAAATTAAACAGTGCCACCTCACAAGCATTATCAGTCCCACAAGGTGTTCCCCAAGGATCAATCTTGTCCCCTGCCCTTTGCAGTCATCTTGGAAAGGGCCAGAATTGTGTTCCATCTCTGTGCAGATGTCACCCAACTCTTCACCAAAAGATCATCTAAAGACATCCAACACTTAAACAACGCTCTCTCCATGTACAATCCTGTGTAACCAACAACCATGTTAAGCTCAACCCGAACAAAACTGAACCTCTCCTCATCCAGCCTAAAGGAAAGTCTCATCCTATCCATAACTGGCTTGGCAAACTAGATGCATTAAATTACAAAATATCTATCTCCAACTCTCTTGAGTCACTAGGGATTACACTTGACAAAAAAATGAGCCTGAAAGACCATATTAATGTCTCATCAAAAAGTGCCTTCTACGTGCTAAGCACCTACAAAAAAAAATCAAACCCTTCATCCCCCCGGAGATCTAAAAACTGAGGGGCAGTCCTTAGTCCTCTCCAAGCTGGACTACGGTAAACCAAGTATCACTGGTACTCCCAAAAATTACCTTATTCCTATGAGGTCTGCACTCAGCGCAGCGGCTAGACATCTCTCTGAAGAGAAACTTTATGATCACATCACTCCCACGCTTAAGAAACTCAACTGGCTACTAATAGAAGCAAGAAGAATATTCAAAACAGCTTGCATAACCCACAGAGTTCTTTACACAGATAAACCAAACTACCTCACAAACAAACTATAAAAAGCTGGCCAAAAGAGGCCTCTGCGAAGTGCAAACACTCTACTCCTGATTCCTCCCAAATTTAAGAAAGAAAAATCACTTGCTGGTTCCTTCTTTGGGAATGCGCCTAGAATTTGGAACGCTCTACCTCAGGATCTGTGTGACAATCAATCAATCTTATGCTTTAGGAAAATTCATAAATTATTTATTCTCAATAAATACATGAATCCACTGTCCTAAAATAATCAACTTGATTTTGTGCCCTTTTCCTCCAACCACTACCTCTTGAAGCAACTGAACAATTTATTCCTCCATCTACTGAAAAACCTAGCATATGTACCTCTGGAAATTATTGATCATCTATTCTACCTTGCTAATCGGTATGCCTACTATTTTTCTTGTGTATTCCTTGTGCAAGATGTTCGACCCTTCTAAAGCACTCTGATACCCACAAGACAAGTCTGCGCTATAAAAAACTTGAAAAATAGATAAAAAATAAATAAACAAATAAGGAGTTCTCTCATCAGCTCCCCGGACTTCACAGCAATGGATCAGCAGAAAAAAAGCATGTTTGTATTTTTTATTACATTTATATTTCAGAGACAGAGATAATAGAACAGGTCCTGGTCAAATCAAATGTTCCCCTTATGTGCACCAATAGTTTACAAAAATGTATGAGAATTATGTGATAGCTTATAATGTTAGCAGTAGTTTGTTCCTAACTAATTTATTATTTACCTCAAAAATAAAAATAATAAGATAGCTGTGTGGAAATGAGGAAGAGGTTTTTTTAAATATTTACTTGTATATAGCATAATTTCCAGCAGTATTTAGCACAAAGGGTATTAAGAGTATACTAGTGTTATCCAGCTCATTTTGCTGGACCTGCAGGCACTATTTAGCATACTTGGTCAGCACATTCTCTTCTTCTGTCTTCTAGTAACCGGTGTCCAGGGCAATGAGCAAAATTGGATCTCCTTTTTACTCTTAACGTGATGCCATATCAATAATTTTCTTCCCTTCCTATCCAAATTTCCAGTATCTCACCTGCCGTGTCAGACAGGGCTCGTGACTTTTCATGCGTTGCTCAGCCTCTACTTTTAGCACCTTTGCTAGTCTTTCATCCTCAAGTTGTACTCCTGTGCTGTTTACTTACAAAATCTGTTTAG
The DNA here is from genome assembly GCF_031143425.1 of Pleurodeles waltl. Classification (NCBI taxonomy): domain Eukaryota; kingdom Metazoa; phylum Chordata; class Amphibia; order Caudata; family Salamandridae; genus Pleurodeles; species Pleurodeles waltl. The sequence goes on from NC_090442.1 coordinate 1,018,552,074, forward strand.
AATGAAGAAAATCCCACGCCCAGATCCAAAAACATGCATAAATGAATGCCAACAGTCAGCAACTGGATTCATGACAATTGTCTAAAGCTCAGTAAAGATAAAACTGAGGCCTTTATCACCAATTCTAACACGATGATCCTCTTCCAGCTGACTGACAACTGTTTATCTTGGTCTTTCATTGCCCTCTAAAGTCCAAAATCTCACGGGGATTTCTCAAATTAGCAGAGTCATCAGTTTGTGATTCTTTCACCTCTGTACTCTCAAATAGACCTAATTGCCTCACACCGGGACAGCTATAATATTCTAACCTCATATCAGTTTGACTGAAGTACCATCAGGTATCTCAGCTTCCATTTGGTCTTCAGACTGAGATGCTTAAGAGTTAAGAATGTGGAGGCCGCCTCTCACTGAGTATCAAGTGAAGAGACCAAATTTTTCCAGGTTACTACCTTTCCAAATTACAGTAATTTCAACTACATGCCAGAAACCTCAGCTCTTTTTCTCATACTCATCTGTGGTTTCAGCTTCCTGACATCGAAGTGTGGCACCTCCATCCTAACAGATTTGTAACATTACTAACCACATACTCTTTCAAAACGTTCTAAGCTGTACCCTTTTCCACAACAATGCACGTTATCAACTTTAGAGTGCCAGTAATGACATTGTTGACATGTGTGAGTCAACGGAGGTAGACAGAGATGTGTTTTTAAGACTTGAATTACTTGGGATTTAGGAGCAGGTGCTGAGATCTAGAGTGTAGCTCTTGTAAGCTGATGCCAAGCGCTCAAAGAAGTTTTGAACAGATCAACTTGTCTCACCAGCCAGCTGTCCCAGAAAACATAACTTCTGTTTCTATGCATTAAGTTAAAGCCAACTATGTTTCATATGTAGGAGACATTCAAGACAGGTTGTTCGGCTGGTCCGTTTGTCTCTAATCTGACAGTTCTGTTGAGTGTGGTCTAAGGTCTGCAATTTAGCCACCATACTGCATTTCTTCCCAACAGACCTAAGGCTGAATTGTCTCTCAAATTCATCCATCCTGTTTGGTTTTGTGGGATGCAGTCATTATTGTTTCACTTTGAACAATAACGTTTTGTTTGCAGCAGTTTAGAAGTGAAACTAGTGGTTGTAATATTGTAACATTTTTCTTTTTTTTAGGCCCTGCAGAGAGAGACATGATCGTTATGAGAAACGACATTGGTATCCGGCATCCATCAGGCCATTTAGAGGAGAAGAACATTAGCCTGGTGGTATATGGAGACGTCAATGGATACTCTGCAATGGCTAAAACTGTTGGCTTCCCTACAGCAATTGCTGCAAAAATGGTGCTGGATGGTAAGTTTATTATTTTTTTGTTGTTTTTTAATTCCCATGTTTTCTTTTCTAAACCATTCTTTATAGCTTTCATACTCCTGACTATAGACTCATTAGAGGTCAACCATTTCAAATGTCTCCATTCCCCCTGATCATCTTTGGTTCCCGAAGACACACCACACATACTTCCTCCTTAATTTCCCACTCCAATATAGATAGGAATTCAAATATCCGAGTATACAGGTTTGATTTAGGCCTAATTCCACCACTTATTCCAGTGAGTTTCATGGAAAGCTTTTATGAAGTCTCTACTCCAGCTTAATTAAAATAACAGTCTAGTGAGAGTTGTCCTCAGTGAGAAACTCACTTGAAAGGGGAAGATGGGAAGTTGACAACCGAAGTATCTTGGCCAGTTTAGTCGCTAAAGTAGACTTGCTTGTGTTTGCAATGATCTCTCCTTGAGGGAGTTTTAACAATCCAGTCTATGGGAAATTAGTAACTTCTGAGGTGTGAATGTTTAATTGAAGAAAAGTTTGATTGTTTTATCATGAAATAATTTCTGAGATCTTTGCTTAGACAGTAACATTACAGAGCCTAAATTAAGTTTAACTTTTAGTTTTTTGGGCGGGTGGGGATGGGAGTAGAATTTCCTTTCTTCCTTTCAGTCCTTTGAGCAATAGCAAAGCTAACTGACTAGAAAATTTACTGACGAGCTACAGCATTTTAGAAAAAAGTAGTTCAGTCAGCTATTTACTGGACACAAAATTGCAAACCATTCTTACAACTCTCACAATATTTACATCATAAGTTAAATAGTGGACATGATTGGAACAATATGAATAGTCCCTAGCAGTCAGCTTAATTGTATTTAAACATATTCACATTTCATTTCATTGGTTAACATATGTATAATATAGTGCATTTGACCTTAGAGAGGACGTGTTGAGCACAACAAAATAAATGGATTTCAGATTTTGCTGCTGCCTTCCCCATCACCTCCAGGCTTTCCACACACAATGAGAACTGAAAACCAAGCATTGGCCTACTTACGGAAAGTACTGCATGGTTATTGAGGGAGGGAGTTTTCTGTAAGGTCTTCCATCATGTTGCAGTAATAGGCATGCTGCCTGTTAAAAATTGGGTCTTTGGTTGGCAGTCAGGTTACCCCCTGTCGAAGCAAGGGCCCTCACTCTACTCAGGGTAAAAGAGAATCACCCTCAGCTAACCCCTGCTTACCCCCTTGGTAGCTGGCACGAGCAGTAGGCTGAACTTCAGAGTGCTAGGTGTAAAGCATTTGTACCAACATACACAGTAACTTAATGAAAACCCTACAAAATGACACAACACAGGTTTAGAAAAAATGTATCTAAACAAAACAAGACCAAAATGACAAAAATCCACAATACACAAGTCAAGTTATCACTAAAAATGTGAAGAGAGTCTTCATGTAATTTTAAACACAATGCTAACGTGGTTAGCATGAAAATGTACCTTGGGTGTGTCAAAAATAAGCCTGCATGGGCGAGTGTGCATCAAAAAGGGCTTGCGATGTGTCGATTCCACTCACGAGTGAAGCATTAAGTCGTTTCTCCTTTAGTCGGGTGGGGCGTACGTCATTTCTTCTCTCTGCAGGAGAGCTATGCGTCGATCCGGTCAGCACTCTCAGGTCCAAGCAGGCCTTGCGTTGTTTTTACATGCCCAGCGGTGTTTGCGTCAGAAATTCATCCGCACGATAATCTGAAAACCTTGCAGCGCGGGTTGCGATCTCACCAGCCTCCGTCAGCGATGCTGCGCGTCGTTTCCTCAGCTCTGGGAATCCATCTTCTGGTCGCGTTGCAGGTGAGTGTCGATTTTCAGCCGCAAAGCTGGCGGCGCGTCGATTTTTCAGCCGCAGATCGGAGTTGTGTCGATCTTTTCCCCGCACAGCGTTCAGTGCGTGGATTTCTCACTCTTCGGCTGCCAGCTTCTCTTTTCAGGGTCCCAGGAACTGGATGGGCACCACTTGGCAGAGTAGGAGTCTCTTCAGAGACTCCAGGTGCTGGCAGAGAGAAGTCTTTGCTGTCCCTGAAACTTCAACCAACAGGACGCAAGCTCTAAATCAAGCCCTTGGAGAGTTCTTCACAAGATGGAAGGCACACAAAATCCAGTCTTTGTCATCTAGCACAGGCAGAGCAGCAACTGCAGGATAGCTCCACAAAGCACAGTCACAGGCAGGGCAGCTCTTCTTCCTCAGCTCTTCAGCTCTTCTCCAGGCAGAGGTTCCTCTTGGTTTCCAGAAGTGTTCTAAAGTCTGTGGTTTTGGGTGCCCTTCTTAAACCCATTTTGCCCTTTGAAGTAGGCTTACTTCAAAGAAAAGTCTCTCTTCTTTGTGAAATCGTGACTTGCCGTGGCCAGGTCCCAGATACACATCAGGGGGTTGGAGACTGCATTGTGTGAGGGCAGGCACAGCCCTTTCAGGTGTGAGTGACCATTCCCTCGTAGCAGGGATGGCTCATCAGGAAATGAAGACTACACCCCAGCTCCCTTTGTGTCACTGTCTAGTGAGAGGTGCAACCAGCCCAACTGTCAAACTGACCCAGACAGGGAATCCACAAACAGGCAGAGTCACTGAAATGGTTTAACCTCTTAGCTGCTGGGCCTTCCCCCCGCCCCCGTGCTGAGCCCTTTTTTTGGCTATTTAGGGTAATTCGCACTTAGGCCTTCATAAGTTTTTGTCCACATAAGCTATCCATGCTAAATTTGCGTCCTTTTTTCCAACATCCTAGGGATTCTAAAGGTACCCAGAGTTTGTGGTTTCCCCTGGAGGAGACCAAGAAATTAGCCAAAATAGAGCAAAAATATTGTTTTTTTCAAAACAATTGGAAAAAAGGGCTGCCGAAGAATGCTTGTGGTTTTGCCCCTGAAAATGGCATCAACAAAGGGTTTGCGGTGCTAAAATCACCAGCTTTCCAGCTTTCAGGAAAAGGCAAACTTGAATCAGAAAAACACATTATTTTTCAACACAATTTTGCCATTTTTCTGAGACATACCCGATTTTTACTATTTTGTTTGCTTTCAACCTCCTTCCGGTTAGTGACAGAAATGGGTGTGAAACCAATGCTGGATCTCAGAAAGCTAAATATTTTTGAAAAATAAACAAATTTCTGAATTCAGCAAAGGTTCATTTGTGTAGATCCTACAAGCTTTTCCTACAGAAAATAACAGCTGAAATAAAAAAATATTGAAATTGAGCTGAAAACAACAGCCATTTTTCTTTATGTTTTACTCTGTAACTTTTTCCTGCTATGTCATATTTATTAAAGCAATATACCGTTATGTCTGCTGGACTCTTCTGGTTGCGGTGATATATAGGGCTTGTAGGTTCATCAAGAACCCTAGGTACCCAGAGCCAATAAATGAGCTGCACCCTGCAGTGGGTTTTCATTCTATACCGGGTATACAGCAATTCATTTGCTGAAATATAAAGAGTGAAAAATAGGTATCAAGAAAATCTTTGTATTTCCAAAATGGGCACAAGATAAGGTGTTGAGGAGCAGTGGTTATTTGCACATCTCTGAATTCCGGGGTGCCCATACTAATATGTGAATTACAGGGCATTTCTCAAATAGACTTCTTTTTTACACACTCTCTTATATTTGGAAGGAAAAAATGTAGAGAAAGACAAGGGGCAATAACACTTGTTTTGCTATTCTATGTTCCCCCAGGTCTCCGGATAAAAATGGTACCTCACTTGTGTGGGTAGGCCTAGCGCCTGCGACAGGAAATGCCCCAAAACACAACGTGGACACATCGGATTTTTCCACAGAAAACAGAGGTGTTTTTTGCAAAGTGCCTACATGTGGATTTTGGCTTCTAGCTCAGCAGGCACCTAGGGAAACCTACCAAACCTGTGCATTTTTGAAAACTAGAGACCTAGGGGAATCCAAGATGGGGTGACTTGTGGGGCTCTCACCAGGTTCTGTTACCCAGAATCCTTTGCAAACCTCAAAATTTGGCTAAAAAACACTTTTTCCTCACATTTCGGTGACAGAAAGTTCTGGAATCTGAGAGGATCCACAAATTTCCTTCAACCCAACGTTCCCCCAAGTCTCCCGATAAAGATGATACCTCACTTGTGTGGGTAGGCCTAGTGCCCGCGGCAGGAAATGCCCCAAAACACAACGTGGACACATCAGATTTTTCCACAGAAAACAGAGGTGTTTTTTGCAAAGTGCCTACCTGTGGATTTTGGCCTCTAGCTCAGCCGGCACCTAGGGAAACCTACCAAACCTGTGCATTTTTTAAACCTAGAGACCTAGGGGAATCCAAGATGGGGTGACTTTTGGGGCTCTCACCAGGTTCTGTTACCCAGAATCCTTTGCAAACCTCAAAATTTGGTTAAAGAAACACTTTTTCCTTACATTTCGGTGACAGAAAGTTCTGGAATCTGAGAGGAGCCACAAATTCCCTTCCACCCAGCGTTCCCTCAAGTCTCCCGATAAAAACGATACCTCACTTGTGTGGATATGCCTAGTGCCCGCAACAGGAATGGATCACACAAGGGTCAATGGTAGTCCTTGCATGGGGGCTACTGTTAACCCTGGAGTGATCCATTCCTGAAGCAGGCACTGGGCGCAGGCACACAAGCCGGGTTGTGTTTTTATCAGGACAAGTGGAGAAACACTGGGTGGTAGGAATTTTTAGGATCCCTGCTCATTCCTGTAGTTTCTGTGATTAAAAAAGAAAGGAAAAATAGTGGTTTTAATCAACGTTTCACTTTTGCAGGGTATTCTGGGTAAGAAAACTTTGTTAAATCCAAACATGCCACATTTGCGTGGGCTGCTTTGGGTGTCTAGTTTTCAGAAATGTCTGCGTTTGGTAGGTTTCCCTATATGGCTGCCGAGCCCAGGACCAAATACTTAGATGACTGTCTTAAAAAACGAGGCTGTTTTGTGGTAGGTAATTTTAATGTCTCCACAATCCGTTTTGGGTACTTCCCTGTTGTGGTCACTTGCCCACTCACTAAAGTGAGGCAGTTTTTCGCTGGAGACTTAGTGGAACTTGTGGCTCCCTGCAGCTCCCTGGACTTCTGTTCATTGGAATGCAAGGCAAATGTGTTTTTTAAGCACATTTTGTGATTTCAAGGGGATTCTGGGTGAAGGAAAACTGGTGTGAGCCACGCAAGTCCTGCACCCTTGGACTCCCCTGGTACTAGTTTGTTTAACTTAAACTCACACTGGTTGGTTTTAGGACCTCCAGAAAGTATGGTTTCAAACCTCTTTATGGTCCATTCACACGCCATTCACGCACAACAAACAACCCTTTCATACCACCGGCCACGGGCCCAATCCAACCAGTCATTGCACTCACGTTAACTTACCGCTGCCAGACAAGGGCCCATCACATTCACACACCACAGAACAGAACAAGGTTGACTACATTTTACCACCTGTCAAGTAACTGCCTCCTTCTTCCTTAACATTACCAAATGCATGCGTAACAAACCTTTACTAATGACTCCTGTGACAGCCACCTGAGGCTCAGAAAGACACGTTTTTCATGCGCCTTTAACGCACTCTCTGTGCTAAATCCAACTCCTTCCAGTTTGTGGATGCAAGTTGGGGGTGTCTGAGTATGCCGTACAAAGCGATTCCTCGGGCTGAGTGAGCATATCTACTTTTGAAACTAAGGGAGACATGCTGGCGATTTCTCATGATGTTCCCTAAAGAGAAGGTCATAGGCTATAAAAAAGGGTAGTGTTTGGCACACAGGGGAGTCCATGAGAACGTAGCATATATCCCAGCCAACATTATGTGCAGTGATGTGACTGTAATGCACTTATACAGCAAACTGAACATCTACTAAGTTCTGATGGAGGATGAACATGAAAAGCAGGTCAAACACTGACCTATACAAGTCATTCCCCTTCAGTGATTCCTCGAACTGAGAGAGCATATCTACAGTTGAAGGTAAGGTAGGCATGCTGGTGAAAAAAGGGTACTCCTTGACAATGTGGCATATGTTCTGTCCACTAGTATATGCAGTAGGGGGAATATAATGCATGTTAATTGAACAGAACACCTACCACGTTCTGACCGTGGATTTAGCTCTCAAGCAGTCCAAAAGGAAGTCCATGATGAATTAGATGAAGTAAAATTCTGTGGCTCCTTGCCTAACGAAGCAGTGGCCCATGGACGTTCGGTATCCATGCACTGCCACTGAAAGGATTACCCAACGGCAGCTCAACTTCAGTCGATTTCCCAGAACTTTGCTTTAGTATGCTACAACGTAAAGCAAGTAGGGATACAGAGGCCTGGTTGTGATGGACACTGGGGACAGCAATACCGACTCACCTGCCGCTTTCCATGCTTTGAGCACACTTTACAGCGACGACATGGACGATCCTTTTTGGGTGTTTTAGGAATGCGATCAGCAAAGTGTCGCTCCTTCAGCCTTGCCACATCCTCCAGAACATATGAGGTGGAGGCTGCTGCTGCTTTTGTAACAGCAGTGAGGCTTTCAATTACAGACAACTGGAAGTCAAGGAAAGTCATGAGTCTTCCTGTGGTTGTCTGACGGTAAACAACATACGCATTATATGTTGCCATCTGAATCAGGTGGGTAAACAGTTTCTTGTACCAAGTGCGAGTTTTATGACACGCATTGTATGGTTGAAGAACCTGGTCGTTCTTGTCCACTCCGCCCATGTACTTATTGTAATCAAGTATACAGATGAGCTTGTGGACTTCAGCCATCTGACCCCAAACCATGATAGGGGAAGTGCTCTCATCATGAATTGTAGTGAGTACGTATACATCACGCCTATCCAAGAACTTGACTGTGAGTAGTTTGTTAGAACGCAATGCAGTACTCTCTGATTTCTGGAGCTTCTTGCAAACAAGCTCCTGCAGGAATCCTTTGAGGTTACAACGAACTTTACCGCAGGCCACAGTGCCAGCTTTGTAGAGCTCACTGAACAGCAAAACTCCTGTATAGAAATTGTCCACATAAAGGTTATAACCTTTGTAAAGAAGTGGCTGGACAAGTTCCCATACAATCTTACCTGTGACCCCTAACGCGGGAGGGCAACCTACAGGGTTTAGGGTAGAATCCTACCCTGTATACACTCTCAAGCTGTGCACATAGCCAGAAGAGCTCTCACACACATGTACAGCTTTATGCCATACCGAGCTATTTTGCTCGCAATGTACTGTCTGAAAAGCAGCCGTCCTTTGTACAGGATCAAGGACTCATCGACTGCTATATTCTTTCCAGGAGTATAGATCTCTGGAAACCTGGCAGACAAATGTTCCACGACAAGCCGAATTTTGAACAACCTGTCATGGTCTGGATGGTCCCGGGGCAATGCAGCAGTTTTGTCACTGAAATGCAGTATGCGCTGCAGTAGCAAAAAGCGATATCTGCTCATGTATGGTGCGAAGATGGGAGTTACCCAAACTGTGGGAGTCGTCCAGTAGGACTGCAAGGTTGGTTTCTGCACTAACCCCATTTTGAGTGTAAGGCCCAAAAATATCTTCAGTTCTGCCAGCAAAGTGGGAGTCCACTGGCATGCCCTAGAACGGGGCCCTAGAGTGCCTCCACGCTCCCTCAGAAATTGGTCTGCACGAAAATTTGTTTGCTGCACAATTTCCTGAAGGAAGTCAACATCCAAAAATAGATGGATGTAGTTGACTGGCAAAAAGTTAGCTGTATCAACTTTACATCCAGCGTCACCAGTAAAAGGTGGAATTTGGGGCTGAACTGAACAGGGGTCTGCCAAGAGAGCACTCGCTCTGTGTTGCGGCCGCAAGCACCTGCTCTCTGGGTACGGCTAACCCATTGTTGTCCCGCTGCACAGAATGTGCTTGCAAAGGGACAGCACGGCTGTCGTCATTGTCTTCTTCAGACTCACTGGAAGAGGTGTCGTCGGATGGGACCCCGCCGACTGAAAATTCACTCTCAAATTCTGTCCCATTGTCCTCTCCCTCAGATGCTGTCTCAGTATCTGCTGTCTCAGTCTCTGAGCCTACATCACAACTGTCCTCCATAACCCTAGTTAGGGTTTGATCAGCAGTCATCCAACGAGACGCCATCTCTGCTACTGGCTAAACTGTCCCTCTAAATTACTAGCCTACATAGAAGGCAAATAATCATAAAATTGCTTGTGGGTATGTTTGATGTGTACAATAGGAAATGTCATCACCTTGCCTTCTCTTCTTCTCCAATTCGGCCTATTCTCTGAAAACACTGAAAAAAACAAAAAAGAATGTATTACTTCACCTTACCACATACCCATCATCATAGCCTTCAGCGCTAGTGGCACCCAGTGCGACAGTCATTTTTGTTGCTCTGCCTCCCATTACCTCCTCTTCTAATTCCCTCAGTACCACCCAGCAAAAGTGTTGCTCATATCTCCATACTCCCCCTCGCTTAACATTTGTTTTAAAGCGCAGGTAACGCTTGCCTTTACTAATCCACTCTGCTAAATACATATAAATGTATATCCTTTGCAGCAGGACAATAAACCGTCTGCACTACTTTATGGCAACTGCCACTAGAGAAAAGACATACATGCATGCATATATATATATATATTTTGTGAACCAGAATCTCACCGCACTCCACGAGGTTCAAATGTACATGTTTTATTGCAAGCAACAGCCACCTACGCGATTCGACTCTCAAGGAGTCTTGATCCCCGTAAATGAGTCCCTCTTTTCTTTCATTTTTTATACTTGCAATAAAATATGTCAATTTGAACCTTGTGGAGTGCGGTGAGATTCTTGTTCACAAAATATTTTCGAGGTTGGTCTCCTCCGTCACCGAGCACCGGCAGTGGAGTGTGCCGTGCAACAATCTTTTGACCAATTTGTGTTTTGTGTATATATATATATATCTATATCTATATCTATATAGATATCACTTTTATATATATGTGTGGTTTCCCTGGGGGGCCAATTGTGGCTCCCGGGAAAACAACACACGAAAGAAAAAAATAATATATATATATATATAAAGCAAGACACTAACTCTCTACATAACTTCTTTTGGCAAAGCACTCCCGTATAAAAACAAAATGGCCCCATAGAGGGTCAGCCTAAGGGCTGACCCCCAACATTTTCTATTTTTTTTTTTTTATAGAATCTAGTTTTCCCTGGGGGGGCAATTGGGGCCCCCCCAGGGAAAACTAGATTCTTTTTTTATCCCCCAGGGCTCGGCCTGTGTTCAGAAGGCCGACCCCGCCATTTTGTTTTTTATATTTTAAAACAAAAAATGTATCTGGGGGGGCGCGATCGTCCCCCAAAGCAACCCAAAACAGTTTTTTTTTTTAAATAGTGCCCCCACAGAGAAAGGCAGCCCATTTACAAGGGGGCCGACCCCCCCAAAGAAGATCCCTGGTGTCTAGAGGCGTTTCCTGGCCGTGGATCGCAGCCGCGCTGCGATCCATGGTCAGGAAACTGTGCCAGGGAGGCATTGAGTCTCCCCTTTCCATCGATGCATCCCTGGCTTCTGGGGAGGCTGTTTTGGCCTTTTTTGCCTCCCTGGCTTCTGGGGAGGCCATTTTGGCCTTTTTCCCCCCACCGGAGTAGGAGGCGGACGCTTACCTGCTCCTCTGCTGCTCCGGTGTGGAAAAATGTGACATCAGCGCGCCTCGGGCGGGAGGGGGGTGGGGGGGAGAAGCGGAAGTTGTTCTGCGTCTCCGAAGGTAAAAAAAAAATCCTCCGGTGCATTGCACCGGAGGATTTTTAACCCCCTCCCTGGTGTTGGCCACTGGACGTGACCCGCACCAGGGAGGTAGTGCGGGCACCAGCCAGTGGCCGACGCCTGCACTTATCGGGTTAAGCAAGAAAATGCTCACTTTCTAAAAGTGGTATTTTCAAACACACAATCTCAAAATCAACTTTACTAAAAGATGTATTTTTAAATTGTGAGCTCAGAGACCCCAAACTCCATGTCTGTCCGCTCCCAAAGGGAATCTACACTTTAATCAGATTTAAAGGTAGCCCTCATGTTAACCTATGAGAGGGACAGGCCTTGCAACAGTGAAAAACGAATTTAGCAATATTTGACTGTCAGGACATAAAAAACACATTACTATATGTCCTACCTTAACCATACACTGCACCCTGCCATTGGGGCTACCTAGGGCCTACCTTAGGGGTGTCTTACATGTAAGAAAAGGGAATGTTTATGCCTGGCAAGTGGGTACACTTGCCAAGTCGAATTTACAGTTAAAACTGCAAGCACAGACACTGCAGTGGCAGGTCTGAGACATGATTACAGAGCTACGTATGTGGGTGGCACAACCAGTGCTGAAGGCCCACTAGTAGCATTTGATTTACAGGCCCTGGGCACCTCTAGTGCACTTTACTAGGGACTTACTAGTGAATCAAATATGCCAATAATGGATAAGCCAATTACATACACATTTTGTAAAGGAGCACTTGCACTTTAGCACTGGTTAGCAATGCTAAAGTGCCCAGAGTAACATAAACAGAAAAAACAGAGTCCAGCACACATCAAAAACCTGGGAAACAGAGGCAAGAAGTTAAGGGAGACGACACCAAGGAAGAAAAGTCTAACAATACCCACATGTCATTTGTAAGCAAGCACTAAGCGCTTGATGCATTGTGTTGCAAAAATACAGATTTTGGCTGTGAGATTCTTGCAGCTTGTTTGCTTGAATGCTGGTCTATCTTGTGCTCACAGCATTCTTGAGTCTGTGAAATCAGGCTCCCAACTCTCTGGCAAGGAGTGAGAGGGAGCCAAAGGCCCACACTAAGGAACGATCCTTCTTTATTCATGTTCTGTAGTTCATTGTCCTTCCTCCTCCACACAACGTATACAGTCAATCCCACATTAAGTGGAGCTGTGATACAACCTTGTTAAAAGTTTGAGACATGAAAAGAGGAGCTTTTTTTTGCATCCTGCATAAATGTGGCAAAAAACAAAAGAACTGGGCTGAAAAGGTCAGTGAAACACAGGTAGTGGACAAGCTTTTGTTAAAGAAGGTTAGGACTGGGTTCACTGGAATAAAGTGAGCATAGGTGTTTTTGTTTTTGAGAAGCCTTCTTCATTCATTACAATGGTGCAGATATTTACAGACCTTTTGCAAGGAGAGACAGCCAGCACCAAGAGTAGTGAAATCCCCATGAAGGTCACTTTTCTTAATTTGAGGGGTGGGTGGTAGATCTGTTTCCCAAACTACCTCATGCAACTGTGAGGTGAATTAAAAATTTACAAATTATATTTATAAAATGGACTTTACCGGGGGGGCAGGCTGAACATGGTATAGCTGAGATTTTGAGAGAAATAAAGTGAATGCCTACACTGGGATGCAGAGAGGTTAGAAATACCCTGAAGTCCATTCTAGTCCAACAGACTTGCCCCAGGGAAAAGGACTGAGGTTTGCTGTAGTCTGTTTAGGGTGTTTGACTAGAAATAGGATTAGAAAAATAGTGTGAGGCTTTATTGAGGATTTCCACTAGTTTTGCATTCTATAATATTGTTTGCAGTGGCTTAACCATGTTACCCTACCACCATTTGAAAGTGTGAAAAGAATTGCTAATATGACCCTACTTTGTCTGCACAGCAGATATCCAGGGGGTCCAGAAGATAATGTAGGACACCAAATATGTCTGGAATAGATATTGTTTAAGGACTTACAACTTAGCTGTATTTATAATCTACAGCACCACGGTCGGATCACTGGCACGCCACGTTTTGGCCACCAGACAGCCTGGCAGTTCCGGCGGTCCCAATCCACCTGTGGATTGTGACCCCTCTCTCCACTGGCGTTAACATGGAGGTTTCACTGCCATGTAAATGCTGGCAGAGATGGGGTGCCGGGGGCCCCAGGGGAGCCCATGCACTGTCCATGCACTTGACATAGGCAGTGCGGGGGCTCACCTAGCCAGCCCCGTTGGGCAAATCACAGTCTTCTTTGCAGACTGTGATTTGCGCAGCGGGTGCTGGTGCACCCAACGCGCAATAGCATTTCCGCCGTCCATAATACGAGCAGGCGTCAATAATGTTGTGCACTGGCCCAGTGGGAAACTCATAATAAGGCCAGCAGAAAGGAGACTGCACTGGCGGTCTCCTGACCTGTGGGAGTTTGGTGGGTGCCCTTTTCCACCCGGCAAACTCCTAATGAGGGCCTGAATGTCTTCTAAGAAGGTATTTTTACGAAATCTTCTCCAAAAAGAAAAAAAAATACTCTCCTTTTCATTTTTTGACATTGTTATGGATCTTAATAGGGGCACTTCATGTGTAAAATACAAAAGAAGAAAGAACAAATAAATATTTATTTAAATTGCAAGTAATGATATATATTTTAATTAAAGCTTGAGAAATGTGAATGAAACGATCTATAAAGATTATTCATTTTCTTTTCACTATTTTCTCTCTAGGTGAGATTGATGCCAAAGGAATGGTGATACCCTTGACACCAAATATCTATGGACCGATACTTGAACGCATTAAAGAAGAAGGGGTCTTGTACAATACAAAGAGCACATTTACCCTTTAGGTTGCTTACAGATGAGTGTATGTTATGTATGTGTAATTATGTACATTATCATGATAATGCTTAAAAGAGTAACTTTTTGAATGTCAAATTTTTTAACGAGCATTTTGGTCATGCAATAAAATATTGTGAAGGGACACCAACCTTTTACTTGTAATCACTTGGTTTGTGTGACTGACATTTTTTTGTCTTGTGGGGGAGTTCCATAACTAAAGTAAGTATCAGCAAAGTCAATATGTCGCATCTTCTGGAACTTCAGGCTTTACCAGTTCTATTTTCTGACGCTGTGCAGAATTGGAAGCTGCATAGCATAGGCAAAATAAAGGAAAAAAAGGTGCAGAGACATGACATTGGTTTCCAATTGCATCATTCTGTAGGTGTGGGCATGTGTCACCAGTATTGTATATTCAATTTGGTGACTTAGTTTAACTTCAAACCCAATAGTTGCATATTGCCAAAATTATGTACCTTTGGCAGGCATTACCTTCAATAATTTCACCCAACTATGTTTTCCTCTATGAATTATTTTAACTTAATTACATTTTTGTACTCCTATTTTTATTTTTTCAAATGGGTTGCCAAATGTTGGTATAAAGTGGCTCATAACGCAGCTATTTAAGTGTGATATTAATCTGTATTTAAAAAAAACATTTACTCTTCATGCTGATACAAACCACTAGCTCCCTGCGATCTCAGGGCCTAATTACAACATTGATGGTTCCACCATCAGGCCGCCAATGCCACACGGAGGACGCCACAGTCATGCCAGTGGCATTCCCCCCCCTCCAAGTCATATTACAATGTTCTTGCAAGGCTGACCGACGGGAACATTGCTACAGTATTGGTCTCAGCTCCCTATGGGCATTGAGTTCAGCACCGCCGTGGCTAAGCACAACTCAGACTGCCATGAGCCTGTCAGGAACAATGTTCCTGGTGATGATAGCCGCCTGCTAGAGTAGTAATGTGGCGGTGGGATCACCTGGAGTGCAGCGGTCCCACCGCGAGAGTGGCGGTCTGAAAACCACCATGCTTATAATGAGGCCCTAAGACTTTTCTCTGCAATTTCCTCAGCAATCAATGTTCTGAAGTATATAAGAACATGGATTGTACTCTTTTAAGTAGCCAAATCATCTTTAGCTGTGTGAAGCAGGGAACTGGAAATACTAAAACGTAGTCTTTGCCTTCGTGCACCCCTAGAATACATTTGTTGTATCAGCAGGCTTGATTTTCTGCTTGCTCACAGTGGTCCCTCATTTCTTCTAATTCCTTATGTTCTGTAAGGGCTTCCTTGGAAATTTTGGTCTTTTGCTGAGTATCATATAGCCTGTTCTCCAACAGTTCACTGTGCATTTATAGGCTCTTTTCGTATCAATGGCATCTCAATAAGGCATTTTAATTTTGGCAGAAGTTGTAGTATTTCCTCATAAATACATGCATAATTTTTCACACATTTCACCGTTCCATGTACCTGTTTTTCCAATTTAAGCAACTCTTGCTGTGGCTGTTTTTAGGTTTCACCTACTGCACAGTGCATGGGCTGCCTGTTTCGATAAAAATTGTCGGCTGAGAGTGGGCATAGAGCTCACCCATTGCTTACCATGGGTTGGCTTCTTTGTCACTCAAATGTGCTTGCTTCATATTTATTAGTCTGTTTGGGCTTTCCTCCCTGTACTTGTGTTTTTCCCCTCCTCAGGAAATGTGTCCCTACACAGTTTGATTGTTTTAGGCAGTGCTTTTTTCAAGAGTGAATATTTCCCGCTTTCTCATTTGTGTGTTTGTCTTCCCCTGTCCACTCTGCTCTCTCTCGCCCATGTGGGTCTCCCTGCCCTCCTCCTTCATGCACCCATCCTCGTGTGTTGTCCCCACCCCACTTTGCAACTTTGCTTTGTCACCTATGTTCTTCTCCCCCCAACCACCTCCATGTTGCTCTCTTGTCAATTTGCTTTTTCCCACACCTCTATGCTCAATGTAGCTCTCCCTCTTCCTGTTTGCTCTCAGTGTACCCTCTGTGTTCCTTCTGACCCTTGTGTTGCTTCAGCCCCCTGCATTGCTTCTGCAGCACCGCCCACCCATGTTACACACTCCAGCCACTTTGTCTCCGTGTTGCATCTGTGACTGTCCCTTCCCCCACCCCTTTCCCCAAAAAATAATGCTTTTGCATGTTTTTTGGTTTTTACTTGCGATCCGAATTGGATCGACAAACGAAAAGCGTCCATGTCATTTTGTAGGCAGGCAATTCGTGGTGCGCACATCTACAAAATGATGTGATAGGCTTTTCTTCTTATTTAGCCAACCTGCACGGCATCGGAGACGCTGTACAGCTTACCTAAAAAATATTGTTAAATTCAATAGATCGCGAAGGTGAAACGTATTGGCTTTGCCAGTGCTTGTTTCTTTTTGGTGTTCTTATTCTCCTGCCACCCTTTAAAATTTTACTTCACCTTCAATAACCCACTTAGCTAGGCATGCCTTTTTCTTCACACACCAAGGCCACTTGTTCTGCTTTCCTGATTTTTTTGTGTGATTATTTGCCTTTTCTTCTCAGCTTTCACACCTGTTTCGAAGGGGGTCAACTTCATAGCAATTACATTTGTTTCATTATAAATTACAGTATCACCCGTCAGCATACCTGATAAGTAGCGATCTGTCCTTTCCTGGTATTTGCTGCTTTGCATATCTCTCATTTTTTGACTCCCATGACTATCCGCTTCCTCTTTGAGCATGCAGAACTTAGGCCTCGGACCACTATGACCTGTGCAGACATCACTTTGGGCAACTCCGGGTAGACCAGTGGGAGTATTACTTTATTTTAGTCATTATATGAGGATAAAAGTACAATAAAATCTTGGTATAAAAACAAAACTCACATGCTACCTAAGCAACATTTGTGTGTAAATTGCGCAAACCCCTCAAAGTCTCATCTTCTCTTTTTAATTATTAAGCTTTATCTATAAGCCATATTCTTGTATAAACAATAAAACCCTCCTGTGGGGGTCTGCTGGGATTACCAGCTCAAACCTGCAAAGCTAAATAATCCACGGTTTCTCCCCCCATGTAGCAAGCTCCACATGTGGGTTAATAGGTAAGTCCGGAGTCCTGTGCAACAACCACCAAAGAGAGGGTTGTGCTATAGGCTTCGGTATGACACGTTACTACACACGCATTGCTTCAGAACAACACATATCACCTCACGAAGCTAGATCTTAAATACCAGGCCTTGTTTAAGAATCTTGATAGAGCGAAAACAATTGGTTCTGCTATGTCATTATTTCCTATTCGTAGGGCCTCCAGATGCTGCCTTATGCCCAGAGATTGACATAACGGAAGAGGCTACCTAGATCTCAGCTTGGTATACCTACGGCAGAAAATTTTTCTTCTGTTTCCAGGATATTGGGGCAAAATGGGCATCCCGTGCTGTATCACTCTTCTTGTCCCACTGTGCTATAAACACCGTGAGTGGCAGAGTGACAATTCTGAAACTAATGTAGAGGGTCTTGACCTTAGTGGGGCTAATTCAGTTTAGGGATAACTCAAACTTGGGGATGCCCTTATGGGATATAAACTTATCGATCAGACCATCGGATCTCAGCTTGCACCACACTTACAAAAGGATATGATCCCAAAATATGTCCTGACCAAGTTGTATATGCTTCTTTCCATTTTACTTGGTTCATTCCATACTTCCTCTATTTTAACAGCCTACACAAACTTTTCAATGCCCTTAGCGATGGTGTAACATAGCTGTAGTCTAAGTCAATTCGCTCCTGCAGGGCAGCTCAGAAAGAATCCAGAAGGGGCGTTGTCCATCTTCTGACCCAGTAATTCAAAATTCTGAATTAGGCAATATGATCTATACTTTTTAAGTTCAGCTTCCACCTTACAGGTATCAGGGGAGTACTATTTGGTAAATTCACTAGGGATCTCAAGATGTTATTTTCAGAACGATTCAACAGAACACATTCCCCACAGTAGCCCCATATTGATGCCCCATACAAGGCCCCTAAAAGTGCCTCTGCTCTGTATACTTCAATGACTATCAAAACAGTCATACTTGATGTGGACAAACCTTTTCAAGGTAACTGCTGATCCATGTTGAGGAATGGTGTTGCTTTTTGCCAACTGGAGGTCATAAGAGAGGGTGTCCGGGAGCCTGACTGCTAGACAGTTGAAATTCTTAGCCTGCACAATGGGAGTCCCATCCACAACCATTTTGTTCCTAAACAGTTGGTGAGCATTTAAAACCATAAACTTTGACTTTCCGGCATTAATCTCTGGACCCCTACTCTTGCTGATCCTCATAAAATGATCCAGCAGTCCCTGCAATCCCATTGGTGTACCTGATAATAACAAAGTATTGTCAGCAAACAGCGGCACCGGGGTGCTGATGCCAGCTGACTTTGGCGCATCATGCTGGCATTTAACCAGCAACTCCCCAACGTCGTTCCTGTATAGGCAAAACAGCTTGGGGACTAGGACCCACCGTTGCCCCACCCACCCCTCCTCCCCACACACACACACACTTTAAGGGAATCCTATTTGTCAACTTTCCTTGGGCATTGCAGTAGTGCCTGTGTGTAATTTAATCAAAATTTGCAGATGGTCCTCTGGTATGCCATACTGCCCAAGTACCTTCCACAAACCCTCATATCCACCAAGGCTACATACAAATGGCCTTTATTTAGGGAGATGTACTTCCAGCAAAAAGTCACAGAAAAATACACCTGGTCAATAGTACTAATTTACTCTCAGGAACCTGCCTGAAATTCTGACAAGACCCGGTATTCAGACACACATCCCTGCAGCTGGGAAAGGACCTGCCTGCAAACTTGTTTCTGTGTATTAACAATAAGGCTCATAGGCCTATAATTTGCAGGATTATCTTTTGCCCCTTTTTTGTGGATTGGGATAATAATAAGAACCCTCACGCATCACCATAGATGACTGGCTTCATCATCAGGAATGATCCTCGTCAGACCGGCACTGCATTGCCTGACGGGCTCCCCGAAGGGGGGCTCTTAGCCGTACTGCTCTTATAGTGACTTAAGGGTTCAAACTATTTCGAGGAGGATACCTTGTTATAGGCACCAAGAAAAAAATGGAGAGAACAAGAATTAAATTTGGTTATTCATCTCAAAGCACATCAAAAATGTAATCAGCATAAATGAGACAAAGACCAAGATTAAAACCAAACCAAAAGTAAAGATTTGAGTGGTGATGCTCAATTACTCTCAAAAATAGGCAAAAAACACAAGGGGACTAACACTATTATGGTAGCTTGTATCGTGGGTCAACATGTTTTGCGTCTAGTGGTCCAGCTGGATCCATCAACGCTTCATCAGGACCAAAAAGAAAATAGCAGCTTCTCTAAAAAACGTAACCAAATATAAACCCTAATGTGGGGGTTAGGACACAGTCTCTTACTTTAAGTCAACTGGCTAAGTCAAAATAGGTCGCCCTAGAAGACAAAGAGTACATATATCAGTGATGCCCAATCTGTGGTAATTCGTGTACACGCGTGAAAAGAGTGTTTGGTGAATGATCACATAATAACTTAGAGAATGAGCTTACCATCCCCAAGTTCAAGATGTAGCTCCTTGGGAAAACACATGCCAGGGACTAAAGCTGATGCTTTACATATACAGTGATCATAAAGAAAGGTGACTATTATCACAACAATACATTTAGAGACAGGTTGATAACCATTCTTGCTTGATCAGGTCATATGTAAGTATATAAACATTCATAAGGATGGGTGACTTCATAAATCATAACAAATATATATGTTGATTATGTATCAATCTAGCAGCAGCTGAAACCCTCAATCGTTGCTACCATAATTTAAGGGTGCCAGATTTCGTTAAAATCGTAGTTCTACGTTTTTAAAGAGGCCAAAAAATCACGTCTGTCAATTTTGAAACAAGAGAGAAGGTCGGGTAGCATAAAAGCCGACCATAAGTATGGAAGTAAAATTTATGGAAGAAAATAAAGTACTCACAATTGCATCAGCGGTCCTGCACAATGGACATACCCTCCAGGCAGCGTTCCCGTATATTATCAAACGGACACTGTTGATGCCCTGATAAACCGCCGCGAGACTCGGAAGTGAAATCATCTTCCGGCTCGCGCGCGTCCCGGAACATAGACACTGAAGAGGTTCTGTCAAATAATAGACATAAAAAAGGACACCAGTTTCTAACACAATGTAAACGAAGGAGTGTTAACATCTCCAGATAGTAGCAAACACAGGTCAACAATAATTAGTGGAAAATACTGGTCAATTAAAGGTTCTTATTAACAGATATTGTGATATTATAAAAAAAATAAAAATAAAAATTCTTCATAGTAGGACAACAAAGGATGTTATTTAATAATCGACATAAAAGAGTATTGTAACGGAATGTGTATAAATAAAAGAACTTGTCATACTTCAAAAGTATCAACACCCTATAGACAATGGGGATGATGTACAGTCATATCAGACTTATATTGACAAAGGATTAAGGGGTCATAAATACAAAATTGTGGTCTAAAATGAGAGATTAGTCCAGGGTATCTCAATATTCAATCCCCTGTGTGCTAGTCCCTAATTTAAAAACCCATCTCTGTTCGATCTTAAAAAGAGAGCCCAGGTCATTAGGTCGAACTCTCAGTGCATCTAGAATCACCCACCATAGGTCATCAGGAGTGTGTGGGGTTTCCAAAAAATGTACACAAAGTTTTGTGGTGACCCGGCTACATCTAATGTTACTTCTATGCTCATTAATACGTATTTTAACAGGTCTTGTTGTCATATCAATGTAGCGCAAACCACACAGGCATGTAAATGCAATTCTTGGTATTGCAATTGGTATGCTTTTTGAGTCGCCAATTTCCGATAGGATCTAAATCGAGTGTGGTTAGATGTCTGTGGTTAGGTCCGACAACGTCTTTTGGGTAAAGGTGTCACAAATAGGTTGTGGACGAGAATGGACCACAATATCTTTGATATTGGCAGTACTTTTAAATGCAAAAAGTGGTTTTGGAACTTCAGTGCCCCCACTCACTAGTATTGACCATCTTTTGTTAATCAATTTCTTTTAGTTGTTTGATAAGGGAGTGTATGTGGAAACACAAGTTAATCGGGTCTGAGGATCCTTTTCGGTAGTTGCCAACAAGACATCCCTATTGTTGTTCCTTGCTCTCTTGCAGGCTAGGTTAACAATTTTTGTAGGATAATGACGTTCATAAAGTTTTTCTTGAAGTACATTACCTGCCGGTCGAATTCTCGTGATGAACTACAATTACGTCATAGCCGTAGGAATTGGCCGACGGGTAGATTATCTCTTAGAGACTTCGGTTGATGACTCTCATATAGAAGGAGACTATTACGGTCTGTCAGTTTATGATAAGTACTTGTGGACAGTTTTCCATTGTCAATAGTAATCATGAGGTCTAAAAAAGGCAAGTGAGTGGAAGAAACGGTGGCAGTAAATTTAAAATAAGGGTCAAGAGTGTTGATCCAAGTGGTAAATTGGTCTGCAGTTATCAATGGGCCATGCCATATGATCAGAATATCATTGATATAGCGTTGCCATATTTTAATGTAGTTCTGAAAAGGATTTGTTGATGGCAGAATGTGCTTTTTTTCAAAATCATACATATATAGGCAGGCTAAACTTGGTGCAAATGTGCTACCCATGGAAGTCCCTCTAATCTGATGGAAAAATTGGTCCTTGAATTGAAAGAAATTTTCTGTCAAGATGAGTGATGCACATTGCATTATGAAAGTGATAGGGGTAGGTGAAGGGGTAGGGTCTTCATAAAGAGCCGATTCCACAACTTGCAGGGTAGCCTCTTGAGGAATGTTGGTGTACAACGCTTCTACATCCAAGGTAATAATATCCTGTACATCCCCAGTACAATTGATGGATTCAATCAAATTTAGGACGTCTTTTGTGTCCTGTAAATAGGTAGAAAAGCCTCTCACTAATGGCTGCACAAAATGATCACAAAAGATCGATAATGGTTCTAGGACAGAGCCTATACCCGACACAATTGGGTGCCCTGGAGGAGGTAGTTTACTTTTATGAATCTTGGGTAGGCAATAAAAATATGGGGTCCGGAGATCAACCGTGTCTAGAAATTTGGCCTCCTTAGAGGAAATCCACAAGTTATTCCTGGCTTCTTCAATAAGGCATCTAATCGGAGTCTGCAGCCTCCTAGTAGGGTCACTGGTTATCTTGACATAATAAGTGGAGTCACTTAAGAGGCGCAAACACTCACATCTAAAGTCATCCGCATTTATGATCACAATAGCGCCACCTTTATCAGCCTGTTTGATGACTATATTTTGGCCAGATGCTAAAGATTGCAAGGCCCACTTCTCTTTAGTGGGTATGTTGATGTAGGGATGTTTTGGACATAATTGATTCACATCGGCTAACACTGCCTTTTCAAAAGTTAGGACTTTGCTGGGCATAGTTGCTGTAGGTGGAACAAAAAACAATGTTTTTTTTAAACCCGAGTCAACCGACAGTTGTTCAACTGGTTTATCCTTGAAAAAAAAGTTAAGTTGTATTTTAGGTAAAAACTGAGCAATTTCAATATGTAGATGGAAAAAGTCTTCCTCAGGGGTAGGGACAAAAGCAAGTCCCCTGTTAAGGACATTGGATTCATCCTCCGTAAGTTGTCTGGTGGACAAGTTAACGACTAGGTTCTCACCGGAGGGTTTTTTGTTTGACTCCTGGTTATCATTTCTGATTCCTCTCTGGACCACTGCACATGTCTGCCTCTTCCTCTCCTTCTGCCTCTGCCCCGGACGCGGCCTAAAAAAGGCACAAATGGCATCATCGGGCAAGGTTGAAAGAATGGATATGGTGTTTGCCAAGGCATTGGATGGTTGACAGGATAAGGAGGATAATTGAAAAAAGGTTGAGGTGGCTTCTCATCGGTGCTCCACCCATCGGAAGAGGATCCACTACTATAATTTTGTGGCTTTTTATAAGAAGAAGTAGATTCGTCCGATGAACGTGACTGAGTAGCTACATCATAGTCATCTTTGATATATGGGTAGACTTTCTCTTTACTGAATTTAACGATATCCTTCTGAAGTTTAGTGATCTTTTGTTGAGTCAAGAACTCTTTTGTCTCGTTGAGTTCAGAGTTGATTTCAGAGAGACGGCTCTTAAAAGCTGTTAGTGTAACAGTGGTCTTAAGAGTATTCTCTAATGCGCTAATTTGGATGGTTATAGAATCTGCTAAGTGTTTGGAAGTGTTGATAATAAGCACCAGCCAATCCCTGGTACCCATTCAAGCTACCTGTGCCCAGTCCTTCCTAAAAGCTAAGTCTTGTAAAAATATCCTAGGTATACTGGATACTAGGAGGCCATTGGGCGCTATATTAGCGCGCAGGTATTCTGTCATGATTGTGCCAAGCATGAAGGGTTTTTATCAATTCTCGTTTCAAAGCCGATAATTTGTCCCAGTCTTCCTTGAGACTACCTAAAGGAGCTGGTCCATCACTACTAAGGATGGACGGTGTCTGCAATATTGCTGACACCATTTCATCGTCAAAACTAAGACCCTGGAAATCATCCATTGTGAGGATCTCGACAGGACGGTGTATACTAAATAATAAAATGGTCCCACAGCAAAGCTGCTGTACATAGATCAAGGCCGAAGGGCAGGGAAGGGACCGGGAGGTTAATGGTCCAGTGTACAATCTCCCAATAATGGTAATCGCACAAAGTATAAAGGTACACTGTTCCAAGAAATGAAACACAGTTCAATGGGACCTGATACTTCAGGAGCAAGAACCCTCACGCATCACAATGGATGACTGGCTTCATCATCGGGAACGCTCCTCGTCAGACCGGCACTGCAATGCCTGATGGGCTCCCCGAAGGGGGGCTCTTAGCCGTACTGCTCTTATAGTGACTTAAGGGTTCAAACTATATCGAGGAGGATACCTTGTTATAGACACCAAGAGAAAACAGGAGAGAACAAGAATTAAAATTGGTTATTCATCTCAAAGCACATCATAAATTTAATCAGCATAAATGAGACGAAAACCAAACTGAAAGTAAAGATTTGAGTGGTGATGCTCAATTACTCTAAAAAATAGGCAAAAAACACGAGGGGACTAACACTATTATGGTACCTCATATCGTGGGTCAACATGTTTCGCGTCTAGTGGTCCAGCCGGATCCATTGACGCTTCATCAGGACCAAAAAGAAAATAGCAGCTTCTCCAAATAATGAAACCAAATATAAACCCTAATGTGGGGGTTAGGACACAGTCACTTACTTTAAGTCAACTGGCTAAGTCAAAATAGGTCGCCCTAGAAGACAAAGAGTACATATATCAGTGATGTCCAATCTGTGGTAATTTGTGTACACACCTGAAAAGAGTGTTTGGTGAATAATCACATAATAACTTAGAGAATGAGCTTACCATCCCCAAGTTCAAGATGTAGCTCCTTGGGAAAGCACATGCCAGGGACTAAAGCTGACGCTGTACATATACAATAATCCTAAAGAAAGGTGAATATTATCACAACAATACATTTAGAGACAGGTTGATAACCATTCTTGCTTGATCATGTCATATGTAAGCATATAAACATTCATAAGGATGGGTGACTTCATAAGTATCATAAAAAATATATATGTCGATTATGTATCAATCTAGCAGCAGCTGAAACCCTCAATCTTTGCTACCATAATTTATAGGTGCCAGATTTCATTAAAATCATAGTTCTAAGTTTTTAAAGAGGCCAAAAAATCACGTCCGTCAATTCTGAAACAAGAGCGAAGGTCGGCGTGCATAAAAGCCGACCATAAGTATGGAACTAAAATTTACGGAAGAAAATAAAGTACTCACAATTGCATCAGCGGTCCTGCACAATGGACCTACCCTCCAGGCAGCGTTCCCGTATATTATCAAATGGACGCTGTCGGAGCCCTGATAAAACGCAGCGAGACATGGAAGTGAAAGCATCTTCCGGCTTGCGCGCGTCCCGGAACATAGACACTGAAGAGGGACGTTCTGTCAAATAATAGACATAAAAAAAGGACACCAGTATCTAACACAATGTAAACGAAGGAGTGTTAACATCACCAGATAGTAACAAACACAGGTCAACAATAATTCGTGGAAAATACTGGTCAAGTAAAGGTTCTTATTAACAGGTATTGTGATATTATAAAAATAAAAAAAAATCTTCATAGTAGGACAACAAAGGATGTTATTTAATAATCGACATACAAGAGCATTGTAACGGAATGTGTATAAATAAAAGAACTTGTCATGCTTCAAAGGTATCAACACCCTATATAGACAATGGGGGTGATGTACAGTCATACCAGACCTATATTGACAAAGGGTTAAAGGGTCATAACTAGATGCGTTGTAATACAAAATTGTGGTCTAAAATGAGAGATTAGTCCAGGGTATCTCATCATTCAATCCCCGTGACCTAGTCCCTAATTTAAAAACCCATCTCTGTTCGATCTTAAAAAGAGAGCCCGGGTCATTAGGTCGAACTCTCGTTGCTTCTAGAATCACCCACCATAGGTCATCAGGAGTATGTGGGGTTTCCAAAAAATGCGCACAAAGTTTTGTGATGACCCGGCTACATCTAATGTTACTTCTATGCTCATTAATACGTATTTTAACAGGTCTTGTTGTCATACCAATGTAGCACAAACCACACGGGCATGTAATCATGTAAATGCAATTCTTGGTGTTGCAATTGGTATGCTTTTTGAGTTGCCAATTTCCAATAGGATCTTAATCTAGTGTGGTTAGATGTCCAGTTAATGAACAGGCATTGCAATGGCCGCAAGGGTGATGTCCTTCAACTGGGGGGAGGTCCCACAACGTCTTTTGGGTAGAGGTGTCACGAATAGGTCGTGGACGAGTATGGACCACCATATCTTTGATCTAGGCAGTACGTTTAAATGCAAAAAGTGGTTTTGGAACTTCAGTGCCCCCACTCACTAGTATTGACCATCTTTTGTTAATCAATTTCTTTTAGTTGTTTAATAAGGGAGTGTATGTGGAAACACAAGTTAATCGGGTCTGAGGATCCTTTTCGGTAGTTGCCAACAAGACATCCCTATTGTTGTTCCTTGCTCTCTTGCATGCTAGGTTAACAATTTTTGTAGGATAGTGAAGTTCATTAAGTTTTTCTTGAAGTACATTGGCCTGCCGGTCGAATTCTCGTGATGAACTACAATTACGTCATAGCCGTAGGAATTGGCCCATGGGTAAATTATCTCTCAGAGACTTCGGATGATGACTCTCATATAGAAGGAGACTATTACGGTCTGTCGGTTTATGATAAGTACTTGTGGACAGTTTTCCATTGTCAATAGTAATCATGAGGTCTAAAAAAGGAAGTGAGTGGAAGAAACGGTGGCAGTAAATTTCAAATAAGGGTCAAGAGTGTTGATCAAGTGGTAAATTGGTCTGCAGTTATCAATGGGCCATGCCATATGATCAGAATATCATTGATATAGCGTTGCCATATTTTAATGTAGTTCTGAAAAGGATTTGTTGATGGCAGAATGTGCTTTTTTTCAAAATCATACATATATAGGCAGGCTAAACTTGGTGCAAATGTGCTACCCATGGAAGTCCCTCTAATCTGATGGAAAAATTGGTCCTTGAATTGAAAAAAAAATTCTGTCAAGGCAAGTGATGCACATTGCATAATGAAAGTGATAGGGGTAGGTGAAGGGGTAGGGTCTTCATAAAGAGCCGATTCCACAACTTGCAGGGTAGCCTCTTGAGGAATGTTGGTGTACAACACTTCTACATCCAAGGTAATAATACCCTGTACATCCCCAGTACAATTGATGGATTCAATCAAATTTAGGTCGTCTTTTGTGTCCTGTAAATAGGTAGAAAAGCCTCTCACTAATGGCTGCAAAATATTATCACAAAAGATCGATAATGGTTCTAGGACAGAGCCTATACCCGACACAATTGGGTGCCCTGGAGGAGGTAGTTTACTTTTATGAATCTTGGGTAGGCAATAAAAATATGGGGTCCGGAGATCAACCGTGTCTAGAAATTTGGCCTCCTTAGAGGAAATCCACAAGTTATTCCTGGCTTCTTCAATAAGGCATCTAATCCGAGTCTGCGGCCTCCTAGTAGGGTCACTGGTTATCTTGACATAATAAGTGGAGTCACTTAAGAGGCGCAAACACTCACGTCTATAGTCATCCCTTTGGCTTTTGTCATTTTACAGCTCGGCTTGGTTGACACTGTGTCAAACCCATGCTTAAAGACTTTGCTGTACAAATGGCAAAAGACTTTGTCACTATCTAGCTCGGCGTGGATAGCACTGTGCTGATCCAATGCTTAAAAACTTTGCTAGATAAACAGACATTTGAGGTGAGCAAATCTAGAGTGTTGCTGGTGTTGTAGGGTGCTCATTACTAGAGCTGCTCTCCACCTAAACTTGGGAACTACCCAGAGTTCACTGTTCTTTTTTGCATAATTTATGCATCACTCTAACCCTGAAAGGGATTTGTTTTGACTTATACTGGGTGCTCCCTTGTGTCTGGACAAGCTAAACCTCTCTGATGAGCTCTAATGAGAGCGAAACTAGAGTGTTGCGTGTTTTGTTGGGTGCTCATTACTAGAGCTGCTCTCCACCTAAACTTGGGAACTATCCAGAGTTCTCTATTCTTTTTTGTGTATATATATATATATATATATAAACAATAAAGGTGAAATATCAGTTGATGACGAAACAATAAATATTATTTCTTGAAGGCAAAAGCAAGTCTTTTTATAAAAACATTTTAAAGTTAATGGGAACAGGAAAAAGGGAGAAAGGGCCAATTAGAATAATTACGTTTATTTGTGTATATATATATATATATATATATATATATATATACACACACACACAAAAATCCTCATATTTCAAATTACAGTGAAATAAAGTACATAGTAACATAAACTAAAATAAATATTTGCGAATTATGGCTTCCATTGTAAGACAGAACGCTACCCTGTTCAGGGTGGTTAAAAACCTACTTAAACTATATGAGTTGTATCTGCTATTTGGTTATTTACATTTTTTAAAAAGGTAGTTAGAGGTAACCATAACAACTGAGCATTATATTCATTGGAAAATTGGTGCATATACAAAATGTCTGCTTTATGATGATATAAACTTTATCCCACCGTACTTTATATTATCATTTAGCATAACATTTCCAATTAGAAACAATGGGGGTTATTCTAACTTTGGAGGAGGTGTTAATCCGTCCCAAAAGTGACGGAAAAGTGACGGATTTACCACCAGCCGTATTACGAGTCCATTATATCCTATGGAACTCGTAATACGGCTGGTGGTATATCCGTCACTTTACCGTCACTTTTGGGACGGATTAACACTCCTCCAAAGTTAGAATAACCCCCAATATGTTGATAAGCAATTACAAATAAAATATCTAATAATTTATTTTCTTGAAACTCTGGAAATATTTCTTTACATAGGGTACCCAGAAAAATATGTAGAATATTAAAAGAATAACTGAAATTAAATATATAATAAATCTGTGACTATACTTTATACCAAAGAGTGAGTGTATTAGGACACCAAAATAACGCATGCATGAGATCACCTGTAGGTAAGATCAACATTTTGATGAGTTGGAGGAAAAGAATCTTGAACATTGTACAGGTGTAAAATATATACAGGTGTGATATATAAAAAGCGAGCTTGAGTAATGTTCAGTGTTGTAGAAATGTTATAAATATGTGACCACATCTTATTGCAAAACAGAATACTCCATTTTACCCCAAGATGTGTCTCCCACAAGATTCTGACTTGAACTTAGCACTAGAGGCATTTTGAGATAAAAGAAGTTTGTGAATATTAGAAACTCTACAATAGAAGCAAGTAACCTGGTTAGATGAGAAGTATGTGAAATATAAGTAGGAGTAGTCTGGAGGGAGAACAAAGTATGAAATACAACATTTATTAGAAGAAAAAAACATTTTTGAAAGGATTGAGGACAATTGAATTTCTGACAACGTTGTGGAAATGTTAGAGCATTCCATCTTCAAAACGTTGTCCTAAGTACGTCATATCTTTTGTCCTCCAAGAATGACAAAAAATTGGTCTGTTATGTATTTTTAATAAGTTATTATACCAAATAATAAAAACAAAATAGAAGACGTTAGCATTGTATTGGTAAGAGTGGATTTTATCAAGGAATGAGTATGTTTAAGAACAGGTGTAGAGAGAAGAGAACAAGTAAATGTAAAGGAAAGAGCTTCTTTAGATGAAAAAGGGTGAAGCAAGGCTTTTTCAGTCTGTAGCCATAGCGGAGCAAATGGATTAACAGCTTCAGAAACTCAAAAGGAGGCTTGATGCAAACCGAACGCCTTATGGTATGCAGCAAAATCTGGGACATTTACTCCTCCTTCAGTTTTGGATTTTTGTAAATAGGAAAGGGACATCCTTGCTTTCTTGCCCTTCCATAAGAATTTCAAAAGTTGAGTATTTTTAAGGGTTTGTGGTATATGGCCTGGCAGCATAGAAATAGGATAAAGTAAAGAGGAGATCAATCATTTTAATAGAGTAGAATAGAATCATTTATCAATTTTAGTGTAAATTACTTTAAAATTAACATCTATAGATTTTTGTACAGAACCAGTAAACCAAATACCTAGGTATTTAATAAGAGAAGAGGAGGCCCATTGAAAACCAGCATCCACAAATGGTTGTTTAAATGCATACTTATTTAGTGGAAGAACCTCTGTTTTATCTGTGTTAATTTTATAACCCGAATCTTTAGATATAAAAGTATGATCCAATCGTGTTCGGGTCTCATGGGTAGCTGAATAAAAAGTATAGTCATGAGAAGTAGGATTAGCAACTCTCCAAGAATCAATAAACAAAGTGTTTGCTATCATAGAATGAAATTTCCTATGCCTTTTATATGTTGAGAATTGGACCGTAGATTGTCTGTCTAAAAACTGAGCCATAATTTGATTACAATCTCCCCCTAAAATAATATAAGCTTCATTATATTGAATACATATATGAGAAATTGTAGGCCAAAAATCAAAATAAATTTTTGTTGGTGCATTAATGTTAAAGATAGACAAGGGAATATTATTATTATTAAGGATAATCCATCTACCCTTATCTCTTTTCTGGGAAAGAACTACAAGATTAACTTTTTTATTACATAAAATTATGACACAATTTTTCTTATTAGTGGCGAAAACACAAACATGACTCACCCAACCACGCTTACGTTTTGTGGAGTCAAGTTTATTAAGATGTGTTTCCTGCAATAAAGCTATATCTGGATTTGATTTAGTTGAGTGAGATAAGACTTTCTGTCTTCTAATTGGATTATTATATCCTTTTACATTCTATAAAATAATTCTGAATTTTATAATTATAAAAAAAGATATAATTCACAAGGACTATTACAGATGTAAAGAGTATAGAACCAAGAAGTTTCAGGAAACAAACAAGTAGTGAAATGTAAGAATAAAAAATATAAAGAAAAAGAGGAAAGTATGGGATGGGAAAAAAGGGGAAGAGAGAAAAGACAGCAAAATAAAGCAGTACATATCAAAGATGATGATTGAAATTCGTATCTAAGTAACATACAAGGTGTGGAGTGGAGACACACCAGTGACGGCAACACAACCAACAAGAGGAGTATCTCACCACAACGGATTCAGAGGAGATGAAGGGGGAAGCACATGAAGCAACACAAGCCAGGAATCTGTATGAAAAAATATTAGAAATTAACAAGATAAATAGAAACATATTTTAACACTAAACATTGATATATGTCAAAATAACTGAACAGTAATATAGAACAAAAATGGTTTTGACATGAAGCAGAAGCAGCGACCCCAGGGTAGGTCGCTCCCCTGTCCTCACAGCGCCACCAGATCCTGCGTGCCTTCCCCCTCGCTGTCTGCCTGTGTGTGATCCTTGCTTCCCGAGTGCCTGTCTGTGTGTGATCGCGCTCCCCTTCTCTCCTTGTTTCCCGAGTGTCTGTCCCCGATTGCTGCCTGTGTGTGATCGTGCTCCCCTTTACTCCGTGTCTCCCGAGTGTCTGCTCGCCTGAGTGCCCCCGCCGTCCCCCTCGTCCTTCCGCCGTTTTTCTCCTCTTTTTCGTACCTTTTTGAGGTACTTTTCGTTTTTCAGGCCTCCTCGCCATTCTCAAGACCTCCCGCCGCTTTTTTTCCCGCTTTTTTCCCTACCCGCCCGCCTCCCAGCTGACCCTGCCTCCCCGGCTACCCCTTAAATGGCGGCCGCTGCGAGGCAGTGGTAGCGACCCCTGACCCCAGGGTAAATTGCTCCCCTGTCCTCACAGCGCCACCAGATCCTGCGTGCCTTCCCCCTCGCTGTCTGTCTGCCTGTGTGTGATCCTTGCTTTCCGAGTGCCTGTCTGTGTGTGATCGCGCTCCCCTTCTCTCCTTGTTTCCCGAGTGTCTGTCCCCGATTGCTGCCTGTGTGTGATCGCGCTCCCCTTTACTCCGTGTCTCCCGAGTGTCTGCTCGCCTGAGTGCCCCCGCCGTCCCCCTCGTCCTTCCGCCGTTTTTCTCCTCTTTTTTGTACCTTTTTGAGGTACTTTTCGTTTTTCAGGCCTCCTCGCCGTTCTCAAGACCTCCCGCCGCTTTTTTTCCCGCTTTTTTCCCTACCCGCCCGCCTCCCAGCTGACCCCGCCTCCCCGGCTACCCCTTAAATGGCGGCCGCTGCGAGGCCGCGCAGCGGGCACGCCGCTGGCGCGCCTAAGGCAAGCCTGTCTGCGCCCGTCCGCGCCTGGACCGCGCCCTGCGCCCCAACCCCTGGTCCCCACGACCCCCACCCCACCCTCCACCACCGCCTGACCTACGACACCACCACCCTCACCGCCCTCAACCCCGGCCGCACGCCGGGCTGCTACCATGCCACCCCAAAGCGGACCCACGGACCCTTCACCTGCCGCAACTGCCTCTTCACCTGCCCACGAACACACATCGCACCCATCAAGAACGACTCCCACGGAAACCACCTCGACTGCATCCTGATCAACACCCGATCCGTCCACAGGCACGCCACCGAACTGTGGAACCTCATCGACTCAACAAACCCGGACATCGCCTTCCTCACCGAGACCTGGATGAACCCCTCCTCGGCACCCGGCATCGCCATAGCCATCCCCGACGGCTACAAAATCATCCGGAAAGACCGCACCAACCGCACCGGAGGAGGCATCGCCATCGCACACAAAAACTCCATCCGCATCTCGACCCACGTCGACGACTCACTCCCCGACGCCGAACACCTCCACTTCGCAATCCACAGCGACCCCAAGACCACCCTCAGAGGCACCCTCATGTACAGACCACCAGGACCACGCACTAAGTTCAGCGAAGACATCGCAGACTTCGTCAGCCCACACGCACTCCCGTCCACCGACTACATCCTCCTAGGGGACCTCAACTTCCACCTGGAGAACCACACCGACAACAACACCACCGCCTTACTGGACAACCTCGCCAACCTGGGACTGAAACAGCTAGTCAACACCCCCACCCACTACGCCGGACACACGCTCGACCCCATCTTCTCCTCCAGCAAACACATCTCTTTCAGCCACACCACCGTACTCGCCTGGTCGGACCACAGCTGTGTCCACTTCAGCTTCAAGAAGACCACCATGCGCCACCACACCCAGCAACCACCAAGAAGACAATGGAATCGAATCACCACGGAACAACTCACATCGACCCTCTCCCAGAACCAAACCACCAGCACCACAGACCCCAACGAAGCCGCCAACAACCTCACGAGCTGGATCTCCGACTGCGCCAACCTCCGGGCCTCCCTGAAGACCCAAGCAAACACCAACAACCACAAGAAAAACTCCTGGTTTACCCCCGACCTCAAGGACTCCAAAAAAGAATGCCGCACCCTCGAGAAGACTTGGCGCCTCAACCAGACCGAAGAGAACATGTCTGCTCTCAAGAACGCCACCCGCTAACACCACCAACGCCTCCGCGCCGCACGAAAATCAGCCTTCCAGAACAGACTAGACAACAACGCCCACAACAGCAAGGAACTATTTGGCATCGTCAAAGAACTCTCCAACCCCGACGCAGAAAACAACTCCATCCCTCCCTCACAGGACCTCTGCGACTCCCTCGCAGCCTTCTTCCACCACAAGATCACCGACATCTACAACAGCTTCACCACTACCAACACGAACCCACCACTGGAACCCGCCACCGACAACACCACCATCCTCACCTGGAACCCAACCACCACCGAGGAAACCACCCGCATCATGAACTCCATCCACTGAGGATCACCATCCGACCCCTGCCCGCACCACATCTTCAACAAAGCCGACAACATCATCGCACCCCACCTCCGAGACGTCATCAACGCGTCCTTTACCACCGCCACCTTCCCGGAGAACTGGAAACACGCTGAAATCAACGCCCTCCTAAAAAAAAACAACAGCAGACCCCACCGAACTCAAAAACTTCCGGCCCATCTCGCTCCTACCGTTCCCCGTCAAAGTGATTGAGAAAATCGTCAACGCTCAACTCACCACCGCCCTGGAAACCAACAACTCTCTCGACCCCTCACAGTTCAGCTTCAGAGCTAATCACAGCACCGAGACCGCCCTCATTGCAGCCACGGACGACATCAGATCCCTGACCGACAAAGGAGAAACTGTGGCCCTCATCCTCCTGGACCTCTCTGCAGCCTTCGACACGGTATGCCACCGTACCCTGATACGCCGCCTCAGCAACGCCGGCATCAGAGGCAAGGCCCTGGAATGGATCATCTCCTTCCTCTCCGGAAGAACTCAGAGAGTCCGCCTCCCCCCCTTCAGATCCACAGCCACGGAGATCATCTGTGGCGTCCCCCAAGGATCCTCCCTCAGCCCCACCCTCTTCAACATCTACATGACCCCCCTGGCGAACATCGCCCGAAAACACGGACTCAACCTCATATCCTACGCCGACGACACCCAGCTCATCTTATCCCTCACCAACAACCCCACCTCAGCAAGAGCCAGACTACACGAAGGCATGAAGGAAGTAGCGAACTGGATGACAGACAGCTGGCTTAAACTGAATACAGAGAAGACGGAGGTCCTCATCCTCGGTCCTTCACCAACCGCCTGGGACGACTCCTGGTGGCCTCCCGCCCTAGGCAGCACTCCCCAACCCACCGACCACGCACGCAACCTTGGCTTCATCCTGGACTCTTCCCTCTCCATGACCAGACAGGTCAACTCAGTGACCTCGGCATGCTTCAACACCCTCTGCATGCTCCGCAAGATCTTCCGCTGGATCCCCACCGACACCAGGAAGACCGTCACCCACGCCCTTGTCACCAGTCGCTTGGACTATGGGAACGCTCTGTACGCCGGCATCACCATCAAGCTGCAGAGGAAACTTCAACGAATCCAGAACGCTGCCGCACGACTCATCCTGAACATACCCCGCCACCACCACATCTCCGGACACCTGAAGAAACTTCACTGGCTACCAGTCAACAAGAGGATCACCTTCAGACTCCTCACCCACGCACACAAAGCCCTGCACAACCTCGGACCAAAACTCATCAACCACTGCGTCTCCTTCTACACTCCTCCGCGCACCCTACGCTTGACCGGACAAGCCCTGGCAGCCGTACCCCGCATCCGCAAAGCCACCGCCGGAGGAAGATCCTTTTCTTTCCTGGCAGCGAAGACCTGGAACTCTCTTCCCAGCCATCTTCGCGCCATACAGGACCACCTCTCCTTCAGAAGGCAGCTCAAGACCTGGCTCTTCGAGCACTGACCTCCCCCCCTCCCCCCCCAGCGCCTTGAGACCCTTACGGGTGAGTAGCGCGCTTTATAAATGTGATTGATTGATTGATTGAGCAGTCCATTTTAATTAACAAATGCGTATCAATGAACTTTTTAAGTTCAGCTGGATTTGTGTAGGAAGCAGTCTTATTTTGATATGTGACCTTGAAGATACATGGGTGGAATAGACCATATCATGTGCCCATATCTTTCAAAGATGAACAAAGGGCATTCGTTCTTCCTATTGGCCATAGAATAAGAGACATCCTGTGAAATAAAAAAAAATATTCCAGACCAAGTTATTTGTTTTTTATTATGGCTGCATTAAGAACCTTAAATAAGTCCATAAATTCCAGGAACAAGATGATTACTCCTCTTGGTTTAGATGGCAAGACTGGGCGTGATAATTGTGGACCTAATCTATGGGTGCGCTGGATATTGAATTTAGGAGATGAAGGTAAATCCAACAATTTTGGAAGAAAGGACATAAAGAAGGCAACTGCATCGTTTTCCTCTATTCCTTCAGGTAAACCATAAATTCACAAATTATTCTGCCTGTTCCTATTTCCCAAGTCTTCAGATTGTTGCTTTAATTGTTGAACCTCTCTCTTCAAAACCTTAATCTTATTTGTATCCTTTTGTAAATCACTCACATGTTGCTCCATTAAAGATTTCTGTCTTTCCATTTGAGACCATCTCTCATCCAGGTGCTGAATACATTTATTAGTTTCTTCAACAAAGGGACGCAGTGCTTGAATTTGCTACAGAACTATTTCTAAGGATATAGGCAACCCTGCTTTCTCAGATGAAGGAGGATTCTGCTTGAGCCTCTTTTTTGTGGAGGTTAGAGACTGAGATTTAGTGGAAGACGCAGCCGTCTATTCTGCACGGTAAGGTAATGATTGCACCAGTTCCAAGGAGGCTGCATTTTCCATAATTAATTTTTGAGTGGATTAAAATATATAATGAAAATGAGTACCACCCTCTACACTATTTTATGAATTGCTCACAGAGATCGTATACAAAACCTTACTAGAAGAAGGTGGATAGCGCTGAGTTACACACAACAAAATCAAGGCGAAGATGAAGTGAGGAGATATGCCACAGTCACTAAACCATACAATTAGCCAATATTATAAATATATTTATCGAGAAAGTAACAATAAGCAAGTTCACATTGAGTCAATACACTAGAATGCAGTCATAGGTAATACGTTAGAGGCTCATTATCGCAAAAGTATATATGTTTCAGGAAAAAGTCATTATAGTGCTTTATGAAGAGAAAATGGGCTTAGTAGAATACACATTCAGACCTCAGATAGCTTAGAACTGTTCATGAGCCACTCTGGTTCACATTACTTCAATGATTGTCCTTTTATTAGGTAAAACAGCAAGTTCATTTCCTGAGCTTCCGTTCTGCCTCCATTGAAGCCGGCCGATTCCAATGAAGCGCGCTGGTATGCAAAATGGTGGCCACAACTCTCAGCACCTGTGGCCGCCACACAAGACCATCAGAAACAGGCTCTGCAGAAAACAAGTCAGTGAACGTTGTGCTCCCCCGCTTGTAGGACAGCGAGGGAGGGTGCTGTTCACTCTCATCTGCGTCCTATAAAGGAACTTTTAAAACAAATACAATCTGCTGCTGCGGACCTCCCGGGCTATGTGGACATCTTGTGTGGTGTTGAAGCCACGCCCCTGCAGTGGATCCATTTTAAGACCTATGAATTTAATCTGAAAGAAAGCTGGATAAGTAGGTGCTGCACAAGAAGTTCAATCTGTAATCAAGGCCCAAGCTGGATCTGCCCTATACTACCCTTCTTAGTTGTTAATTTTTAGGGGCAGATGTGAGAGCCCCCAGCACCTCCTTGTGCCACATTAGCGTCATTTATTTTACACTTATGTGGCCCACAGAGGCCAAACTCGCTGCGCCAAATTTACAAAGTGGCACAATATATACATTGCGCCATCTTGTATCCCTTTGCACTACATTATGCCTGCCAGCCATAATGTAGGCAAAGGGGGCGTTCCTCCATTAGGGGGGATTTTTTTCGACACTTTTAACACCTGCTTAAAGCACACTGGCTGGCCAAACTGGCATAAGCACTTACGAGTGCCCACCACTCCTCCTCCCTGTCATGATCCCGACACACCCTAAACTCCCATGGCTCAGTCAGGTAGTGACAAATTTGCACTGCCTGACTGACCAGGGGGGCGACGCTCCTCTGCTATTATGGAGGAGCCACCCCTTATTTTTAATGTATATTAACTTGCTGACTTTGAACTTCCAGGGGGGAGCCTGAACTCACCTACATTTCCCACCAAGCAGAGCGGCAGGAGGGCCGTGCTGCCTGCCAAGAGTGTCAGGAGACACTATAAACAGCAGGCACACAACTGGCACACAACTGCGGCATGGGACGCGTGTGAGATGCGCCCGGACCAAGACGGGGCTTGGCCAACCCTCTTTCAGCCTCCTGGCTGTAAAAAGGTTGATAGGCCTAAAGGAAATACAACAAGAGAGTAACCAGTGTAATAGGAGAACTGTAGGAGAGTGGGGTATCAAATATGGGCAAGCAAAATCCTGCGGACACAAAGCCACCAACAAGCAGCGCCAAGAAATCAAAAAAAGCAAACACGATTTAAAACCCAGGGTTCATCCTTGAGTGCCGATGTGGACACAGTTTCTGACACTGACAACCTTATTGGGTAGGTTGAATCACTGTTAAATGGTAAATCGACTAAAGGGTAAGGAACGGAGCACGAATTATGGTCCCTGATATGTTTATTAAGTCAAAGAATATTGTAAGATGTGCTCAAGCTGTTGCTGAAGACTGGTTATTGCCCAGTGACAATAACCATTGCGATCTGACTGAAGTAGCTGAGGTCCCTAACGCTGACACAGCCCCGTCAAGCATTCACCTTTCTCCAACTGTAATATTTAATAAGATCATACACTGCTCAAATAGGTTTTCACCTTAGGCCATAACTGACCATTAGCAACAGAGACAAACCACACAAAGCAGTAAAAGAGCACACTGTGAAATCCTACATCTTGAATTAAATGAACTCAAATCAATGGTTGTTGCACCAGTCAGTAGGATGGATAACCTGAGAGCAAAACTGGAAGAGTGCTGTTGCCCATGTTGGGGCAGCTGCAATGACCCTAATAGCAAGGTGCCGGCCCCAAGGAGAACACAGGAGTCCCCCCCCATCCAGGCATCAGCAATATTTTTGGGATGATTTCTGGGGTGGCAAATAAACAATTTGATCCGAATTCAAAATCACTTCTCTAGGCGAGGGCTAAAGTTGGCACCAAATTTAGTGGCAACTCAGGCACCAACGGTTATCCACTGAAAACGAATCCTTCAGACTGCTTAAGTTTAAAACAAAACTCTGACCTGGGAAATCATTATTCGGAGGAACATCACGCTTTGGCCGGAAGACATCTTTAAAGACCAACTAATGACCTTGCAGACTGTAGGAACCTGATTTATCTAACCCAGGTGCCCAAACTAAAAGAGGGCTCTTATGAGAACACTGAGTCCCTGATCCACAAAGTCATATTCTGGCTCAGGAACCAACGTAACTGGTTGTCTGTAATAAGGTCTGACATCATCTAACCGAAGAGATTTTCCACCTAAACAGGCACCCAATGATTACATCACAGTACAGATGAAAAGGTAACCCCTTGTTAACAATCTTATAAGCTTTGAGCAACAAACCTGTCTTCTAAGGAAGAGTAAATCATCAGCAATTGGTCTGAAACTGCTCCCTCCAGAGATTGAGCCGGGAGACAAACGTGAAGGGGGTGTTATATTGCATGCGCAATGGGAACTGCCCAACCATGAATCAAGAGCTCCTCTCTGAAAGCCTCCTTCCTTTGACAAAGTGGACCGACTGCGTACAGGGGTTGATAGAGGGGTCAACTCACGCTAGCCGAGCTCCAAGCTGACATGGACTTACACAGAAGGCTTGCCTGAGGAGAGACTCGATTACAATGATTCTCCCACCGACTGCTCTGGTGCTACTAACAACGAGCTAACACCTGATAAAGGAGTCCTAGTACCTTCTGAGGACCACATCGTTGGGGGTTTTACTATGAACCATCTACTTTCATCATAAGAGGTCACCTTACAAACCATCTCTGACAGCACTCCCTGGTTGGGAAATTCGACAAAGCCACAGCCACACCAGGTTCTGGGAAGCAAGCTGAGAGTGGGGGAGTAAACGCCACCTCCAGTAGCCAGCGCACATTGATGTCATGGATCTTAGCCGGAATCAGACATAAATTATTTGACGCTGAATGGTTATCTTATATAGAGAAATATGACATTTGTATGTTCCAAGAGACTTGGGCCACAGAAAAAATACTTATTGATGGCTTCACTTCCTACAACATAGAAGCTAAACCACCTCAGAAGTTCGGGAGGGCTAGCGGGGGTCTGCTGATTCTGCTAAAGAATGATTTACCTAGCCTCAGTAAGTTTGTGCAAACAGATTCACAAGACATCTTGGGCATTATTATAATTTTTCCCTGTGGTGCACACATTGCTTTTATTATTATCTATGTATGACAGGGAGCAGGGAGCAATGAGGCCCCAACCCTATCTCTACTAGAGGAGACATTAGAAAATATTAATATCAATGTTAAGATCATACTGGCGGGTGATTTTAATACTACAGTTGAGCCTTCCCCACTTATGAAGGAGGTCACTGATTCAGAAGATGAACTGTGGAACATTCCCCCTATAGCCGGGGAATTTTGTAGCAACCATTCAGCCACTGCCCTTAAGATAGTGTCCCTGATGGTTAGTAGGGGATTATGAACTTGTAATGGCTGCACAGCATCCGATCCTGGGATGTCCAAAACTTTTAAAATGGGTAACCACTCTAGTGTCATTGATTACATATTATTAGATGTGAGGCTGTGAGGTCTTCTAGGAGATATGATAGTTGAAAATCACTTAGATAGCGACCATAATTCTCTGTTTTTACTGCTATTAGGGGACGTAGTGAAGAAAGTAAACAACACCTATGAGAAGACGGTTCCCGAGCCCGTTATGGCCAGTAATGGCCGCTATCTCTCTTGGCCTGCTATGGTGTCCAATCAGAGCATGTTTCTAAAGATCTTCAATCTTTTTGTATTCCATCTCTCTGGATAAGAGGGATACCAACCCTCAGACATCCCAATTTTAAATGTGCATAATCAGTTATTCATCAAACTGAAGGAACTGGTTCACAGGGACAACTATGGTAGGGAGGGAAGGGGTAAAATGACTAGATGGTTCAATGCAGATTGCAAAACCGCAAAAGCTCACCTAAGAAAGGGCTTAAAGGACGGTGATAGAGAGGGAATAATGGAAGCCAGGCAAGAATACAGTAGAGTTCTTCAAACTTCAAAAAAAGAGAGGGACAACTTGATCTGGTGTGACATGTCAAAAGGAGTGGAAAAGAGA
This sequence comes from Pleurodeles waltl, assembly GCF_031143425.1. NCBI lineage: Eukaryota > Metazoa > Chordata > Amphibia > Caudata > Salamandridae > Pleurodeles > Pleurodeles waltl. The sequence continues at coordinate 1,018,592,175 of NC_090442.1, forward strand.
GACACACAGACTTTATGGGAGCTGGCAGCCACAGCAGAGTCGGACGACACAAACCATCTTCACTCTCATTTTAACCCTGATAGTTGGGTCTCCCATTTTACTACTCTCTATGCACTTGAGGACACTCCTGAGTGCGAACGGAACAAGAACAAAGCACCCACAGGGGAGATTGTCTGTGGGCAGGAAGTAAGGGGAGAGATGGGCTCAGTAGTGTTTACCTTAGCTGATGCAGTCAGAGCAATTAATGTCCTGAAGTGTGCCAAAGCACCTGGTCCAGATAAAATCCCATTTGACCTACACAAATCTGAGACATTAGTCTGGAGTAGCTACATAAACCTATTATCTAACGCAATTTCTGGAGGAGGGGAGATGCCTGAGACATGGAGTGGTGCTGAAGATCATTCTGATCTACAAAAAAGGGGACGCCAGCTACCCCTTAAATTATAGACCAATAAGTCTCATCAACAGCCTCCAGAAAGATTTTGCCAGACAAATCTTAGAGAAAATGCTTATGTGGGTTGAAGACGAGAAATGTTGACTCCATTACAGGCAGGTTTCTGCCCCAAGACCAGGACCACAGATCAGGTTTTCAGGTTGGTGGGTCTGTATTGGAAATATGTGCTACTAGCAAGACAGATGCTCTATGTAGCCTTTGTAGATCTCAAGGCTGCTTTGACTCCATCCCACATAACACGCTGTGGCAAGTATTGTCAAATATGGGAGTCCCCCCAAATTTGCTTGTATTGATCATTAGGCTATACTTGAAGAACTATGCTCAGGTGTGATGGAGCAAAAGGGGAGAACTGACCGCTAAGTTTTCCATCAGACGCAGTGTACATCAAGGGTGTGTGCTTGCACCCACTCTATTTATGCTCTACGTGAACAATGTGGTGAAGGAACTCCTTGATTGTGAGAATGACTCCCCCACCATGAACACAAAAATCCCTATTTTAGTCTTTGCTGACAACTCCCTACTACTTTCTAAATCACCAATGGGGCTCCAGGTTCTAATCGACAAATTCATGAATTTTTGCAATTCTAGACGACTAAAGCTGAATGTAGGGAAGACTAAATATATGATCTTTGGATGAATGGGAACAAGGATAAGGCCAATCAGAGTGGATGGTGAAACATTGGAGAGGATTAAATCATTCGACTACCTAGGGGTCAAACAAACCAGTGATCTAAAATGGCTGCCTCAGTTAACAAGATCCTCCTTAACAATTTAGAACATTTCCCATGCTATTGTAAGGGTCCTTAAGACCACCAACTCACGATCTGTTACTCCAGACCTAGCAGTCTATCAAGCTAAGGCTCAAGGAGCTGCCCTATTTGGTGCAGAGTTGTGGGGACATAGAAATATAGACTGTTTAACCACTGCTGAAAATAAATTTATAAGGAAACTTTTAAAATGACCTGTAAGCACTCCATCAAGGCCTCTTTATCCAGATCTAAGCTTGCGCAGTGTAGCGAATCTGGCAGCTTTAAGGCCCCTGGCCTACTGGGCTCGCTTATGGTTCTCTAACGAACTGAGCCATTACAGGGACTCCCTAAGGGATTTGATTATCCAGCTAATATCAACTCTATTCCCTGGATGAAGTCAGTGTGTGGCTGGTTTAGCAGACTGAATCTGGATATATTTTGGGATGAGCCTGACTGTTTATGCAAAGCTGATATTAGTGTACTCAAAACCCGTTACTGGGAGTATATAAATGAGCAACAAGTTTTGATAGATATCCATGGTGCGCTGACAAGCAGGTTCCTGGAGATAAAGTTGTTTCCATGTTTTGGATCATTTCTCGATAAAGATTACTCCTGCTCTTGCCAAAAGCTTGTATCTACGATTTAGGATTGGCACTCTCCCTCTACGTCCCCTTACGAGTAGGTGGTATGGGACACTAACCTGAGTTTGTGTCCTACATGTGGTTTAGCAAACAAGACTGAAGCCAATGGCCTATTTGCATGCCTAGAGAACAGTGAGTTGCGTAGGAGATGGATCCGCCCAATTTGCCTGCACCTTGGGATAACACACCACCTGCAAGCCTTAAGAATTTTAAAATATGATACAACAGAGACAAGTGTATTCTCGGTAAGCAGATTTTTACTGTAATTTTGGTGCAGGCGTCACAAGTTTTTAACATAGCATGAATATTTAATTGGTAAATTTTATCTTATTTATTCAATACTAGTTGACTTTGCTGCACAACTCAAAGCACATTTTGCAGGTTCTTGGTAACTAGGAAAATCGAGTGCCACTGAGGGCAAAGGGGTTTTGAGCATTTTAAGGCTTGATACAATTAAGCAAGTGTACTAAAGAGTTTCCTCACTTTCCAAGGAATACTGTTTTTTAAACAAGATTTTTAAGCTCATATTGTTGAAATTGTTTTAAATGTAATGCATGTTATTTTCACTTTGATGGTCATCGATGACCGAATAAAGTATTTATACTACTATATTGATTTAATAATTAGCTGTTACAGTGGTATCCTCTAAATTAGCCTGACAGCGCAACCGTGTGGCAGACTGTCACAAGTGCCGGTGCTGACAATTAAGTGCTGGTGCCAAGCCCTGAAAACCACTGGCTCAAATTAAGCACTGGCTAAGGGTGGCAACTCTGCTTGGCATGAATTGGGATTGAAGTGGATACTTGCCTTCTGATCTACATTGCAATTGTCAAGTAGTGTGTTATCAAGTTGAGTTGCTTTAGGTGAAGTTGCTTCTATACTCTTGAAGGAAGGAGTCTGTTGCTTTCTCTGTACATGTTCCTTGCACTTGAGCAATTCAGATTTCCTTGTTCAATGTGCTTTGGAAATGCTCCTATGCCACCTTGGACTGTGATCACCGAAGGTTATCTCTAATGTGTTTGATGGCCATTGATGCAAAGTATCCTGCTATTTTAATTCTTTAAAAAGGAGGGTCATAGTCATTCCATATTACATTTGTAAGTCCATGATTAGGCACTGTTTTCTTAATTTTGTGGGGTTATTACCTCAGCAACTAACAAGTATTTCCCATCAGGAAAGCTTCCAACTTGGTCCCCTTCCCCAGGATTTGGTGGTGATGATAAGGGACGTAACTTCCCTTGCTCTTGTTACTTGACACTCTCTACATCCATTGACATGTTCTTCATCTTTGTTTACCTGATGGATATGACTAGATGTATCTCATGGAAAAGAATTCAATCAGATGACACTGAACATTCTTAGCTCTCATAATAAAGACCTGAAATTGCTGTCCATACTGCAGGTGTGCACAACAGTAACTTTGATAATTTTCAATGTGTTTCGGAAATGGTTTTCATTTGTAGCTAGAAGCATTTATCATTCCTTATCTCTTTTTGTGAAAAAAGTCTACAGATCAACCAACCTAGTACTAATGCCATAAAACCATGCTCAACACTGGGGTAACTAAACTTGAGACCCCCTGCAAAGTACATGAAGGAACCCCCTGCGGGCTCACTCAGGAGCTCTCATGCCAGGTTACTGTGCTGAGGTGGCCCCCCGCACCATGGGGGTTGTGGGGCCTTTGTTATCCCCCTGAGACTCAACACTGCCACTTAGACATGACATCCTGTGTGGTATCCCCCAAACATTTTGCCTTTACTCCTATTTTGCAGAATTTTGTAAAGGTATTAAGACTTTGCATTTTACCACCTCTAACCAGTGGTGAAGCGCTTGTGCTCTCTGCTTCAAACATGACCAAATTGGCTTATACAGAAATGGCCGAATTAATTTACTTGTAAGCCCTAGCAAATGGTGCTACCTGTACCCAGGGCCGGTAAGTCAAATGCTACCAGTTTGTCTGTAGCACTCATTATACCATCCACTAAAGTAGCTGTTTAAAACATGCCTCAGGCCTGCCACTGCAGACTATGGTGTAGTTTTAAACTGACATTTCAACCTGGCAATATAAACCTTTTTTCAAGCCTAAACCTTCCTTTCAAATACATATAATCCACCCCTAAGGTAAGCCCTAAAGCATTTGTACTTAAAGTACGGCAGGGGCCGCCTGCGGCCATCCTCACCTCCTCATGCGGCCCCTTGGTCAACAGGAGCACTGGGGAACTACTTACTGGACTCAATATTAACAGTACCAATATGTTAAATAAACAGGCACACATTTAATTAAAGGTTCTTTCATGTTAAAGAAAGGAAGTAACTCTGAAGTCCTGCACTGATGAACTTTAGTAACACCTTCTTTTTTAAAGACATCTTGCAGCAAAATTGTAAAAATATACAGTCTCTTCAAAATTAAAAGAAATGTATTTCATTAACATGCAGAACCTTGTCACCTTAGTACAGTTGATTATATCAGTGCATTGAAAAGTATTAATTTAAAAATGATAGTTTTCAAACATGAATTTAAAAACATTAATTTTTTCACCCAGCCTGACAACAATGCCAGTAGTTAACTAAGTAGGCAAGCCACTTGTTATGTGCACTCTTTGGGTGGCCCGGTTTCTAATATACACAAACAACATTAACGTTTTTTAAATCAAAAACAGGAGAAGGTTTTGCAAGTGCAAATTCTGAAGGCATGTATTTTGAAGTCCTATTATTTGTGGTAATAAAGGAAGAAATAGGAGGGAAAGTGCATTAAAACAATTGTCTAGTATTACACAATTTGGTAAAGTGGGGGAGCCAGGAGTAACCCTTTGTTTTCAGGTTTCAGATTTTTCAATTCAGCCATTAGATGTATATGCTTCACTTCCCCTACGCGCACCTTACCGCCAATGCCCTTCAGCCCCCTCTCCCAACCGCCACCCCTCAGGCAATAATCTGGTCCTTGGTCACATCATAGAATAAATGTTTTGGCGCCCTGGAAAAATGTTTGTGAGTACCCATGCCCTAAAGGCTCATAGAGCAGGTTGCACTGTATTTAAAAAGTTGCACATGTGTACTTAAGTGTTGCATGTCCTGGCAGAGAAAAACTCCTAAAGGTATTTATCTGATAGAGACTTCTAGCTGCAGATTCCTTACATTCGAATTCCCCAGGAGTCAGGCTGGATCTGGAAAATTTGGTTTTAGCAATACCCCTGCACGTGCCGTCAGGTGGCTCCATTTGTTTCCGTGTGGCATAGTCGGTGCCGGATGTGACTTCGTGCTCAGCTATATAGGTGCCACCCAGGCATGCAGACATCAATTCTTTTCTTTCTGCCCTGGTTAGTGCAGATCCAGAGAGAGCTACCCCGCTGTCTTTTTTTTATAAGCTTTTCTTGACATTTTCTTGACTATTTTCTGTAAAGTGTCTCGATATGACATCAAGGAAGGTAGGATGCAAGGCGTGTGGTACTTGTCACTGTGCCATATCAGTTATGGACTCTCACCTTGTATGCCTATGGTGTCTCGAGCGTGACCACGACTCAAAGTTGTGCTCAGACTGCCAGGCCATGGCGCCAAAGGCTTTGAAGGAGCAGTTCTTAAAGCTGCTTGCGGCCTGGCCATCGAAGCCATCCAGCGTGACTCCTAGGAGATCCCTGTCTCAGTCACGGAGAAAGTCATTGTGACCACTCCAGGAGCCCCAGGTCCTCTTCTTCCCACTCAAGGTCCTCGGGCACTAGGGAAGAGGTACACGAAGAAGAAGTCTAAGCAGACTTCGATTCTGCCTCATCTGTTGGCTGACACGACAAGTTCGGAACATCGGAGTTCGAGGCATGGTTCCACGAAATCGATGCCAGGTCCCACTCCGTTCTTCCCTCCATTTCTGGGAACCAGAGAGATCCCCCCCACTCAGGTAAAAGATTTTTCAGAGACAACTGGCTGCATGTTCATGTGAGCTGACCCTTCCAGAGTGCCTTCAGGCCCTGTGGGGTCGGGGAAGGCCCCATAAAGTTCTGCCCTGGTGTCTTCAGCCTCGGTTCTAATGGAGTCTCATGGATCACAATCTGGACCAGTGGTGGTTGTACCCATGCAACCTTCTCCGGCATCCATCATGACATCAATGCTCCCAGCACTACTGGCGCACACCGGCAGCACCAGTCCCATCTGATCCCAGATGATCCGGAACGGCATCATATGATGCAGATTCTGGTGCCGACAGCACCCACAGGTGCCAGATCATTGCCTGAGCCTTATTTTCAGCAGCCTGCATGGAGGAAGATTGGGAGGGGTCATTGCGCCCTTTAAGACACCAATTAGAGAGGATTATGGAGTGGTATGAGGAAGAGAGGCCAGTGGACTGGACACCTCTCCAGATACTGGCTTGCTCTCTCTCCCCACTGTGGCTATAGAGGAGGGAGCTTTCCATGCAATGGCAGTGTGTAGGGCAGCGGAGGTCCTCGACCTCAAACTGCCCTTGGTGGATGTCAAGACAAACCTCTTGACTGAAGTTCTTCAACATGGCGCTTCCACTTCCGAGACTCTTTTACTCTTTAATGAGGCACTTATTGATGTCCTGCTGGGAACTTAGTCCAAGCCCAGCACAGGGTCTCCTGTAAATAGTATGATTGCCCACCGCCATCGCCCTCCACTGGGCAACTCTAGTTTCCTCAGCCAACACCCCACCCCTGAGAGCTTTTAAGTCCAAGCCTCAACTTCCAACAGCGCATTCCCGTCCACTCCCCCAAGTAGGGACTCCTAGAGGCTGGATCAGCTTGGGAAGATGTTTTCTACCACCAGCCTGGCATTGGGTCAGTGAACGCCTCATGCTTTTTGGGCCATTTCTCACACACCTTATGGGATACAGTTGCGCAACTCCTGCCTCAGGTTCTGAAGGAGGCCTGGGCCATCCCCTCCCAAGCAGTGAAAGACAGGAGGGATGCAGCAAAATCCACCATTTGGTGTAGCCTGGCTATGACTGACTCGCTGGGCAGAGCACTTTCATCAACAGTGGCCTTACAGCACCACACCTTGCTAAGAATATCTGACTTTTCAGGGGATGCCCAGGCAAACCTTATGGACAAGCCCTTCGATGGGACTCACTTGTTTGGTGAGAAGACAGACTCGGCGCTGGAGTGCTTTCAAAATTCTAGGACTACAGCCAATTTCTTGGGCCTTTCGGTTACCCCTCATCCACTGTCTGCCTTTTGTGGCCACTTAAGGGGCATACCACCGCACCAGCCCTATTCCAGCCACCATTCTGCTCAAGCTCCCCAAGCTATGTGAAGACATGGGCACTGTGTTTTCAGACATATAGGGTCAGGAAGCTAGAAGTCATCCGCCACTCAGCCCCCGGCAGCTGCAGCCTTCAAGCTCTCCTAGTTTGGTTCTGCAGGACCATGCTTGCCCAGTTGGAGGGGGAATTCAACATCATCTCCTCCACTGACAGTCCATTACATTGAACTCTTGGGTACTGCAGATCATTCAGAAGGGCTATGCCTTGCCTTTCCAAGCCTTCCCTCCAACAGTACCGCCAACATTCAAACAGCTGGCGGAGAATCATTTGTCTCTGCTTGGAGAGGAAGTTAGGGCTCTCTTGGCTAAGGGAGCCACAGAGTCCCGATATGAGGAGTAGACAGTGGTTGTTATTCCCGCTACTTTTTGATACTCAAAAAGAACAAGGGTCTTCGCCTTATTTCAGACCTATGGACCATCAATCTCTTCTTCAAGAAAAAGAAGTTGAAGTTCAAGATGCTCACATTTTCTCAGGTCTTGTCTGCCCTGTGCCTGGAAGACTGGTTGGCAGCCCTGGACTTACAGGATGTGTATTCACATATGCCCATCCTGCCTACCTCCAGGTTTTATCTGTCGTCCAAGGGAGGCCATGAGCACTTTCAGTTCAACATTTTCCCATTTGGTTTTACCAGCCCACCTCGGGTGCTCACCAAGGTGATGGCCATGGTCGCAGCTCATCTGAACAGCTTAGGTGTTTCAGTTTTCCCCTACCTCTATGACTGGCTGTTGAAGGCTGATTCACCCCAGGCTGTTGCCTACCACCTCCAGACTACAGCGAACCTTCTGCATTTGCTGGGGTTCACTAAAAAACACATGCCAAAGTCACACCTGACTCCCTCTCAGATGCTCTCTTTCATAGGAGCTGTCTCGGACACTGTACATTTTCAGGCTTATCCTCCCGAGCCGCGAGTCCAGGATATTCAGGTTATGATTCCAGTGTTTCTGCCTCTATCCTGGGTTTCAGTGAGACTGACTCTGAGGCTGCTGGGCCTCATGGGCTCCTTCATCCTGCTGGTAAATCATGCCAGATGGCAAATATGGGCTATGCAGTGGGACCTGAAGTTCTAGTGGGTGCAGTATCAGATAAATCTCTCTGACATGGTCCAGCTCTCAGAGGGAACTGCAAAAGACCTACAGTGGTGGATTGAGAACCACAAATGGGCCAAAGGAAGACTCGTCTCCCTTTCCCAACCAGACATCACAGTAGTGACAGATGCAGCCAGGTGTTCCTCCACAAAAATGGTACATGCCTGCCATTGGCAAAGATTTGTAAAATATTGTACAGAGAAGTCTTTAGATCCTCTTTTTGCTTCTCCCTCTGATGTTCTTCTCTTCATTCTAACTCTTGCCTAGCTGAACTCTGCTCTGGGCTCTCTAAAGGGCTATCTGTGTGCTTTATCTGCTTTTATACAGCTACCTGACCAACCCTCTTTGTTTAAGTTCCCTATTGTAAATAGGTTTCTAAAAGGGCTTGTACATATGTTTCCCCCTTTGCCCTTTATTAACCTCAGTGGGACCTGAACCTGGTTCTCACGTCCCCCCCATGTGTGCTCCACTTGAGCCACTTCACAATTGGCCCCTCAGGCTGCTCACAATCAAAACATCCTTTCTTGTGGTCATAACATCTGCCTGGAGGGTGAGTGAGCTGCAGGCTTTGTCATCCAAGCCCCCATATCTCACAGTGTCTCCTGATAAAGTGGTGCTTCGCACTTGTGCCTCTTTCCTCCCAAAGGTGGTGACCCCATTTCATTTGGGACAAACAGTCACCAGGCCCATCTTCTTTGCTCCCCTGCATCCCTCGAAGGAAGCAGGGCGACCACACAGACTGGACCCAAAAAGAGAGTTGTTGTTCTACTTTGACTGCACTAAAGAGTTCCGGTTGGATGACCAACTCTTTGTGGGATTTGTGGGATATGTGGGAGCAGAGAAAGGCCGGGCAAACAAACCATTTTGCGTTCTATATAAAAAGTGCTAAAAAGCAGCCCCCTCCTGGCTTATGAACCCATTCCACCAGAGGAAAAGCTGCGACGACGGCGTTGGCTCGTGGAGGAGCAGTCCTGGACATCTGTCAGGTAACAACGTGGGTGTCCCTGCACACATTTGCCAAACACTACTGCTTGGACAGTCAGGTCCGCAGGGACGGGCATTTTGCTTGTTCTGTCCTGCAAGACTTTCTACTTTGGGAAATATGTCCGCAGCCCACCGCAAGGAGGATATGGCTTGGGTATCTATTCAAAGGTAAGGAATCTGTAGCTGGAAGTCTTTATCAGATGAACAAGTTACCTTCAGTAAAGCATTATTTGGTGGACAATATATATGTATCTGCAGATTTCTTACACCCACCCATGCCTCCCCGCTCTGCGGACTCACTTGCTAGGGTCAGGGTGATCATTTTCAGGGCCCTAGTTTGGGCACACATTTGTAAGTCTGATTCATGACTCTGCGCTCCTGGCTTGGAATTTTGTGAAGGAAGTAACTGACGTCCCCAATGTCACATCTGACACCGACGAGGCGAACAGTGCCACGTGGAACTAAACGGAGCCACCTGATGGCAAGCGTAGGGGTATTGCTCAAGCAAAGGTTACTGCATCAAGCCTGGGGAATTCAAAGTTAAGGAATCTGCATCTAGATTTAGTTTCTACCAGAAAATGCTTTACAGAAGTTAAGTAACTTGTTCTTCACTTGTAAGACCTATCGCCAATTTGACTAACTAACACTCAGCTATCTTATTACAGTTAATAAGTGATAACTTTGGATTGGGAGCAGATAGCAATATGCTGTTTACACTCAAATGAATTGTAATTTAAAATCCTCTTTAATGGTAAACCTTTATAGAGTGGGCATTTAATAATCCTAATCACTTGTACCTTCTGCCAGTGCCCTCGGTTACATGACTGTGAATAGCTCTGCTGTTAGGATTTGTGCATTCCTCATTCCTCCCAGACAGTGACACAGAAGAAGGTAGGTGTGTGCAGGATGCGCTATCCTACCACAATGGCTGGTTGCAGAGCTGTGTCCTGATCCACCTGCACTTCAAAGGACTTGCCTCTAGAACTCACAACAGAACCTGACACCAGCCTTTTTTCACCCAGATTTCTTGGAGACTTTGCAGGGTAAGGGAAGAACTTTCCAGAATCAGATGTGGGGGTAGGATAGGGGAGGGGGAGGGGGAGGGGGCGGATCCTCAAATACAAAGGCTGGTATCAGGAATAAATATTGGATCCTCAGACCAACCCATCGGAACAGTCATGGACTTGTGGACATTACCGAAGAAGGACTGCCCTGATGCCAGCGGACTGCCTTGCTGCTTGAGGAGTGTCTTGATGTCTGTGAAGGAAGACTGGACCTGCGTACCTTCATCCCAGGCAATCCTGAGAAACTTGAAGGGTCATTTGGCAGACCTCCTCCTGGTTGAGCTACAGGGACATAACAAGCTCCATAGGCCTCGCTGCAATTGCCCTGCTGACCTGCCTAGACCTCCAACTGGACTTGCCTGAGACCTGATGGCCTCTATTGGGGTGAGTTCCTGACCCTCAAGGGGTGCCCCCTAGTTCCTGGAGCTATCACTGGCATCGGCCTGAGCTCCTCCTATTAGGAAAATGTGAAATCCTGAAGTTTGGGTTTTTCATGACTGCGATTGTGCCCCTTTGTTCGGAGACTCTGCTACCTCAACAGCCTCCAAAGCAAAGCTCCTGTAAAAAACTACTATATGAAGTTATAGTTCTTGTCAAGATATAGTTTTTGTCAAGTGGTTGGAAGAGGACACAATCTCATGAAAGCCACTACTACTAAAATGTCAGTTATAAAAACAAAAGATGAGAAGTTGTTAAACTTGTTGATACAGGTGTCACAATGTACGTAGTATTGCCTACACAGTTTTGTCACACTAGCCCCAAAATCAGAACTGAAGGTCACTTAAGTCAAAATGTAGGCCTTATGAGTTATAGCTCCACTAACATTAAAGGGATTTTAATCAAAATCAATTCAGTTCTCCTCGACCACTATCATACAATAGCCAACATATATGCAACTGCACAAGGAACAGGTTCTCCCACCTGTTGCGAGACTGCAGAGCAACTGCAACTTGTCCAATTCAAGGATATGAAGGGCTACTTCGTGGCACTTCTTGTTTGAAGTACAGAATGATTGCCGTATACAGTGATGACACTATCTGACCCACAGCCCTCAGATATTGGAGACTGCAATCCGCATAGACCAAAAACTTGAAGAGGAATACTAAAGAGCAGAAAAGCTGGGCATCCTTGAGAAAGTCAGCAGCCTCACCCAATGGTCTTCACAAAAGCCATCACAAAAAACTCAGACAAGCCTGGTGCCGTGTGCATCTGTATTGCTAAGTCACTACCTAAACAAGCCATGAAGAGAGAAAATTACATCACACCAACAGCCAGTTCCATGATAGAAGTGAAAGGCCCAAATGGTTTTCAAACTTAGCCTTAATCGCTGACACTATCAAATGCTATTTGAATCAAATTATTGTTCCATAATGGCATTCGCAATGCATGTAGGCTTCAGGAGGGATAAAAGGATGATCAGGACTCTATCCATCACAGTGAAAGTCTTCCCGAACAGCAGTTTCGAGATTTTTTATGGTCTGGAAGAAGTCATAAATGTCTGGTACAATTTAATCCATGCTACTTGCCTGAATGAGCACGGAGACCACCGGGCAGTACTCAGGAGACTGGCAGGGGCGTAGTTTGGTCTTTCGGAGGGGTGTGAGCTTCAGATTTTCCAACAATCACACTGGCATATAATGTTAAAATACGTTATGTGACAATCAGGGTGCATGAAAAGGGCTTAAGGGGCACTGGAAATGGACAGGAATGTGGATTGGCAGGGGCTGCACATGATAGTAAATACAATATTTGTTTAGATAACTATTATTTATGAGGACTTTCGAACTAGAGGAAGAGAGTATGTGAATTCTTAAAAATCCGATCCCTCATCAGAAGGAACATTAATCACCAGAGTTATCTTGACATTTTTATGGTTGCCTGAAAACTGCTGGGTGCACAAGGAAGTTCTTGTGCTTTTAAACCAAAAGTTATATTTAACCCCAGGCCCCCACCAAAGTCAGCGACAGGTGCAGCGGAACCGGTCACACCGCCCTAAAGCCGGCCCTGACTGTACAGCACATATCCAACGTGGAAACGTTTTAAAGTTAGTCTGAGCATAGTATTTTGTATTGGAACGGTACCTTTAACTATAAAGCCTATGTCAGACTCACACACACCCTTACACTATGCTTACTCTATGACACAATGGTGTGTGTGGCACTCAGCAACCTGATTGTGCACCGGCACTTGGGAGAGAAGAGGAGAGCGCCATCCTTGTACATATGGCGCTGTCATTCTCTCTCACACAACGCAGTGCAGCAACTTTGGGTGCAACACTCTGTTGTGTGAGAGAGAATTGTAAACCTGGGCCCAAATGTGCCCATCGCACCAGTCTTACCAAGATACTTCTTAAGACAGAAGTGAGAGAGAATTGTAAACCTGGGCCCAAATGTGCCCATCGCACCAGTCTTACCAAGATACTTCTTAAGACATCAAGTTGTACATATTACTGGTCAGTTGAGATTAAAGCACACCATGGCAGCAGCCTTAGCAGGGTTTGTTTTGAAAGGAATACACCAGGCTATTGTCTCCTATGTCCACAACGTGGAGAATGTTAAAAGCATGTTTTGGCCACTTTAGTCCTAATGAAGATCCCGTTAACACTAGAGTGCCTATGTGGGTCAACACATATGTATTTTTTGGTGGGAGGAAGCCAAGTACAACTAACGTGTAATGCCTGACATGAAAACCCATGAGACAATAAATTATACATGTTCTTTCTCGTCCGTGAGACATGGAAAGTATCTATCCGAGAGCCATCTGTATGGACTAAGAATTTCTTTAATCTGTCCTTTTGTGTTCCTTGGACAAGTTATAATTTTGAAACACCTCTTGTTGCAATAGCAATCCATTTTAGCCAATGATGTAAAAAATGTAGGTCATGACTCATGAGTCATATTTTACCGTGCGCTTCTCTTTCAAATGTGACTGACCATTTCAGACTAGTGAAGTGAGTGTCAAACAGATGTACAACGTTTTATTGTTCATTATGAATTGATCCAATTTGTAGATGTTGTTTTTATGAAGAAAGTAGTATACAGTCATTATCGAGCCAAAAAAATATTTTTGAAATCCATTAATATTTTTGAATTCAGGATAACAAATGTATAAGTGTAGGAAATCCCACCTATACCTTTGAACAAGGAACACCTACTTGGTATAGAATTCATTAAGCGTTAAAGAACTGAGGGAGTAAATCGTAACACCACTGTGGGGAACAAAGTAAAAAACAAAACTGGTTTATGCTCAGTATTAGGTCTGCTGGAAGACATGGGGTATGCATGAATTTTTAAATTATGATTAATAGGATGGAAGCCAAACACAGCCACAGAAGCATCATCTGGTACAAGTGAAAAAGGAGGGGGAGGGCAAGAGGGAACAGGAGGGGCAGAAAATGTTAAAGGCCAACAAAGGCAGTATGTTCAATAGAACATAGAGAATCACAGATAATTGAGGGTGAGCAGATCTGAGAAAAATGCAGCTGACTAAAAAAGGAAAAGGGGAACTGGAAACTTCAGAGGGAACAGATATAAGAACATGCGACTTTATGAGCCATTCCGTTGTTGGGATACCACGGTATTACAAGCAAGAAGTGGGAGATGTGGGCTAGTGAATACTTGTAAACCTTTAAACCATAACACTGGAAAGCAGGTGCAAAGAAGTTTCAAAAGTAAAGGAGCATGATTGGAACACAGCCATCATCTTGGATACTAGCACCAACATGTTGGATACAAAGACTGACAATATCGGAAAGTGTCTGTTATGGGAGGTTTTCAGATGAGTATCGCCTTATTTGAGTACATGAATGTTATCCAAAAAAAATCAAATCATCAGAGCTATTAAGTGATTACAGTGTGATGAGAACTTTCCATCACGCATGGGAGAGAATCATACAGTACCATACTGGATCATTCTGCATGGCTCTCTCGTTAGAGTGGATGGTCCCTCCAATTCCTCCAGTGGCACACTGCACAGCCAGCAGACTACACCCTACCGTTTCCTTTCCCCTCTTTCTTGGGGGCCACACTCCCAGCTGTGGATATATTGCTCATAAGGAATGAGCACAACTCGACTTGAGAGAGGATTCACAGTTGGCCTCAGAATGCATTAGCGCTACCTCTCTACCAGTTTTGTATCAGTGTGTAATAGTGTTTGAGGACTACACTGGTTGCCTTGCAAACTGAGCACCAATCAAACCATGCGTGAGGAGGCTAGAAAGGAGGCCTACCATGTATCTACGATGGAAGGCTGGAGTAAGAACTGGTGGGGTGCTGTTTTTCCTGAATGTCAGAAGTGCTGTGATCTAAATACCCGACTACACATGGTGAATGTGTCACTTTCTAACATTCAAAAGGTTTAGATTCAGTAGCGGAGGTTTCTGATTTAACCTGAGCTACACTTTGGGAACTTCCTTGTGGGTGAACCCCATAGGGACTCTGCCCTGCTAAGCCCAACAGACATAGCAGGGACCTGATTACATCCCCACAAATGGAGATAATCCTTTTATGAGAGGACTCCTTGAAAATAAGGTCCACACGCTTTAGAAGTTCATGAGCTAGATGGCCAAACACCAGACAAATGCAAACCACTGGGAAGTCTTATTGCCCAGAGATTTTCCATGCATTGGAACTAGGATTGTGATGGCGCAGGAGATGAAGTGGTATTTTTTCCTTTCAGGCAGCTTCATCAGCAACTTGTAATAAAACTTTTAAAATTGACCAGTATTCCTTATAATTGGGCTGAGTAGTATTACCACACAAACTGTTTCATATATCTTGTAATGAGGGCAATAGTCTGTCTCGGCCTTTGTGCCCCGACCTCCTCATACTGTATGCCCTTGTACCACATACACCTCGTGCTACATGTCTAGGTGCTGCATTTTTAAAGAATCTCTTCTCTTTTCAGTGCGTGTTATATTAATTTCAGGGCATGTCACATCCATTTTAGTGCATGTGATGTAAATTGCAACATGTCACTTTCATTTCAAAGCATATCATTGTTCAATGCATGCCGTATTCATTTAAACATGGGTCATATTTATTTCACCTCACAGGATTTCATAATATCTTTAAGGATTGTCTTACTCATTTTAGTCAACACCATATTCATTTTGGCATGAACCATATTAATTTCAACACGTGCCATATTAATTTCAACATGTATCATATTAATTTCAACCCTTGTCAGATTCATTTCAATGTATGTGATCTTCACTTCAAAATGTCTTATTATTTTCAATGCATATCATATTAATTTGAGCAAATATAATTATTTCAGTATATGTCATATTTTTTAAGGCACCTAAAATTATTTTAACTGAGGTCCTGTTAATTTCAATGCATGTTATATGTATTTTGCCACATGCCATATTTGCATCAGCATAAGTCATTTGCATATTAATGTATGTCATATTCAATCAATCAATAAGGATTTAGAAAGTGCGGCTAATCACCCGATAGGGTATCCAGGTGCTTGCAGGTCCAGGAGGCTTATTCGAACAGCCGGTTTTGAGGGGCATTCAGAATTCTGGAAGTTAGGTGATGGTCTGGAGGTGCGTAGGGAGGCTGTTCCAGGTTTTTGTTGTGATGTGAGAGAAGGAGCGTCCTTCTGCTTCAGTAGATGCAGGGAGTATGGGCAAGTGAAAGAGAGGCAGAGTGTAGTCTTCTCAACGGTTCGTGGAAGTCCAGGCGTGGGTTAATGTCCGCGGGTCCTTGGTTGTATAGAGCCTTGTGTGCCTGGGTCAGCAGCTTCAATTGGAATCTCTTCTGAACGGGGAGCCAGTGGAGTTGCCTGTATGGTCTGAAATCTCTGTAGGAGGTGTGGGGCAATTCCCATGTAGAAGGTATTGCCATAGTCCAGTCTGCTCATGGTGAGGGCCTGTGTCACGATGCGTTGCATGTTTATGGGTAGCCAATTGAAAATCTTACGCAGCATGTGCTAAGTGAGGAAGCAGGCATAGGAAACTGCGTTGATCTGTGATTTCATGATGAGCTTGACGATTCCAAGGTTTCTGGTGTGGTCAGAAGGAGTGGGTGCGGGTCCTAGGTCTGAAGGCCACCAGCAGTTGTTTCATGTGTTACTGCTGTTCCCAAAGATCAGTACTTCTGTCTTGTCTGTGTTCATCTGCAGGCAGTTGTTCTTTATCTAGTCAGGGATGCTTGCCCTTCAGATGTGGAAGTTGGCTCTGGTGGTGGAAGAGTCGTCGGTGAATGAGTTGTGTGTCATCTGTGTAGGGAATTATGTTGAGATCGTGGGCTCTATTGATGTTGACCAGTGGGGTCATATATGTGTTGAAGAGCGCGGGGCTGAGGGATGAGCCCTGAGGGACTCTGCAGGTGATCTCCTTGGGTTCGGAGGTGAAAGGTGGGAGGTGGATAGTCTGGGTTCTACCGGTGAGGAAGGAGGTAATCCATCTTATGGTGTCCCCTTGGATGCCGATGTGGAGGAGTCTTTTGATCAGCATGTGGTGGGATACAGTGTTGAAGGCTGCATAGAGGTCGAGGAGGATAAAAGCTGCTGTTTCTCCTCAGTCGTGGAGGGTTCGTATGTCGTCAGTGGTGCGATCAGGGCAGTTTTGGTGCTGTGATTGCTATGAAGCTGCATTAGGAGACATACAGTAGCTGGTTCTGCTCCAGCTACGTCATGAGTTGCTTGTTGATAATCTTTTCCAGTACCTCCGCTGGGAATGGGAACAGGGAGATTGGCCGGTAGTTTTTGTTTATGCTGGGGTCGGTGGAGGTTTTTTTGTGTAGTGGTCTGACGTTGGCGTGATTCCAGGTGTCGTGAAATCTTGCGATGGTGTTAGAGGTGTTGTTCAATATATGTCCTATTTTTTCAGTGTGGATAATATTCATTTCAATGCACGCCATATTACTATAAACATTGATCTATGATTTCAGTAGAGTTCATATTTATTTGATAGTATTTTATAGTTATAATGCATCTCATATTCATTTCAACACACACTATAGTAATTTCTTAGTGTGTCATATTCCTCTCAATGTATTCCATATGGATTACAGTGCAGACAACATTAATTTTGGAGTAGATCATAATCATTTTTATACTTCTAATACTCATTTCAGTGAATTTCACATTCGTTTGAACATGTGTAATACACGCTTCGACGTGGCTGACATACACTTAAACATAACTTGTATTAAAGTTTCAGCATGCTATAGTAATTTTAAAGTGTGTCATGTTAATTTCAATATGAGTCACATTCATTTTAATGTGGGTCATGTTCATTACAATATGTGTATTGTTCGCTTCAAGGCGTATCCTATTCTCCGTAACGTTTATTCTTTCAAAATACAATGCATTCATTTTAACATGTGCCGTCTTAATTTAATCGATGCTTATATTAATTTCAGGGCATCATATTTATTTCAACATGTGTTATATTTCTCTTAACATGTCAGTCCCTGTTGAGAATATCATGCTCTTTTAATGCAGATCATCTCGATTTCAGTGCTTGCTATTTTATTTTCAGAAAAGGCCATATCCATTTCAATACATTTGATACATATTTTAGCATATGTTTTATTCAAATTGTAATATGTACTTACTGAGGGAAGCACTCATTCTGGTGTTTATTTGATTTGTTTTTCTACATTGTAAATTGAATCTTCCATGTATCATATGGGTTTTGAAACACGTTATATTCATAGTGGTGTGTGCTATTCTTTTCACTGTGTGCTGTGTATTTCAGGAGGTGTCATTTTTGCAGAGCTGTAATTTTGACTTGAACGACTTCCATGCACTGAAACAGAGGAAACTAAAACTACTGTGAAGAAAAACAACCGCTGCTGAAATGATGCTACAGAATGCATCAGGTTCAGAAGTCAGGCCGAAAGGACGGCCTTATTCTAAATGTCAGCCGCTGTTAAAGCAACGCATTGCAGCAGTGACTGGTGTCAGCCGGCGCCTCTGCTAATTCTGTTTTTCCCTCCTTGCATCAAGTGCAGTAGCTTTCTCAAATATTTCGATAGCATTATAGTAGCTCTTTTAGCTTCTCTCAGGAATTAAGCATGTCTTAGCCTGGTCTGTTGTGGTGCAGCTTAAAAGTGGCAAAATATTGTTGGTTCCACTTATATGCTATTGCAACAAAATACACTCCAAACAACAAAATATACAACTCTGTCAGGTTTCCCAAGTCCCTGCATGACTACCTGGTCCAGTTCAGATTTTTCTCTACATTCTCGGAATTGCAGTCTTGTTTATTGTATTAAAAAGTTAGGACTACAAGCCAGAGAAAGCAAAGATATACTTTGGATTAAGAAAGTCTGTGTTTATGATTGTAGAACAGTTGACATCTGCACAATTACCATAGTGCAGACAGTCGATTCGAAGCATGGTGTTTTCTGTGGAAATATTCTTATGGTCAGAAAAGTAGAAACAAAAACTGTGTATTAAATGTGAACGTTCGTTAGAGAGAGCAGCTTGACAATGCTGTTTTAGGTAGTGGAGCTAGGGATATGGTGCCTGACAGACAAATGAGATATTTGGGGTAACTGCCTTCATTTCACAGCCATGTAGAGTTTAATGAGTGCTTCTCACTGAAGCTTGAAGGTGGTTTTACTTGAGGTGTACTCTCTTGCCAAGAGGGAAACCTTGAGGCTGTGACTGTGATAAACCTAATCCAGGAAGCGGGGGAGAATGCAGTACTGTGTGATGCTGGTCACTCATTCCTTTCGTCGGTCACTATCACTCTTTATCTTTGAAAGGCGAGAGCTTCTATGCTGCACAACACACACTACTGCGAATTGAGATGGTTCCGCGCTGTCCTAGCTTTTGGGACCCACTACAGCAAAATGGAGACTGGTGGGAGGATTACTGACACAATAGCTGGATGAATTTGTCTCACATTGGGTATGTGCGTGATGATACTCTCTCAGAGGTTGATAGGTTTGTTTACAAGCAGAAGGACCGTTATAATGTCCAGTGATCTATGACTATGGTGATGCTCCATGATGGCCTCTTGGCACACTGTTCAGCTCAAAAATCTCAATGTGGCTCAAATGTTCTAATGTGTTTATAACGTTTTCTACATATGTTTACCCAAATAATAATTTATTGAATATGTCTTTGCCACAATAATGTAATCAGATGCAGAATTATACTGACCTTGTTTCATAGAGCAGTGCTATCTTAGATTTGTGTCTGCAAAAATACTGATGCTGGTTTCTTGTCCAGCAAACAGGGACTCCTAGGATGAATGTAGCACACATTTTTCATGTGTGTAAGGCCTTTATACTAATAATATATCAAGAAATGACGAAAGGGAGACATGGGAGGCCTGCAACACACCCCTAGAATTAACCCTCTAGTAAGTTGAGGTAGTCATGTTCATTTTAGAAAATTATGAGTGAAATTGCATTAATTCAGTGGGATAACCAAATCGGTATACACTACAAATACATGTATTTAAGATGTACATATTTAAAATGTGCTCCACTACCTTCAATTTTATTTTGGTCATGCTCCTCAATTTACTCACAATACTACTACCTAGGCTGTCCCCATTCTGTGTGTGATAGTAGTTTGCAAAGATTGTTTGCCTTCTGCATTTGAGGATGTCTGCAGGCAATGAGGTTGTGCCTACAGGCTGGCACTAGGGCTGTGTTTGGTATTAGAAAGCCATTCCTTATTACTTGAGGTTGCTCCTGGGCATTTAGACATGTGACTTGGTATGTAAGACTGTGTCCAAGCACGTGGAGCTGGGCCTATGCATGTGGACAACTGAGCAGAATCCTAGAGTGTGTCACATATTCCTTCTGGCATGCGGCTTCTATAGAAGGGGCATGTCTGGGACAGAGAGAGATGATTGGATTAGGAATTTGGTTTGGAAGCACATAATGATCCCAAAGGACTGCCGCAAAACCACAACCCATGCCCTGGTTACCAGTAGACTCAACTATGACAACGCCCTCTACGTCGGCTCAACCCAGATGAACCTGAAGAAACTACAGCACATTCAAAACGCCTCTGCCAGACTCATCATAGACATTCTCCGCCATGAATATATCTGCAATCATATAGAGACCTCCACTGGCTTCCTATCAAAAAAAGAATGAACTTCAAGCTCCTCGTCCATGCTTACAAAACCCTCAATGACCTCGGACCCGCCTACCTCAACCACCGCATCAGCTTCTATTCCCCTACCAGACCAGGGGCTATGAAGAGATGAGGGACACTTTTGCCAGGTGGTAGTAAGGGAATCAGAGGAGGAGGGCATGGGTGGTGGGCACCAAAAAGGTTTGTTGCACCAGGTGCCACCAGCGCTAAAATTGGCCCTGAGTTCATAGCTCACTCAGGAGCCTCTTCTCTGCTATGGCGGAGGAGCGTTGCCTCCCCGCCAGCAGCTGCAGTAGCTGCAAACCTTTAAAAATAAAGTGATAATCAACAATTTTATTATTGTTTTATTTATAAAGGTGCAGGCCCTGGGGGTGACGAGCGCTGAGGGGAGTGCACAGAGCACTCCCCTCAGTGCGCATCTATGTTTGGCCAGCTGTCCTGGGCCGGCCAAACACACATGCGCACATGGGCTCTCTCCAACCCGGCACTGTGTTGCCGGCTTGGAGAGAGCAAGCCCAGGTTCCCAGTCTGCCTTGGAGCACCCAGCCACGGTGCTCCAGCCAATCATAACACTGCTCTGAGCAGCGTCATGATTTGCTGCAGGGCAGGCTGGAAACCTGTGCCTGCTGTGTGACGGAGAGCTGCAGCCCGCTTAAGATAAGTTTTTATTTTTTTATATATTTTTTTATCTTTGTTTTGTTCCTCCCTACCCCACCACTTTGCCCAGTTGCCAGTCGCCACTGAGCTCACTGTGCTATATTAGGACTGTAACTTAGAAACTGTAAGTAACAAAAGGATCTCTGTGATATAAGCAGTAATCTACTAAGCGATTCCCATAAAATACAATTTGGTGATTTCTGTGGTACCCGCTCTTTGCAGCAGGTATTATTCACCCTCTGTGCTGGTTTATGATGAGTCCAAACTGCCACTAGGTCTCCAGCAGGAACATTAATCACCAGAGTTATATTGACATTTTTATTCTTGCCTGAAAACTGCTGGACACACAAGGAACTCTACAGCAGGTGCTTTTTAAACCTGTCTTATTTCTCAATGCAGCACCCCCCGCAGTCAGCATCAGGTGCGGCTGCACTGGTCACACCACCCTAGAGCTGGCCCTTCCAATAGGTCTAGCATCTGTACATGTAACATGCAAACACCATTTGTCTATACCTGTATTTATATGCATAAGCACTTTTAAGCTAAAGTTATTGGTTTTGCCCATCCCTGTTTATCCCTGCTTTTATTAATTGTCAGTTTTCCTGTCTTTCTCTTCCTCCTCCTTTCACCTTTTTTATGCCTTTCTCTCTCTTGCTCCGGCTCAAAGTTTGATGATAAAAAATAGATCCTGGTCCACAAAAATTAGTGCAGTGTCCACCACGTGCACAAATTAAACACCGCGATGGGTCCTCTGTCTTATTTCACAAAAGAGCCCCATTGTAGAGGAGCTCAGCAATGCGTCCCCTACACTTGGTCTGTTTTACATCTGGAAAGAAATACATTTAAGATTGACTAACAGCACCGCTACCGCGGTAGACCCACTTGACAGCCTATTACATGTATGTCTTACGTCTACCATCGCTGCGGGGATTTTTTCCCTTAAGATCTTGTAGTAAAGCTGTCTTCCTTTGTCTTACGCCTCGACCGGTCTCGCGGAGAAAGCACGCGCAAACAAGAAAGCAGGAAAGTGGTGGCGTAACCCTGGCAGGAGCCTGTGTTTATTTGCAATACATTTAGCTCGAAGTGTTCCCAGTGCAGCGCGGTTTTCGAGGCCATCTCGTTCTTGGCAGTCGGAGGCGTCTGGCCTCTCAAAGTGTGAGATTTCTCTTGCACTTGGACTAACTCCAACATGAAACAGATTTTTGCGGGTACAATATTGTCTGTCCTTAAATCTGCTCATGCTAATTAGTTTGCCATTTTTGTCGCAGTTACTTTGAACTTGATAAGTGTATTTTGAAATCAGGTTTAGTTTGCCGTCTGAGATGCTAAAAATATTTCCATTCGTGTTAAATTAATATTTTTCCTCTATAGAAACGAGAGTGATGGGGATCCAGATAGATTTTTATTGGGTCATAAAAATATTTTGTTTAACTGTATTCTTGGGTTATGAAAAATTTACTTTTCACATATCACAAAAGCAACGTTGAACAGTGTCAAGCAATAACAACAATATTTCATCAATATGGTCGTTCAGCCACAATTCAATTTCCAGCGAAGGCTCCTGTATTTCATGGCCTGAGTCTTCATGGATGTCTGACCCTTACTGGCAGCTGACAGTGCATGTCCTATCCCTCCCAACGGTGGCTTCTGGGGATGAGTTATATACTGACATGTCTCGGTATGTAAGACCTCCGTGTTGGCAGCACCAATAATTTGAATCCTATGCTAGCTTCATTACCAGCACAGCACACTTCCCCCAGATGCCTAGTTTTGTATTGACGCTTGTTCAGCCAGATCTCCCCTTAACCTTTTGCCTATTCTCGTGGCCTTGATTTGTCCTTACTCAGTTACCGCCCATTCAGTCATGTCTGTCTCCCAGGCCTGCCAGCTGGACGTATTTACTAGTCCATCTGTCAGAAGGAATAATGTTTAACTGACCAATGCTACCATGTCAGGGTCTGAGTTCCAGGTTATCTGACTTGAAGGTTATTTTGCCGACTAAAAAAACATCAAAGTTCTCTCTCTGTATATATTTGAAACACGTTTTTTATTTTCATCTAGAAAACTATACAGTCCTAGAGTGCAGGGCAACATCAAGACATACGGATGTGTTTCAACACTTCTATTATCGTTTGTAAACACTAACTCATCGATTGTACTCACCACTTCGCACATGCTCCCTGTACCGCGTATTCACGTTACATGTGCATACCATATGCTTGTAATATATACTGTCCTCCTGCTTCACAGGAATGAGACAGTTCCTGGGGGGGGGGGAAATCTTGTACAGTACCATGGAAGATAGTGCACCACCTATGCAGTCACAGCTGTATGTCAGAATATCGAGGACAAAAATATTGTGCTACAAAAATATCATGGCTTAAACATTGAGAAGAAATATTTAAAGTGTATATAATAATGCTACATCCATGTACACTGAAGAAGCATTTGTTGTTATAGTACCTATGTGTGAAGTTAAGTATAGTAAAACTGTACATACTTTCATGGTATGATGTTAGTCAATAGTTTGTCCGCAATATTTTTGTGGGAAGATATTTCACCATTACATAAATGTAACAAGTGCTTGATTTTTTAAAATATAAGTGCTGGGGCTCAAAGTGATGCCAGGAAGCCGTCAGCGGGCGCTATCAAACGTTAGGGTGCCGGATATCAAGGATGCAGAGTCTTGATTCCTCCATATGTCCCCTTAACCATCTCTCAAACACCCCCTGAACCTTTATGTTGCTATAATGATTCCATCCAAGCATAAATTACGAGATTGTCAATGTTTCGACCCAGAAATACCATAGACATTTAACACCTTAGAAGCGGGTCTTCACCAGGGCAGAAACTGCGGGACAACCTGTTCGATGGATAGTGGCAGTTAAAAATGCATCTGGTGTATTTGTAAAATACTGAATACTCTCCTGAAAATGCAAGAACTCACCTAATGTAGCACAAAAAATTGTCTCAGAGACGGGCAAACAAGTGTTTAAGGATGAAAGCAAATGGACTTCTCGTCTATGGCGAACGCGTCCCCAATGTTCTGTAATGTGGAAAAAACACTAGTCAAACCACATATGTATATGGTAAGGGTCACATTTTCCATGGGTGAGGCGTATCCAGTTTAATTACCCTTCCTCCTAGATGTGGCTAGGGCTGTAAAACAACCAAATGCCAACTATAGTGAAAAAAAAAACTAGTGATTAATGCTGATTTCAATAGGTAAACAATCCACTAAAAACAAAGTACTCACCACTGCCTACGGTATATCAAAAAAATTAGGGTAGGTCAGCCCTTCAAAACCATGATAGAATGAGCTGCAAGAATGATTGAATGAACACTGTTACAAACTGCGCCTAGTCAGTTGGAAATATCTAGTAACAGTGAAAAACAGTCAGCGGCAATGATCTGATCTTACCTGCCATGGATACAATGTATCCCTTTCAACCTCTCACCGCATAGGACTACACAGAACCCTGAGGAGTCATAAGCGGAAGATTATAAAGGGAGCGCCGCTGCGTGAAACTTGCATGCTTGTGAACGCAGTGCTACTTTCAAAATGGAGGAACAACCAAAAGGCATTCTGCAGCACACATAGAAAGAGGAAAATGCCTCTCAGGATTGTTTTTGTGCAGGAAGATGTCCCTTCCTGCATAAAAACAATCCTGCATGCAACGCAGGACCCTTGCACCACTGTGCAAGGGTGCTGAATTGGCGCTAGGCAGCCAGTTGTGCACCAGCACGGGGGAAAGGACAGGAATTCACCGTATTTCATGAATACAGTGCATTCCTGCTCTTTCACATTTCTCAATAAATTCTTTATTTTTACTATATGGGTCAATTGCATATGGTATTCCCTCGACTTCCAGAGTGTGTGCAGTCAGTGGTATGTGCCATTATTCTCTTCTGAATAGACTATTGTACTGTGCTATGCCTTGCCCCCCCCAAAACAAATCTTACTTATTCAACAGATTTAGAGTATAGCAGAAATAGTTCCCTTAAAAGTCATCCCTTTCTGTCCAGGTTCTTCATTTCTTTCTTTCCCGCACTGGCTACCTGTGCAGTGAGGTGTCCAAGGCGCATTGCCTTCGTCATCAGACCTTTCAACCAAAGGGTGCTAGTCTTCAAATCTAGACTCACTTGATGAGATCCATTTCACTCTATCAGATCTTCTGACACCGTGCTTGTGCCCCCTCATGTTGAGTGCACAAGGTGAACGGCAGAACATTTTCTTTTCTGGATCTCACCACTGCAGAACTTGCAGCCACTGGAATTAAGGACTGAAACCTATATTCCATCCTTATGTTAAAGGCTTATAACCGCCCGGTTCTTTCATTTCCTAGTGCCACAGTGCCATTTGGGTAGCTGCTGCGCTCTTCAAATAATTTTCATTCACTCATACAAATCAGTCTGCAATTGGCTCTCTTTCATCTTCCTGGCACCTCCTCCTCCTTCGTGGACCTTGCAGAGCAGAGAGACAACACCAAATGGTCAGTAGTGCGTAGATTGAAATAAGAGAGCTAGACTCTCTTAGCAAAGGACAGCACAGTGTGAGGGAAAAGCATATGTCGGCTTGGTGTTAACTAGATGTTTATTATGCAAGTTCACCCTCGCAACTACAAGGTTTCTAGGATTGATTACCAGGCACAAAAGCAGACATGTTATGAGGGCAAGAAAAATTCAGCCTTCACATTGTACATCATTCATTTAGTGTCCTACCTAGGAAAACAATCATCTGTACACACTTTCCAAAACATACAAGGCATGTGTGATATGAAACATACACCACACAGGGTATGGTATGGTAGGACCATTCTTATAAATGGCATTAGATGGCTTCCTGGTAGGGGCGGTAGGCCTTCTCCCCTCCTGGATTACAGCTAAAATTGTCTTTACCTTGATCTATAATCAGCTACCACCTTGGTTAGAACCGAGTCTGCTTGCTATCTGAGTGGACTCGGTCTGCTTTGTGCTGGCCTGAAACTGTCTTCTTTCCTGGTAGCACTTATGCCACACTTAGGCGGGCCATGTAGTCTTTCATGTGATGTATTACAGCAGGTTGGAAAGCTGCACCTCCTGGGATTGCACTCACGTCACCCCTGGGTGAACTACACAGTCTCTGGGGTGAAATATTGGATTAAGCAGGTTGCACGTACACCACCCTTAGATGCACCCATGAGCTTGTTTCTAGGAATCTGGAAATCCTGGCATTCCATTGGCCATAGCTATTTCAATCCTACATGGAAGATAAAGACTGAGTTACACCGTTATCCTGGGATTCTGAATGCAGCATTACTAGCCGTAACAGGAATTGCAAGTTCCACTGCAGCTTCAGGGGTTTGGTGTTGTTCACCCTAAAACCTCAACTGTTGCATTGGTAACTCCGTGAAGGTTAAAGAGCCATTATCTGGGCCACTATAACAATGTGCTAAGTAAATTATCTGAGTTCACTTCCAGTGTTGATGATTAAGTTAAGACATTTTGCCATCATCAAAGCAAAGTTCTCACCATGCTCTCTACTTATTATAGCTTGTATCATATCGTTGACAGGGATGCTTGGTTTAAGGTCACCAAAGTATTCATGAAATATCAGTACACAGTTATTCTAAATGTAAATTGCATTAGCCCCCAGAATTTATCCTAATTTTGCATTGTTTTATTGACATAAATCTTGTTGCCGTGGTTTTCTAAAATTGAAGTGTTCACATCCGGGACTTAACGGAACAGTGAATTAAAGTTTTGTAGGTTTCCAGTATTAAACTCAGCAAGCAGATTAGGCTGTTTTAAGGTCCCAGAAATGGTGGTTCTCTAACACACTGTAAGACCATTCCTTCAAGTCAATTGAGTTGATTTCAGACTGCTTCTTACAGACCCCATAGGCGTTTCACAACTGAATATGTTTTGGCTTCAACGTACAATCAATCCAGAGCCCTACCTGAACATAACACACTGACTGATTCCTTCTTAGATGCCTGAGTTGTAGTTTTGTCCGGGAATATGCTGACCCATGCATAGAATGTCTGATTTGTGTGTGGCTCAATCCACATCATTTGGTCATCTACATACCCCGCACATTCCCCCATTCTCAGGATCTCTGCTGATACCAAGACTAGACTAACTAACAGAAGAGCTTGCAGAGATGCAGAGACAAGGTGTTAAGGAGGAGGTGTTCGCCCCCAAGTGGGTACCTGAAAACTTGGAAGGCGAATGAGGGGACAGAAGCTGAAGATTTCAACCGGGTGGAATGTTCTGGGATTGGAACATTGGATCGAACCTGGGTAACACTTGCAAAAGACAAAACTAGAAAGAGAATGCAACCACAATACGCTAAAGAACAGGAAGGCAATAGGAAAATACAAAGCAGAACGACAATAAACAAACTACCTAAATGTTAGTTTATAGTCTCAGTGGAAAATTATCTGACAGCAAAACACCTAGCAATAGGCAATGTGCAGCTAATCCCTCAGAGTCTTGTTAGGCACATAGTGTCAACATCAGGACAGTGCGCGCTCTACGGGCCCAGTCCTTATGTAAAGGCATATTTCATGCATTATGTTTCTATGCAGTACGTTAACCATTTGCATTGCAGAGCTTTTCCCTTGAAATGTCATTAATGCTGTTTGTAATTCATTGTTCATTTGCAAGGCTTGTTTGCAGGACGCCAGGGTGTGGTCCTTTATTCTAAGACTTTCTAGAAGCCTTTCTTGCAGCATGGTTGGGTGTGGCCCGAGGGCGGGGCTTGGCTCTATATAAGGGAGCCATCCCAGCTCCATGTACTCACTATTCAGAGGTACCCGTGCAGAGCAGCAGAATTTTCCAGAGCTCCTGTCCCAGAGGCCTATCCAGTCATTTCCAGGCCTGCCCTCGTTTATTTGGTGATCTTCAACCAGGGTGGTAAGGCGGAGGTCGGGTTAGGCCCCGACTCCGTTTTCCAGTGACACTCGAGTTTTGGGCCTAAATTTCCGATCGAGTGTGCGATTGTTTTTCATGTCATTTGTATCGTGAATTCCGAATCGGCAACAGTGAGCGCGATTCTTTCCAGGCATTTATTTCTTGGCATTCAGATCAGCAGTGTGCGTGATCATTTCATG
This sequence comes from Pleurodeles waltl, assembly GCF_031143425.1. NCBI lineage: Eukaryota > Metazoa > Chordata > Amphibia > Caudata > Salamandridae > Pleurodeles > Pleurodeles waltl. The sequence goes on from NC_090442.1 coordinate 1,018,620,249, forward strand.
GCATTTGCATCGTAAATTCCGAATCGGCAACAGTGTGCGCAATTGTTTCCAGGCATTTATTTCTTGGCATTCAGATCGGCAGTGTGCACAATCATTTCATGGCATTTGTATGATGAATTCCGAATCGGCAACAGTGTACGCAATTCATTCCAGGCATTTACTTCTTGGCATTCAGATCGGCAGTGTGCGCGATCATTTAATGGCATTTGTATCTTGAATTCCGAATCGGCAACAGTGTGCGTGATTCTTTCCCGGCATTTAACTCTTGAATCATAGATCGTCAGAGTGCGTGATTGTTTCATTGCATATTAATCTAGATTTTCGTATCGACAACAGAGTGTGCAATTCTTTCCTGGTGTTTTATGTTTTGAATTACAGATCGACAGAGTGCGCGATCATTTCTAGTCATTGAAACCTAGATGTGCAGTTTGATTAAAGTGCATAATATTCCCTGAGCATTTTGAGTCTTGAAACTCTTCATCAGAGAGTGATGTAGCAGTGTTACTCATGGTACTTGTATAGTTCATTCATGCAGAACAAAAAACATGTGCTCTTTGACTCTTGCTACAATGCAGAGATTATTCTAAGAAGTATTTTGGAGAGAGTTTATTGTTCAAAATATAATATGTTAATTCTGGAATGTTCATGATAAAACCTTGCATAACCTTTCTTGATTTCGAGGTAACTTGATTCTTGAGGCCTAGTTATAGTGAAGCCTTAGGCCATTCATGTTTTCAGCATAAGTGTTTATTTGAAACAAAACTTATTGAAAGTCATTGTGATTAATCTTGCAATTGTGTTGTTTAACTCTTGCTTCCACAGGTCTCCTTCCCCGCTGTTCCCAACCCAAAACCCATTCCCCCACTTGGCCATTCTTTAACTCTGTGCTATATAACTAGTGGAGTTTGGAGCTGCCAAGAGGTGGACATGTTGGGAACATGTGCAAGCCCTGAGGATCTGGTCTCCTTGACAGACTAGTGAGCCCACAAATTTTTAATCCTCCCGGTTTGCGCTAGGTTCTCAATATGGCCACATTGGATGAGTTAGTTAAAGTTATCACGCAGCTCCAATCGGATGTGGTAGCATCCAAAGACATAGCAACCAGTTTAGCTGAGAGAGTGAGTCAGTTACAAGACCAAGTAGAAAAGATGGAACAAGGTCCTCTGGGTGCGGGTTGGTTTGGTACTCCTCCTCGAAGCTCAGGAGGTAATCCTCCAACTAACATTTCCCTCAACGTTCCCTCAGCCATTCCTCTGGCTCCTCCTGAACGTTTTTCAGGTGATCCTCTGAAAGCGCAATCCTTTTTGACTCAAGTAGAATTGCATTTTACCTGTCGACCCCACACTTTCCCTGACGCCCAATCCAGAGTGGCTTTCCTGTTATCTTACCTGACTTGGGACGCGGCCACTTGGGCAATTCCTCTTGTGCATAAAGACAGTCACCTGCTTTACAATTGGAGAAACTTTGTCCATGAATTTGAAAGAGTGTTTGACCGAGAACTGTTAGAATTGCGACAAGGCAATAACTATTTAGTTTCCTACTTGGCTAGTTTTAATCGGCTGATAGCAGAGACATCCTGGCCTAAAGAAAAGCAAGCAGCCCTGTTCTACCAAGGACTCAGAGAAGAGCTAAAAAACATTCTTGCCCAGATCGATCCTCAACCTACAGATTGTCAAGATCCGATAAACCTTGTTTTCTGAATAGACCATCATCTTGCAGAACGACAAGGAACACGCAGAAAGACTGAGAAATATTCCTGGCGTGTTCACGAACGTAGAGAATCAATAACTCCAAAAGAGAGTAATCATGAACCAATGGAAATTGGAACTATCAGGCGGCCTTTGACAAAAGACAAAAAAGACTTACGTAGAAAGAACGGACAATGTCTTTACTGTGGGCGCAAGGGCCACTTCGCCAAAGAGTGTCCAATAAAACTGAAAAGCAAACAAGGTCCAATCAAGAAAATTGCAGCAAATGCCCCAACCGAGCAGGAAAACGAAATCACCCAAGATGTAAAGAAGGGTTGCTCTTGGGTGTCACCATGGACCCTTTACATTCAAGGCAATTAAAGTTAGACATCGCAGTAGAAGTAAAGAAGAAGAAGAAATATCTTAAAAAAGCCTTAGTGGATTCTGGGGCTACTGGTAACTTTGTGGATGCACAATTGGTTCAAACATGGGGGATCCCATGCACCAAGAAGAAAACCCCAGAAATCATACAAGCCATAGACGGAAAACTTTTAACTGGAGGCCCAGTGACTCTGCAGACTGTCCCCTTGTCGGTGACCTGTAATGGGAAGATCAGAATATCAAACATGAAGAAAAAATCATCTTTGATGTCATCCATGCTCCTCTGTATGGTATCATTCTTGGATTGCCATGGTTAAGTTATCATAACCCTGCAATCAACTGGTCAGAACGGAAAATCGTATTCTCCTCCAACTTGTGTAATGAAAAATGTCTCCAGACATCAAGAGTCACAAAACCTTGCAAAGCTCAAGTAGCAACAGCTGCTGAAAATGATGTAACGCTGCCCTGGCAGTACTTGTCCTATCTAGATGTTTTTGATGAAAGAGAAGCAGAAACCTTGCCACCTCACAGACCATATGACTGCCAAATTGATCTAACTCCTGGTGCTATACTCCCTAGTTGTTGTGTGTATGCCTTGTCAGAAAATGAAAATCAACACCTAAGATAATACTTAGATCAATTTCTCGCTAATGGCTTCATTCGTCCTTCCAAGTCTCCTGCAGCTTCTCCTCTTTTTTTTGTCTCCAAGGCTAATGGGGATCTTCGAACTTGCATAGACTAAAGAGGTTTGAACAAAATCACAGTCAAGAACAAGTACCCATTACCTCTGATTCCTGTCTTGTTGGATCAAGTTAAAAAAGCAAAAATCTACACTACTTTAGACTTAAGAGGCACTTACCATTTAGTCAGAATGAGAGAAGGAGATGAATGGAAAACTGCCTTTAAAACCCGATATGGTCTGTTTGAATACACAGTCATGCCCTGTGGACTTTGTAATGCTCCAACAGCATTTCAATTCTTTCTGAATGACGTCCTTAGAGAGTATCTAGATCTATTTGCAATAGTCTACATCAACAATATCTTAATCTATTCAGAAAATGAAGTCGAACATGTACAACATGTCAAGAAGATTCTCACAGCTCTTCGAAAGCATAATCTGTATTGCAAATTAACCAAGTGTGAATTCCATGTTACCACCGTCGAGTTCTTAGGAGTCATCCTTATCCCTCATGGTATGGTCATGGCAGAAAGAAAAGTACAAGCAGTAGCTGATTGGCCCACTCCAAAGACTGTTCGAGATGTTCAGTGCTTACTAGGTTTTGCAAACTTCTATCGCAGGTTCATAGATCATTTCCCTCAGACAGTGGTACCAATCACCAAGTTGTTGAGAAAGAAAGAACCATTTGTATGAACCCCTGAAGCTGACAGAGCCTTTTCAACCTTAAAGTAAGCTTTCTCCACTGCCCCAGTCTTGACTCATCCGGACGTTGAATGCCCACTCAAAGTGGAAGCAGATGCTTCAGATGTGGCCATTGGTGTAGTGTTATCACAACACAGTAAAGATACTGGTCAACTACATCCTGTAGCCTACATGTCTCGAAAGCTGAACGAAGCAGAACGAAATTATGTTATTGCTGAGAAAGAGCTTCTGGCAATCAGTGATACCTTCAAAGAATGGAGACACCATTTGTTAGGCACCAAATACACCATCACAGTATACAGATCACCGCAATCTCCCGTTCATGAGTTCAGCTAGACTTTTGACTCCTCAGCAACTCCGATGGATGCTGTTTTTTGCTGAGTTTGATTTTGTGGTAACCTTCCGCCCCGGAAAGGATAATCGCAAAGCGGAGGCTTTGTCCCGTCAAGATTCTAATATGTTACCCGCGATTTAGTCTCTTAGGTCTATCATTGCTCCAGACAAAGTTCTTTGCATCATCAAAACCGAAGACTTTTTTGAAGAAATCCGTAATTACTTCACCATTGAGAAATGGCAAAAATGGGCTCAAGCAGATCCCAAAAGGTCAATCAAACAAGAACTACCTTTCCATGATGCTCGTTTATTTGTTCCAACTACCAAGTTGCGTAAGTTGGTATTTCATTGGTTGCATGTTATACCTACGGCAGGTCATCCAGGTATTCCTAAAACTCTTGAATTAGTTCAACGCTACTTTTGGTGGCCTACTTTGATAAAAGACGTCAAACAGATGGTAGCTAACTGTGAAGTTTGTGCTTGCATCAAGTCAAGTCATTCAAAGCCAAAAGGTCTATTACATCCTCTCCCAATTCCACTTCGACCTTGGGAGCACATATCATTAGACTTTATTACTGGTCTACCCATTGTTCAACATCACTCAGTAATCCTTGTGGTGGTAGATAGTCTCACGAAATATGCTCATTTCAGGAACATTGTGAAGGACCCCAATAGAAGTCAGGTGATAAAGTGTGGCTTTCCACACGTCATATTGACTTCAAGAAAAAGAATATGTTTAATCCCAAGTTCATAGGTCCTTATACGATTCCTCAACAAATTAATCCAGTGACCTCTACACTGCAGTTACCAAGGTCACTACGTATTCATCCAGTATTTCATACTTCACTCCTGAAAAGAGCTGTTCAAAAAGTGTTGGGAACATGCGCAAGCCCCAAGGATCTGGTTTCCTTGACACGTAGCACTTATTATGGAACAAGAGCACTCAGTGAGTCTCTGTGCAAGAGATATCACGCCTATGAACTCACTGGCACCCTCTTGTGACAGTAGTTGAGGTTTTACCATTAGCTATGTTTACTTAGATCTTTCTTTGTACAATTTTACTTAACACACCTTCCAAATCCACTTAAATATAAGTCTGAAGGGGAGTAAAATCTGAAGGGGAGTAAAAAAGCATCTTGAGCTCTAAGAAAGTCACAAATAGAATGAAATGCCCTGCATCCCTGTACTGTAGCCGTAGAAACATTCCGAATAAGTGCTATTACTACTTCCAAACTGAACGTGTTCTGGAATCTATTGCTCCTGCCAGTACTTTTCACTAGGGCTGGAAATGGTGAAAGCACTCCAATATGGATATTGGGGGCCTGACCTCGAGGTCCGGCATGATCTTTCATTCTGTGTGATCTTCTCTTTCTTTTTTTGACCTATTGTTTCTTTTGAACAGTTCTGAACATATTTCTCAATGTTGGAACCCTCTGCATCACGAAGTATTCCTCTTATCCGCACAATGCATAAATTACGTTGTTCTGAGAGTGCTGGGTTTTTGCATTTTTGTCGCCAGTAGAGCGCGTACTGCTCTGGTGTTGCCAGTACTCCACTCTCCCAGACGCGCTCTAGGGCCTGGTTTGCTTGGATTAAGACAATGAAAGCATCTCACAAGTACTGTAGCATGAACATCAGATGCGGAAACCCATGAGTTACTTTCAGGACCATAACCTTTCCATGAGATTAAGTACCATAGATTACGCCCTCTCAGTTTAGAATCCAACACTTTCTTGATTTTGTATTCTTCTTCCCCTTGTACTAGAACAGGAGCTGGATGAGGGTGGACCTTTTGGACTGCCTTTTTCAAGAGGGAAGTGTGGAACACTGGATGAATCCGTAAGGATCTGGGCAATTGTGGTTTACAGGTCACCGGATTGATTTGCTGAAGGATAGTATAAGGACCTATGAATTTGGGGTTAAACATGTGCTTCTTCTTGAAGTCTATATGTTTTGTGGAAAGCCACACTTTATCACCTGGTTGATATTGCGGTCCCTCACAATGTTTCTTATCATAATGCCTTTTATATTTTTGTTTGGCTTTTTCTAAATGCTGTTGAATCAGTGTCTGGGTTTGATGTAAATGCTGAATGGTTTCTGACACAGCTGGAGTAAGAGAACTTTCTTGAGGAATTGTGACGGGCAAGGTGTCAGGATGATAGCCAAATAAACCAAAAAAGGGTGTAATGCCAATAGAAGTGTGGAATGAGTTATTGTAAGCTAACCAGAGCATAGATGTCCAAGAATGAAGTGCCTTTTCAGCGTAGGCACGTAGGTATTGTTTCAAAGTCTGATTTAGGGCCAGATGTAGCAAAAAGAAAATTTGCGAGTTGCAAATTGCGAGTCCATGCGACTCGCAATTTGCAACTCGCAAATTGGTATGCAGTACGGTGTCTCAGACACCGTCTGCGAGTCGCTATGGGGTCGCAATGACCCACCTCATTAATATTAATGAGGTGGGTCGCAAATTGCGGCCCCATAGCGAGTCTAGGCACTCGCAAACATGGAGGCCTGCTGTCGTCAGCAGACCTCCATGTTCGTGACTGCTTTCTCAATAAAGCAGTTTTTTTTTTTAAGTGTAGCCCGTTTTCCTTAAAGGAAAACGAGCTGCACTTAAAAAAAAACCGAAACCTTTAGTTTCGGTATTTTTTCAGGGCAGGTAGTGGTCCCTTGGACCACTACCTGCCCTGAAAATTTCTTATTGGGTCCATTCGCAAAGGGGAAGGGGTCCCATGGGGACCCCTTCCAATTTGCGAGTGGGTTACCATCCACTTGAAGTGGATGGTAACTGCGACACCCTTTGCGACCGCATATGCGGTCGCAAATGGTATTGCATGCCACTCCGAATCGCAAATAGGAAGGGAACACCCCTTCCTATTTGCGATTCTGAAATGCATATTGCGAGTCGGTCCCGACTCGCAATATGCATTTCTGCATAGCAAAGAGGCATTTGCGCCTCGCAAACGGCGATTTTCGCCGTTTGCGACGTGCAAATCTTTTGCTACATCTGGCCTTTGTCTCTCCATTTGACCATCTGTTTGAGGATGGTGACTAGTAGATAGCGTAGATGTCACTTGGAGTGTTTTACACCATGTCTTCCAGAAATTGGAGGAAAATTGTGACCCCCAATCGGAGAGGATAACCTTTGGCAGTCCATGATAACGAACCACTCTGTTCAGTAAAATAGTTGCCAATTCACTAGAAGTGGGCAATTTTTTACAGGCAATGAAATGTCCATATTTCGGGAGACTATCTACTACCACCAGAATTACTGAATGCTGTTGAACCACTGGCAAAAGGTAATAAAGTCTAAAGAAATGTGCTCCCATGGACGACTTGGGGTTGGAAGTGGATGTAACAACCCTTTTGGTTTTGAATGACTTGTTTTAATGCGAGCACAAACTTCACAGTTGTTTACCATTGCTTTTACATCTTTTGTTAGGGTAGGCCACCAAAAATAGCGTTGGATCAGTTCAAGAATTTTAGGAGTACCTGGTTGACCTGCCGTAGGTATAACATGCAACCAATGAAACACTATCTTGCGAAGTTTGGTAGTGGGTACGAACAAACGAGCGTCATGAAAGGGTAAACCTTGCTTGATTGACCTTTTGGGATCTGCTTGGGCCCATGTTTGCCATTTTTCAACACTGAAAGAGTTGCAAATTTCTTCAAAGAAATCTTCAGTTTTTATGATACATAGAACCTTGTCAGGAGCAATGATAGCTCTGGAGGCTTGAAATGCAGGCAACGTGGTAGACTCTTGACGGGACAAGGCGTCAGCCTTGCGATTATCTTTACCAGGCCGGAAGGTTACTACAAAATCAAATTTGGCTAAAAAAAGCATCCAGCGTAATTGCCGAGGGGTCAAAAGTCTGGCGGAACTCATGAATTGAAGATTACGATGATCAGTATATACTGTAACAGTGTATTTGGCACCCAACAAATGATGTCTCCATTCTTTAAAGGCGTCACAAATCACCAGAAGCTCTTTTTCAGCAATGACATAGTTCTGTTTGGCTTCGTTCAACTTCCGAGACATATAAGCTACAGGATGAAGTTGACCAGTGTCTTTATTTCGTTGTGATAAGACGGCTCCTATTGCTACATCTGAAGCATCAGCTTCCACTATGAAAGGTTGATTCGCATCAGGATGAGTCAAGACTGGGGCAGTGGAGAAAGCTTCCTTCAAAGTCGAGAAGGCTTGATCAGCTTCTGGGGACCATACAAACTTTTCTTTCTTTCTTAGTAGCTTAGTGATTGGAGCCACTGTCTGGGAGAAATGATTTATGAACCTCCGGTAAAAATTTGCAAACCCCAGGAAACATTGTACATCACGAACAGTCTTTGGGGTGGGCCAATCAGATATGGCTTTTACTTTCTTTTCTGCCATCACCTTACCTTTGTCGCGTGGGCTCTCATTATCCTAAATGAGACTACTGGATTTCTAGGCAGCAGGATCGTTCACGGTGTGGGGGACTGAGTCAGTGCCTCATTTCTCCCAAGGGGAAGAGATGATTGGGCAGCCGAGCGAATAACATCTTTGGAACTTCTCAGGGAAGTCGTGGTCACTCAGATCCAAACCAGCTCTCTCATTTACAGTATGATCTCATATACAAATGACAAAGGCAGTTTAAGTTTTATATAATGTTTTAATAAAATGACTGCATTTTAGATATTAAGGCGTGAGCCGCAATAACCAGAACCATACAACACAGTAGGATTGAAATAGTCACGAGGAGAGTGAAACATAAGAATAACGCTATCATGGTGTTAACAATTTCTACTCTCTCAGCTAATTCTATTTCGAGCACAGCATGTTAAGCTTCTAACTTGCATTTCAGATTCCCTGGGAAGACATCAACCCTCATACCTGAGCAAAGGCCTGTGATCTGGTTCAGCATCTGCAACAAGGCAGTCAGCGTCTAGTTGTGGTTCCCTGGTCGGAATCTCCCTCTTGCATGTATTGGGACAAGGAAGTGTTTTTATAACTAACATGTCAGCGTGATCACAAAATGTCCCTACGCAAGAACGCCAAAGACTAAACTCCTACCACGTCTATCGGCAATGTACCAGACTGTATCCTTGACTGAAGCACAGAGTGAACAGGAATGGTTTATTGAGAACTCCAGTGCTGAATTAGGCTAAACAGTGTGATATAAAAAATAAAACAAGATGGTAGAACTGGTTATTTGAAAAATAACAGTACGAAGCCGAATAAAAAGCAATTAGAGCAAAGTGCACAGAGGCTCTAAGCCGCGAGCAAAGAAATAAAATATATCCAGGGCAAAGTGCACAAAGACCTAAAGCCTGAAGCTAATGCGCAAAGGATACACAAAACTGACCACACTACACCCTTCCCTTGTCGGTAGCAAGTGGTTCCAATAATATAAAAGTATGCCCCAGACACAAAAAATACATCAAAATATTTCGACAAGGTCAGCGGACAGCAAAGCAGAAAACAAATTATAAATTGGGAAGCATGTGACGGTAAAGCCAAATTTGATATAATGTCAATTTAAAAAAAAAAATCCAATTCCTAGACAGAAGCCACGGAAAGCAGGAGATCCTCCACTTCGACAGATGTCAACATCGGAAAATCCACGCCAAAAATTATCATGGAGCAGGTGTGTTCCAAAGCCCCAGAACCATCCAGGGTGGCACCCCATGCAGGGGCTATGAATGAGACAATACCATCTTCCTCCAGGAAGGGAATCTCATAAACAGCCTCACGAAGCAAACGCAACCGCAGTGCACAAGTCTGGGAATGAGCCCTAATCGGGAACATCAACAGATCAGTATCGACCATTGGGGGGCGCTGCAGTGAGAGACAGAGAGCCAGTGCATGTTCAAACGAGCACCAAAGGCACCGAAACACGGGTTGCACACAATCCAAAACCGGTCGGAATGACAGAGACCAGTCACACTCCAATTGTCCTAGGAGTGTTGCTCCAAAATGCTGCATCATGCGGTCACGACACAGCTGCGCTGACGGGAGCGCTAATGTGGGATTTCGTCGCAGTGGGACAGCCATTGCGGAAGAACAGCAGCAACAGCAAAACCCCAGCCAACAAAGCCAAAGTAATCGGGAATCCCCCAAAAATGCATCCGAAAATAGAGTGAATAGCCAAAGGTATTAAACCAAATATGGAAGAGAAGGAATGAGCAAAACCAACACCAACGGCTTTGAAAAAATGTGCAATTCCAGCAGTACTGGACGCATTAAATATGCATCCCACGAGTTCACCAAAGTGACTCGGAAAATTAGTATTCAAAAGGGACTGTATTTCTGCTGATGACCTCGCCACCTGAAGTGTGTAGGTCTCGCTAGCAGATGTAAGGGCCACATGCTTTTGTAACAATAGAGCTTTCAGTCGACTCAACTTGTCGAAATTCACCTTGGAAGTAGCAATATGAGGCCAGATGTCCGCTACCTCCCTAATTTGAGTGGGGGGAAACAACACATTCCCGCAGCACGTAACGGCCTTGGTGACAATGACTACATAAACTATTCCGGCACGCATGCCACAACAGGGTTCACTGTTAAGAAGGACGTAACTGCAGTTTGAAAGCACCTGGAAAGTGTTTTTAATTACCGTGACTGGAACTCCCTTAAGATAACAAGCTAAGTTAGCAATCGAGGCATTACACGCCCCGTGCAAAGACAACTGTTTACAAACCATTGAATGGCTGACAGAAGTTTCGCATTCGCTACCGCTAAGAAAAACCTCCCTCAAACCATTAATACATCTGTATAGAAAGGGAAGCTCCCACACCTCGTGTATGTAACTGTCTCCCAACCGTTCATATCTACCCACCGGGATGTGCTTTAAACATGAAGTAAATTGCAGAGTGGAGATAGGCAAATTAATAACCCTGTGAATCAACCACTCAGCTGATGGAATCTCAGCAACAGTAAAAGGCAATTTCTCCAACTTTTCAATATTTAACATAACATATGTCCCTTCCTTCTTAGCCATCAGCTGTTGTTGACGAGTCAAATTAAAGGAAATAAATATCTCCCTGGCACGAATGTGCTGCCACGGAACGCGACCAGCCTTCAAGGTCTGTAGAGTCCAACCCAACTGCATGATGGACCGCGTTTGACTCTGCCCATGATATAAAGAAGACATATCAGATTTAATAATGTCTATAGCAGAGGAAACAATGTTGTCAATTGTGTAAACACGGTCTGAAAGGGTATGCATCCCATTATCCACAACAGACAATGCCTGTATCAAATTTTCCTGACCAATTTGACTTAACCGGGCCGCTGCCTCCTGTTGTGAAAGCTTCCAAATCTCATTATATACTCCATACAGAAAATGTTTCTTCCGCGGCATTCTTGGTCCTGACAAAAAATCTTGCAAGTCAGTATCATTAGACAGTAACATGAGATGTGTCTTAACTGCATCCAGCGTGGATGACTTCAACCATTGTTGACAAAGTTTCCCCACGCTGTATGTAGTAATGATATCAGCATGTTCTGGTGATATGTAGCGAGTGTCTGCCCTACTAGTCCTGAAACCCCCCGAAGAGGTGACAAAACGCTGATGACACCCATTAGTGTCTATGGGCCACAATAACCACCCGCCCGGATGTATCAATGAAGTGTTAAGCGTACCATTTTGGACCCAATCTGTAAGCAACAATGTGTCCCTGCCCCTCATTTGCCAATGTTTCGTTCTCCAGACACTTTTCAAGTCAACAGTTTTGGACCAGTATTCGTACCCCTCAATCGAAAGTTTGGACACAAACAAATTTGAATACAGTAATTTAGTATCTGTCAATAACATTTGCTTATTAGTATGCGGAGTAACTTTAAAATAGTAAGACTTAGCATCCCGTTGATTATGCCCAGAAAAATATGCAAATTTATCAGAATACGTTTTAGAGCTCCCCTGTGGAGGAGTCGGGCAATGTTCCCATTGCATATATTCAAATATCGACTTAGGGCTACTAGCTTTATGAATAAAGTGGTGTCCATAATAATTGTAGCAAAACATGTCACCATGATTATCTCTAAACAGGTAAGCATCTTCATTTTCATAGACAGTATAATATTGCAATTCCGTCAACATAGAATCCACTGTCTTCCCAATCATCAGATACAATGCCTGGTATAACGATATCATTCATTGATAATTTGAGAACATACGGTATTTGAATTATTTCAGTGGGACCATATATATCAAACATTACTCTATCCCACATAATCCCATCCGGAATCGGCACTGCAGAAATGTTCACAAAGGACAAGTCTCTTCGAACTATATGAGACGAAAAATGTGGTTTCAATACCGTCTCCACATGCTCAATGTCAGATCGTTCAGGAAGAAAATGACCATGTATTACCAAAAAAAAAGGTAACCACAAATCCCAGCCACAAGAAAATAGTCATTACAGTCATAAAAAGCCACAGATAGTTCCAAGGAACAACAAAACATGTGTTTTTAAGCCAACACAGCAGCTTACATGGACCCTGGGCTGATGGTAAAGAGGACGAAGAGTCTGACACAGTATCATCAGTGGTGTTGAAGCAGCCAGAGGCAGTTCTCGCAAAAGGTGCAACCGTAAACAAAGAAGCAGATGGTGGCCCTCGCCGTGGCACGCTATAAATCACATGTTCCGTAATATCATTAGAATGTACAGCAACTTGATCAAAAGATTCCGAAGCATTCGCCGTCTGTGGAACAATCGCAAGATCAGCTTCCACCGTCCCCAATCTCGGAGAGGAAATAGCGTCGGTGCAATCACCTGCAGCGGGACTTCTTCCCCAGTAGTGAGAGGGATTCCGGAACTACTGGGTGTCCCTCTTGGTCTGCTGTGCAGAATCGGCCACATGTTGTAACTGTAACTTGACATTATCAATGGAAACAAAGCGATTTCCCTTGGCACCTTGCAACAGTGGTAAAATGACAGTCCTCGAGCTGCTGATCCCTATCACAGGGACAGGTACCAGGTACCAGATAAGAAGGACCAAATTCTTTTTTCACTACGACCTTTTCACGCACAAGATCCCCAATCCTGGGAATCCAACCAGTAGGCTTTACTGGCTCATCCTTAATTCCTGTGGAGGCAGCACTTGCAGAAGAGTTATCTTCACTGAATTGTTGTAAATCCTGCAAAACAGTGACACGATCATTTATGTCAAAGGGCGTATATGCCGTCTCCACACCAGGACCATCTAGATCAGGAACATACATTCATGTTCCAAACAGGCACTCATATGAAGTACAACACTCCAGGGACCTTCTAGGCAAGTTATTAAGTGCTCTCTGTAATCCATACAGGTGGGCTAGCCAACTACGACCCGTACCTATAACTCTGGCCGTTAAGGATTGCTTTAAATCACGATTTAAACGCTCCACGACAGAATTTCCCTTGGGATGAAATGGAGAAGAGAACTGGAGCTGGACCCCCAACGAAGCCATGGTGTCCCTGAATGCCTTAGAGGCAAAAGCAGGGCCCTGGTCCGAATGAAAAGCAGCAACTGCAAATGTATCGACAAAGATGCGCAAATCTTTAATAACAGTTCGAGCAGCAGCCGAGCGCTGTGGCCAGATGTAGGAGGCTGGCCTGGCTTGTAGTGAGTACCAAGGGGTACTTACACCTTGCACCAGGTCCAGGTATCCCTTATTAGTGTAGAGGGGTGTCTAGCAGCTTAGGCTGATAGAAAATGGTAGCTTAGCAGAGCAGCTTAGGCTGAACTAGGAGATGAGTGAAGCTCCTACAGTACCACTAGTGTCATATGCACAATATCATAAGAAAACACAATACACAGATATACTAAAAATAAAGGTACTTTATTTTTATGACAATATGCCAAAGTATCCCAGTGAGTACCCTCAGTATGAGGATAGAAAATATACACAAGATATATGTACACAATACCAAAATAGGCAGTAATAGCAATAGAAAACAGTGCAAACAATGTATAGTCACAATAGAATGCAATGGAGCACATAGGGATAGGGGCAACACAAACCATATACTCTAGAAGTGGAATGCGAACCACGAATGGACCCCAAACCTATGTGAGCTCGTAGAGGGTCGCTGGGACTGTAAGAAAACAGTGAGGGTTAGAAAAATAGCCCACCCCAAGACCCTGAAAAGTGGGTGCAAAGTGCACCTAAGTTCCCCAGAGAGCACAGAAGTCGTGATGGGGGGAATTCTGCAAGAAAGACCAACACCAGCAATGCAACAACAATGGATTTCCAGACAAGAGTACCTGTGGAACAAGGGGACCAAGTCCAAGAGTCACGATCAAGTCGGGAGTGGGCAGATGCCCAGGAAATGCCAGCTGTGGGTGCAAAGAAGCTGCCACCAGATGGTAGAAGCTGTGGATTCTGAAAGAACTAAGAGGGCTAGAAACTTCCCCTTTGGAGGATTGATGTCCCACGTCGTGAAGAAGCTTGCAGAGGTGTTTTCGTGCAGAAAGACCACAAACAAGCCTTGCTAGCTGCAAGGGTTGCAGTTAGGGTTTTTGGATGCTGCTGTGGCCCAGGAGGGACCAGGATATCGCCAATTGCGTGAGGAGACAGAGGGGGCATCCAGCAAGAAAAAGAGCCCACTCAGAAGCAGGCAGCACCTGCAGAAGTGCCGGAACAGGCACTACAAAGTGGAGTGAACTGGAGCTCACCCGAAGTCACAAAGGAAGGTCCCACGACGCCGGAGGACAACTCAGGAGGTCGTGCACTGCAGGTTAGAGTGCCGGGGATCCAGGCTTGGCTGTGCACAAAGGAAATCTTTGAAGAGTGCACAGGAGCCGGAGCAGCTGCAAATCACGCGGTACCCAGCAATGCAGTCTAGCGTGGGGAGGCAAGGACTTACCTCCTCAAAACTTGGACTGAAGAGTCACTGGACTGTGGGAGTCACTTGAACAGAGTTGCTGAGTTCAAGGGACCTCGCTCGTCGTGCTGAGAGGAGACCCAGAGGACCAGTGAAGCAGTTCTTTGGTGCCTGCGGTTGCAGGGGGAAGATTCCGTCGACCCACGGGAGATTTCTTCTGAGCTTCTAGTGCAGAGAGGAGGCAGACTACCCCCATAGCATGCACCACCAGGAAAACAGTCGAGAAGGCGGCAGGATCAGCGTTACAAGGTCGCAGTAGTCGTCTTTGCTACTTTGTTGCAGTTTTGCAGGCTTCCAGCGCGGTCAGCAGTCGATTGCTTGGCAGAAGGTGAAGAGAGAGATGCAGAGGAACTCTGATGAGCTCTTGCATTCGTTATCTAAAGAATTCCCCAAAGCAGAGACCCTAAATAGCCAGAAAAGGAGGTTTGGCTACTTAGGAAGGAGGATAGGCTAGCAACACAGGTAGGAGCCTATCAGAAGGAGTCTCTGGCATCACCTGCTGGCCCTGGCCACTCAGAGCAGTCCAGTGTGCCAGCAGCACCTCTGTTTCCAAGATGGCAGAGGTCTGGAGCACACTGGAGGAGCTCTGGGCACCTCCCAGTGAGGTGCAGGTCAGGGGAGTGGTCACTCCCCTTTCCTTTTTCCAGTTTCACGCCAGAGCAGGGCTGGGGGATCCCTGAACCGGTGTAGACTGGCTTATGCAGAGATGGGCACCATCTGTGCCCATCAAAGCATTTCCAGAGGCTGGGGGAGGCTACTCCTCCCCAGCCCTGACACCTTTTTCCAAAGGGAGAGGGTGTAACACCCTCTCTCTGAGGAAGTCCTTTGTTCTGCCTTCCTGGGCCAAGCCTGGCTGGACCCCAGGAGGGCAGAAACCTGTCTAAGGGGTTGGCAGCAGCAGCAGCTGCAGTGAAACCCCGGGAAAGGTGGTTTGGCAGTACCCGGGTCTGTGCTAGAGACTCGGGGATCATGGAATTGTCTCCCCAATGCCAGAATGGCATTGGGGTGACAATTCCATGATCTTAGACATGTTACATGGCCATGTTCGGAGTTACCATTGTGACGCTATACATATGTGGTGACATATGTATAGTGCACGCGTGTAATGGTGTCCCCGCACTCACAAAGTCCGGGGAATTTGCCCTGAACAATGTGGGGGCACCTTGGCTAGTGCCAGGGTGCCCACACACTAAGTAACTTAGCACCCAACCTTTACCAGGTAAAGGTTAGACATATAGGTGACTTATAAGTTACTTAAGTGCTGTGGTAAATGGCTGTGAAATGACGTGGACGTTATTTCACTCAGGCTGCAGTGGCAGGCCTGTGTAAGAATTGTCAGAGCTCCCTATGGGTGGCAAAATAAATGCTGCAGCCCATAGGGATCTCCTGGAACCCCAATACCCTGGGTACCTCAGTACCATATACTAAGGAATTATAAGGGTGTTCCAGTATGCCAATATGAATTGGTGAAATTGGTCACTAGCCTGTTAGTGACAATTTGTACAGAGAGAGCATAACCACTGAGGTTCTGGTTAGCAGAGCCTCAGTGAGACAGTTAGGCATCACACAGGGAACACATACATATAGGTCACAAACTTATGAGCACTGGGGTCCTGGCTAGCAGGGTCCCAGTGACACATAACAAACATACTGAAAACATAGGGTCTTCACTATGAGCACTGGGCCCTGGCTAGCAGGATCCCAGTGAGACAGTGAAAACACCCTGACATACACTCACAAACAGGCCAAAAGTGGGGGTAACAAGGCTAGAAAGAGGCTACTTTCTCACACCAGACCCACACAAATCTGGCGTCAGCGGACCACAATGATCAAAGTACACACACTGTAAGGGTTTATTTGATATGAGAAGGGGCGTCTGCCGCGGGCGTCTAACCGTGGAAACTTTAATTTGTTGACAGATGTCACAACAAAGGAAATTGGGGGTCATTCCGACCCTGGCAGTCCATGACCGCCAGGGCCGGGGACCGTGGAAACACCGCCAACAGGCTGGCGGTGCTTCCTGGCCAATTCTGACCGCGGCGGTAAAGCCGCGGTCAGAAAAGGGGAACTGGCGGTTTCCCGCCGGTTTTCCCCTGGCCAAAGGAATCCTCCATGGCAGCGCTGCAAGCAGCGCAGCCATGGGGATTCCGACCCCCTTCCCGCCAGCCTGTTCCTGGCGGTGTAAGAGGCTGGCGGGAACGGGTGTCGTGGGGCCTCTGGGGGCCCCTGCACTGCCCATGCCACTGGCATGGGCAGTGCAGGGGCCCTCTAACAGGGCCCCATAAAGATTTTTAGTTTCTGCTTGGCAGACACTGAAAATCGCGACAGGTGCCACTGCACCCGTCGCACCGCAGCAAATCCGCCGGCTCCATTCGGAGCCGGCTTCATCTTTGCTGGGGCTTTCCAGCTGGGCCGGCGGGAAAGTCGGAATGTCCCCCGCGGTCATCTGACCGCGGGGCGGTGTTTGGGCGGTTTCCGCCCGCCGGGGTCGGAATGACCCCCATACTGCTTTGTCTCCTTATAGAGACCAGGCCACCAGTAACAAGCCTGTAAGAGTGAAATTGTGGCAGCCACGCCCGCATGCGCAGATGCCGCCCCCTCATGTGCTGCAGTAATTAATCGAGGTCGCTCAATTTTATTGGGCATTTCACGTACACCAACGCCTGGGATTTTAACCACAGCGTTTAGCATACCACCCATACAGTAATTATAGTTAGAAGGGAATCCTTTAGGAAATGGCGTGCCATCAGCCGTAGCTTTTATGGCAGCCAAAATCTCTGTGTCTGGTTTGGAACTCGAACGAGTTACTGCGGCCACAGTGGCAACAGTCACTGCCGATTTTGAGGCTTCATCAGCCAAAGTATTCCCAGCAACGTGTATTCCAACGCCCTGGTGTCCAAGTGTATGCACAACATGGACCTTAGGAAGCGTTTCTTTCAGATCCGCAACTTTCCCCCACAGCAATTAGTGTTTAATAGAGTTACCTTTGGAATCTCTGAACCCATTCAATCTCCAGTAGTGCAAATATTCGTTGAAAGACTGAACACAGTAATAGGAGTCACAAACCAGCAATGTCAATATTGCCGGATCCGCGTGTTCCAAGGCTAACAATAGAGCTTTTAACTCAGCCAACTGTGCCGTACAATCTCCCAAGGTCTGTGTATAAGTATGTTGGGGGCAGAACTTCTCCCCCTCCATATAGCAGCTCACTACCGCACATGCAGCAGAATACTGTTGTTTAGTCCCAACCGCTGGTTGCGCAGAGCCATCTGTATACATGACCACTTCATATTGGTCAATAGGCAATGTGCCAGTGGGAACCGGGTACTCCCTTTCATATTGAAGGAATTCTTGAATCTGCAGTTTAGGGTCAAATATGTAATCTACATCAGTGGCTGTCAAAGACGTAGCCCATTGAATCCATCGCGGGTATAAAGCTTTCGAATTAGGAACACTCGCTTTTGTAACAGCTTCTAAGGCTGGAATCGGGGAAACAACAACGATGCGTTGGCCCTGGGCAAGAGGTCGTTCTTTAATCACAGCCATCTGTACTGCAGTGAGAACTTTCTAAATTTGTGCAAAACGGTGTTCTGCAGCAGAATACAAGTAGGACTTGTATGCTATCGGGACTGTGTCACCCTCGTTAAAACAGTAAATCCAATGGCACCAGGTATAACCCTGATGACCAGATGCGTTTTATTGTCCCGTGTGTGTAAATGCTTTACTGCTAAGAGATCAGATTGTAAATCTCGAAGAATATGTGTATGCTCAATCGTCCAAAATCTACTCGAAAAATTCGGGCGAATTAACTCGTATAATGGTTTTATACGTGTAGCATAATCAAGAATGTAAGTTCTGCCAAAATTTAGAAACCCCAATTATGACTGGAGTTTCCGAACCGTATTAGGAGGTTGCAATTGAGCACATTTCTCCAAAAAGTGAGGCGCTAAGCTCTTGCCCTCATTCGACAACTCATATCCCAGAAAAATGACGCTAAGGAAGGCAATCTTTGATTTTTTAAAATTAAATTTGTAGCCTATGTCAGCAAATCCCACAACAATGCGCGCTACTCGCCTTAAATGTTGCAGCAACTCATCGTCCGTCAAATATATATCATCAACATAAGATAATGCTTCGGGGTCCAACTTGTGCAAAATTTCAGTTACACAAGCCGAAAATAGTCCTGGGCTATTCTTATACCCCTGAGGCAGACGACAACATTTTTTTTGAGAGCCAACCGCTGTAAAGCTTGTATAGTCCCTACTTTCGGGCGCTACATTTTGGCAGAAAAATCCATTCGAAATATCTAAAATTGTTTTGTATTTCTTACGCACTATATTATTCATGAGCGCAGTGCTGTGTGAATTCTGTATTGCATATGTGCGTGTATGTCCATTTAAATGTCTGTAATCCACCACTATCCTATAAGAATGGTGCGGTTTTGCTACCGGAAATAAGGGATAATTCAGCGGCGAGACACAGGGTTCAATTACTCCCTGGTACTCCAATTGTGTACGAATTTTCCTTACCGATGCTCTTGCTTCAAATTTTATAGGATACTGCGGTTGCGGCTGAGGTTCGCCTTTTATCGGAATTACATGATAAGGTGATTCCCTATCCCACCCCACATTATTTCTATATAGGGCGGGGGCCTGCGCCAGAGCCCATGATTTACTATAGGACTCCGCTAGTTCTCTCGGAACAAGTGGTGAGAATGAAGGTGTAATAACCTCCTCCCCAACTGGACAGTCACGAACAAAGTCAGGTGGCCAATCCTGTTCGGCCAGCAGAACGTCATACAATTTGACCACACGGTCCCAAAAGATGGCGTTTATAGTGCGTTCAATGTCCCCTTCTAATTGTAAAGTTACTGTATATACTCTATCGGGATCAGAGACACGCATATCTGCTGTTTCGACTTGAATGAAGTCATCAGTTGCTTTCACCTCCAGATGCTCTAGAAGACTCTGGTGAACTATTGTGACCTCTGCCGCGCTGTCTAACAGTGCTAACACCGATGTCTTTTTCTTCAAGAGAACTCTCTTCTTGAGTGGCATGTCTAACTGAGACCGCTGCCACTTTCTTCTTTTTAAATTGTGGCTTCTGTTGGATCGGTTTCTCTTCTTGTTTGACTGATACCTCCGATGAGCGTTGTGACTCCTGTCTCGGTTTCACGTACTCCGTTCTCCGCTCTGACCGCCCACCTCTCTCACTTTTCTTTTCCGAGGAGTCCTGAAAGGAATGAGATTGGCGTGTATCAGCATATTGATATCTATCAGGCGTCTTCAAATTATCCCTATTCCTGAGATTATACCTATTCTGCGGGGTCTCCGGTTGCGGAGATTGTCCCCTATCTTTCTTAGGTGTCTGTTGTTTTTTCTCCCAGCACTTTTTAGTACCCTCAGGTTGCTGTTGTTTAGTAGTATCTTTACTATTCTTACCCTGTAACTGGGGTTTTTACGGTCTAGCCCCAAGGCTATCACGACCGATACTTGAATATGTTTCCGCTATTATTCTCGGCAGTTCCCGCTCCTGGTTACCCTGCGGGACGTCTCGAAGACGCATACGCACCGCTAGTGCTACTGCCTCTCCTTTGAGATTACTCAAAATCATAGAAGAAACCGCGGCAAAATTGCCCATCAGCTGCATCCCCAAATCTAAGGCTGGGGCAGCTCCATATTCATCCTGAATTTGTTTCAGCACTTCCGGTAGATTAGCCAATGTGGGTGCACCGTGTGCTGTAGTGTAGAGCGCGGCAAATACCGTGCCCCAAGTATTACAATGGTCCACTGGAGGAACCATTCCATACGGCAAACACATCGTTAATATTCTATGTTTATCCTGAGGTCCCGTATGGGGAAATACTGCTTCCAGCGTATTAATTTTTTGCGCCAGCCAAAATGGAGTCTCCTCCCGCTTTGCTGGGACTTTACCCATAACTGAGTGTACAGTGGTCGGATTAACCCCCGGAACCACTGCATGTGGTTGTGCTGGGTTTGTGTTAAGTGTCTGCATCACAAATTAAACCAAACGTCTATATGTAGCCGTTAATTCCGTATAGAAGCGACGAACTTCAGCCACTGCCAATTGAGCTACAGCCGGATGTGGTGTATACGCAGCCAATAAAGGCCAGGTAGGACCATCATTACTCAGTGGACCTAACCTAACAGGTGCTATGGTGTGGGGTAGGGCGCCATCAAGCCAATTATTATGTTCTTGATATGATAGAGGTATTTCTAAATATGCATATGCCCTGTATTGTCCAGGGGCATTAGCAAGAGTGTATTCGTGAAAAGTGTTTGTACCTCCATCTACTGCTGGAAATACAACCCAAGAATAAAAAAGTTCTGTCCTGTAGGCTGCATGGGCGTCCACCACAAACGTGACCGGAACCCCCTGGTTCGTGAGACCATGTGCTATCAGATGTCCCGTGAGCGGTTGGCGCATATTAAGCGCTATGTTCACTACTTGAGGATTTGCCATTATGAAACAGCACTAGGGCAGAGAAGGCACACCAATATCAGGGTTTTTCCTTTTCGAAGTTCAAGCTTGAACAACCGACCACTAAGTTATAGGATGTCCTATTCCGTGGCGGCGGAAATCCTCAGCCCCACGGACGTCTCCGTTTAACGGAACCGAGGAGTCAATATATATATGAGACCAAGAGAGTCAGCCGGACCCGAAAATTAGAGCCAGACCAATCGTTGGCGGCGCCATGTCGCGTGGGCTCTCATTATCCTAAATGAGACTACTGGATTTCTAGGCAGCAGGATCGTTCACGGTGTGGGGGACTGAGTCTGACCCACTTGGAAGGACCTCTGTCACCCTAAACCCGGTTTTGCTCCGGCTAACTATCAGTGCCTCACTTCTCCCGAGGGGAAGAGATGATTGGGCAGCCGAGCGCATGACATCTTTGAAACTTCTCACGGAAGTCGTGGTCACTCAGATCCAAACCAGCTCTCTCATTTACAGTATGATCTCATGTACAAATGACAAAGGCAGTTTAAGTTTTATATAATGTTTTAATAAAACGACTGCATTTTAGATATTAAGGCGTGAGCCGCAATAACCAGAACCATACAACACAGTAGGATTGAAATTGTTACGAGGAGAGTGAAACATAAGAATAACGCTATCATGGTGTTAACAATTTCTACTCTCTCTCAGCTAATTCTATTTCGAGCACAGCATGTTCAGCATCTAACTTGCATTTCAGATTCCCTGGGAAGACATCAACCATCATACCTGAGCAAAGGCCTGTGATCTGGTTCAGCATCTGCAACAAGGCAGTCAGCGTCTAGTTGTGGTTCCCTGGTCGGAATCTTCCTCTTGCATGTATTGGGACAAGGAAGTGTTTTTATAACTAACATGTCAGCGTGATCACAAAATGTCCCTACGCAAGAACGCCAAAGACTAACCTCCTACCACGTCTATCGGCAATGTACCAGACTGTATCCTTGACTGAAGCACAGAGTGAACAGGAATGTGTTATTGAGAACTCCAATGGTGAAGTAGGCTAAACAGTGTGATATAAAAAATAAAACAAGACCGTAGAACTGGTTATTTGAAAAATAACAGTACGAAGCCGAATAAAAAGCAATTAGAGCAAAGTGCACAGAGGCTCTAAGCTGCGAGCAAAGAAATAAAATATATCCAGGGCAAAGTGCACAAAGGCCTAAAGCCTGAAGCTAATGCGCAAAGGATACACAAAACAGACCACACTACACCTTGAGGGGTAAGAATAACCCCTAAATACTCAACTGTGGTAACATGAAACTCACACTTGGTTAGTTTGCAATATAAATGGTGTTTTCAAAGGGCTGCAAGAATTTTCTTGACATGTTGGACATGTTCGTTTTCATTGTCTGAGTAGATCAAAATGTCATCGATGTAGACTATGGCAAATATGTCGAGGTACTCTCTAAGAACGTCATTCAAGAAAAATTGAAATGCTGCTGGAGCATTACACAGACCAAAAGGCATGACGGTGTATTAAAAAAGGCCATATCTTGTCTTGAACGCTGTTTTCCATTCATCACCCTCTCTCATTCTGACCAAATGATAAGCACCTCGAAGGTCAAGCTTTGTGTAGATTTTTGCTCTCTTTACTTGTTCCAAAAAGACCGGAATTAGGGGTAAAGGATATTTATTCTTGATGGTGACTTTGTTCACACCCCTATAGTCGATGCAAGTTCGAAGTTCTCCATTAGCTTTTGGAACAAAAAACAAAGGCGAAGCTGCAGGAGACTTAGAGGGGCGAATGAAGCCATTCTCCAAAAATTTATCTTGGTATTTTTGTAAATTTTGATTTTCATGTTCTGACAGGGCATATACACGACAGTTGGGAAGTATCGCACCTGGGGCTAGATCAATTTGACAGTCATAAGATCTATGAGGAGGTAGAGTCTCTGCTCCTTTCTCATCAAATACATCTCTGTAAGATGAATACTGTTTGGGCAGCTGAATTTCTTTCTCTGCGGCAGTAGCTATGTAAGAGTTGCAAACTTTTGGTACTTGAATCTTTTGGAGACATTGTTCATTACATAGCGCAGATGAGAACATGATTTTTCGTTCTGCCCAATTGATCTCCGGATTGTGATGAGTTAACCATGGCAAGCCGAGGATAATCCCATATTGGGGAGCATGGATCATGTCAAGGATGATTTTCTCTTTATGTTTCTTTCTTTGAATCTTATCTTCACAAATCATCGACAAGGGGATAGTCTGAAGAGTTACGGACCTCCAGTCAAGAGTTTTCCATCGACTGCCTGGATGATTTCTGGGGTCTTCTTTTCAATACATGGGATCCCCCATGCACGAACCAATTGGACATCAACAAAATTCCCAGTAGGCCCAGAATCGACTACAGCTTTTTTGAAATAGATCTTTCTATTGACCTGAACTCTTATTTCCAGTTTAAGATGTTTAGATTGTGAAGAGTCCACAGTGACACCCAAGAGCAACCCTTCTCTGCATCTCGGGTGTTTTCGTTTTCCAACTCGACTGGTGCATTGGCTGCGACCTTCTGAACTGGACCTTGCTTGTTCTTTCGTTTGATTGGACAATCTTTGGCAAAATGACCTTTTCGCCCACAATAAAGACATTGTCCATTTTTTCTGCGTAGGTCCTTTTCATCTTTGGTCAAAGGTCTTCTAATGGTTCCAATTTCCATCGGTTCCGGCGTTCTTTCTTTCGGAGTTCTTGATTCTCTGTTATCATGAACGCGCCATGAATATTTTTCAATCTTTTTGCGCGTTCCTTTACGTTCTGCTAAACGATGATCAAGTCTCAAGACAAGATTTATTATTTCTTGACAGTCTGTAGGTTGTGGGTCGATTTGCGCTAAGATATCTTTTAATTCCTCTTTGAGTCCTTTGTAAAACAAGACCGCTTGTTTTTCTTCAGGCCAGGATGTCTCCGCAACCAGCCGGTTAAAGTTGGCTAAATACGACACTAGGTCTTGATTTCCTTGGCGTAAATCTAATAATTCATGATCTGCTGACTGTGTTACAGTTCTACGATCAAAAACTCTCTCAAATTCACGAACAAAATGTCTCCAGTTATACAACAAGGGACTATTTTTACGCACAAGAGGAATTGCCCAAGTAGCTGAATCCCCAGACAGATATGATAACAAGAAAGCTACTTTGGACTGGGCATCGGGAAAAGTATTTGGTCTGCAGGTGAAGTGTAGTTCCACTTGAACCAGGAAAGATTGCACTTTCAAGGGGCCACCTGAGAAACATTCTGGGGGAGCTAAAGGAATTGCAGAAGGAACATTTAGGGAAATCGGATTACTTCCAGAAGCCTGAGAAGAAGTACCTGGCCAAGACACACCTGTGGGACTTTGTTCCTTCTTCTCTACCTTATCCTGCAACTGACTCACTCTCCCTGCTAAGCTAGTTGTCAATTCTTTGGATGATACCACCTCTGCTTGGAGCTGGGTGATAGCCTTGACTAACTCGTCTAGCGTGGCCATGCTGAGAACATACACAAGCCAGGAGGATAATAATTAGAGTGCTCACTATTCTGTCAGAGTCACCAGATCCTCGGGGTCTGTGCACATTCCCAACATGTCCACCACTGAACAGCTCCAAGACTCTGATAGATAAATCACAGAGACTGAGAGAGTTCAAGAGGGGAAGAGGGGATTAGGAAGGGAACAGCTGGGAAAGAGACCTGTAGTAAGAAAAAGGTTAGAACACACAATATGAAAATTATACCTCCTGAAATCAATACTAGACTATGATTCTAAGCCTAGTCACTCAGAAAGCATGAACAATCTAAGAGTTAAGTTTAAAATGACTAAGTTTCAAAATGGCCGGATACCTGTAGGGGAATCAAGATTAATTAAATGAAAACTTTCTTATTCAAGTACTTTCCTTTACATGAGAATCAGAAAAAACATTCTGACTAAATTTTCAACCAGTCATATAAATCGTGTTTTGAGAATGTATACTAGGACCATACAATATTGCATCTAGAAACTCTGGCCTTCTGTGTACTCTTAAAATGTTTCAACACAAATTGCGCATATTGCAGATATATATATATATATATATATATATATATATATATAGTAAACACCATAAAAGCATTGTGCACCAAGAATAACACAATATGGATTCAGGAAACAAATCACATAACTTGTAAACTCGAATATTACATAATAAATATCTTAGAATAGTGGAATACAATAAACAACATGAATTAAACTCGAGGAGAGAATCGTGCGTCTTGCCAATTCGAGTGTTACCATGTAAAATACCAAGAAATGGTAGCACGCAATGAATATCAAAGTCAAATCATCATTGATCGAATTGCGCGTCTTGCCGATTCGTAAAACACAATGTAAATGTCAAGGAATAACAGCTCACAATAAATAACAAGATCAAAGTACAATGAAACGAATCGCGCTTCTTTTGCCGATTCTTAAGCCACCATGTAAATGGCAAGAAATGGCAGCGCAATGAACAACAAAGTTAAATGCTCATGAAACGAGTTGTGCGTCTTGCCAATTCGTAAAACATCATGTAAATGTCAAGAAATAGTAGCGCGCAATGGACAACAATGTTTAAACACCATAAAACAAATTGCGCGTCTTGCCGATTCTTAAGCCACCATGTAAATGTCAAGAAATGGTAGCGCTCAATGAATAACAAAGTCAAACCTTTATGAAATAAATCGGGCGTCTTGCCTATTTGTAAACTACCATATAAATGTCAAGAAATGGTAGCGCGCAATGAATAACAAAGTCAAATCTTTATGAAATAAATTGCGCGTCTTGCCTATTTGTAAACTACCATATAAATGTCAAGAAATGGTAGCGCGCAAGTAATTTGTTACTCATTTAAGAATTAAACCAAGAATATGAAAATTCTCAATAACGGTGTCGGGACAGTCCAACCACCGTCTTACCGCCTGGAACAATGATCACCAATGAAGGATGAGGGCAGAAGACTAGAAGATCCAAATAGGCCACCGGGACAGGTGCTCAGGAAGAAGCTGCTGCTCTGCACCGGGACCTCTGAATAGTGAGCACTGGGAGTTGGGCTGGCTCTCTTTTATAGAGTCTTGGCCCAGCCCAGAACCACACCCAGGCATGTTGCAGGGAAAGTCTCTGGAAGGCCCTGGAAAGGGGCCACACCCTAACACACTCTGAAAACCTGCAGCAATACATTGCAAAGGAACAGTATTTGTAAGCATATTAAAAATAAGTTTTCAGGATTGAACTCTGCAATGCAAAAGGTTAAACCACAACATATCAGCACAATGCATAAATTACGTTGTTTTGAGAGTGCTGGGTTTTTGCATTTTTGTCGCCAGTAGAGTGCGTAGTGCTCTGGTGTTGACAAATGGTATATATGCCTTCTCTGTTATTTTTCTTTGATCAAATAACTTTTGCTTTCATTTAGTAACTATTTATTTTTTAACTATGCGCTATGTACAACTCATATTGTTCCCATTGTCTCTCAGGCCCTGTGTATCTCCTATTTGGCATATATGTCTTGTCCAGTTCACACAGCCCCTTTTATGTGATGCCGTGCACCCAGCCCCCCATCCTTCGTACTGGATGTGAAGTCTTTTGTTATACCTTTATCCCACTGTACTTGCCTATACATAAATGTTTCCTATCAGGTTACCCCTGTATGTCTATGATATCTTCTTTCATGTTACTGCGGTTAAGTCTCATAATTGAAAGTATGCCTTGCTTCCTTCCTCGTTTACCAAAGCCGAGTCTGCGTCCATCTTCTTTAGGTGCTCTGCACTGTCCTCATCTTTCGGGATGTCTTTTACTTTACCAATGGTAATGGCTGCAACTAAGGTTTCTCTTTCCTGTGTTGACTCTGCATACCTTCCTACCTTTTGGCGTCTATATCCCCCCCCTCCAGTAATCTCTGCTTATATTCTTTCCTATTATCTTTTCCTTTCTTCTCTGTATCTTTGTTGAAGCTTCCCCTGTATGAAATGCTTTTGCTTGTTTTTTTCTCACATTTCAATAATTAGTTCCCCACGATACCTCTTAAAGTTATAACATGGAATTTTAAAGGTTTAAAATCCTATTAGGTGCCAATGCATTTTGTCTCACTTAGTAAGATTGCATTGCCAACTCAGCTTGCATTACTTCAAGAAACGCACCTCAATGTGGCAGAAAGTACGAAACTTAAAAAAAACAATGGGTGGGAAAACTTTTCTTTTCCTCTTCCTCACAGCATAAAAATGGGGTAGCCATTTTTTGTCATGAATGTTTAAATATCTTCCCTATTTCCAAAGAAGCTGATAAGGAAGGGCGGTGGGTTCTGGTACATCTTACTACTGATGGTGTCACTTTCACAGTTTTAAATATTTATGGCTCCACTAATCCAGATCCTATGTTTTGGCAAAATATATTGCAATTAGTCACTCAAACCTTCACTGAAACTCTCAACTCTCATCTTTGGGGGGTGGTTGTAACCAAATCATGGACCCTTTTTAAGATCACCATTCGTCCACAATATACATACTACGTAGAACTCACAAGACATTCGAGCATGCTGTCACACATAACACCCTCTTAGACTCATGGAGATTGGTTTACCCTTCCTTTCAGGAATTTGCTTTTTACTCTACCCCTCATAAAATCAGACTAGGATAGATTATATCTTCCTTAGCAAAAGTCTCACTCAACACCTTGTCAATTCTGAGATAGATTCTATCTTAATATCAGACCACACCCCAGTCACCACTGATTTGGAAATCCTTCATAATACTACTCACAGATCTCGCTGGAGGTTCAATAGTAATTCACTTTCTGGTAAGGACTTCATTACCTCTTTTGAGATGTTTGTAGAAGAATATTTTAGGATTAATGATATAAGAGAGTTTCTTTTCACTTTGTTTGGGATGCATTTAAAGCCACATACAGAGGCTTCATTATTAGCTACGTTTCCAACAAACGTAAAGCTATGGAGAAGGAGTCAGCTTACTTTCGTAGTGAAATTAAGAGATTAGAACATAAACATTTTACAACCAAAAATAATAAAACTGATCTCGATGCGTTAGTCGCAGCCAACATTCAATTCAATAAGACTACTAAGGAAAAGGCATGCAGAACTCTTCTAAAAATGAATGCCAGATATTGTGGAGGACATAATAAAACTGGAAACTTATTAGCTAATTAATTTAAAAGAAGAAATGAAAACTCTTTTATTGCCGACATCACAAATAAAAATGGTACTAAGGGCTGTATTTACAAGGTGGCGTTAAGCCACAAAACGTGGCTAAATGCCACCTACTGAATACAATGCAGGGCACAGCGCCACTGGAGTGTCATGTAAAGTGAGGCTCTGGTGGCAGTAGGGGCTCATAAATATGCCCCTAAATACTTTTGTGGACAGGACACTGTTAGATGTTATGTAGAATATTACCAAACGTTATATACTCCTCAAGCATCACCTTCTAAGGATTCCCTTTCCTCATTTTTTTAAATTCTTCTATGGGTAAACCTATCCAAGTCGACTTGACTTCTCTTGAGGATCATCTACGTGTAGAGAACTGTTCTCTGCAGTCAAGTGCCTTCCATTAGGTAAAATGCTGGGTCCAGATGGATTCACAGTTGAATTCTATCTCCAGTTCTTGAAAATTCTTTTCCCTAAATTGTTTAACCAAATTACTCACTTTCTATCACTAAATGAATCATATAGATCTTTTACTGAGGTGATGATATGTCTTATCCCTAAACAAGAAAGAGACCCCTCTCAATGTAAGAACTATCGACCCATTTCCCTTATTATCACAGACTCAAAAATGTTTGCCAAATCGCTTGCCCTTGATATTGAGCAATCTGATTTAATTAAACATAGGACTGTAATGGATAATTTGTGACTCTTTTTGAACATTCTTAGTAAAGCAGCAAAACCTATCCACTTCTTTGCAGCCATTGACTTTAGCTGATGAAAATGCATTTGATCGAGTCAATTGGAACTATCTAAAGCATGCTCTTCATTTGCATGGATTTGGGCCTCGATTTCTTCAATTAATTTTCTTACTACACTTCTCCCCATATTTGCCTGTTTTGGTTGATGGTATTCAATTTTCTTATTCCCCCTACACAGGGGCACAAGGCAGGGTTGCCCCCTTTCACCCATGTTGTTTATTCTTGCACTGGAACCCTTCTTATTTTAAAACCACTCTGACATCTTCACTTTAAATAAGGTCCATATTAAATATACAGCATATGTTGATGACATCGTACTATATGTTTCTAAACCTGAAACATGTCTTCCTAGCTTTTCTGAAGAACTAACATCGTATTAGAAAGTCTCAGGTTATAAATGTAACATAGAAAAATCTAAAGCGATGCCCATCAATAAATTCTGTTACAAAACTCCCTTTACTGGGATGGGTCTATCCTGGAATCCTGACCAGATTAAGGACCAGATGTAGGAAAGGTTTAGCGACTCGCAAACGTCGAAAAACGCCATTTGAAAGTCGCTAAACCCCATCTGGTATGTAGAAATGCATTTTGCGAGTCGGAACCGACTTGCAAAATGCATTTCCGAGTCGCAAATAGGAAGGGGTGTTCCCTTCCTATTTGCGAGTCGCAGTGGTATGCAATTCCATTTGCGACTGCGTAAACGGTCACAAATGGACTCACAGTTACCATCCACTTGAAGTGGATGGTAACCCACTTGCAAACGGGAAGGGGTCCCCATGGGACCCCTTCCCCTTTGTGACTGGACCTAATAATAATTTTTCAGAGCAGGTAGTGGTCCAATGGACCACTACCTGCCCTGAAAAATACAGAAACAAAAGGTTTCGGTTTATTTTTCAAAGTGCAGCTCGTTTTCCTTTAAGGAAAACGGGTTGCACTTTGAAAAAAAAAAACTGCTTTATTTAAAAGCAGTCACGGACATGGAGGTCTGCTGTTCCCAGCAGGCCTCCATCACCGTGAGTGCCCTGAGTCGCTATGGGGTCGCAAATTGCGACCCACCTCATTAATATTAATGAGGTGGGTCTTAGCGACTCGCAGAAGGTGTCTGAGACACCTTTCTGCATCCCAAATTGCGACTTGCAATTTGCGAGTCACAGGGACTCGCAAATTGCAAGTCGCAATTTGGGAGTTTCCTACATCTGGCCCTAAATGTCTCAGTATCCGATATCTTAAAACTCTTAAAGATACTTTGCAATCTAATATAGATGTCCTTCTTGCTAAAATTACAAAACTAACGCAAGGGTGTCCCCTCTATTATTGTGACGGTGGGTCGCTTGGAAACTATTAAAATGATAGTTCTGCCCATTATTAATTTATTCCTCATGATGCTACTTACTAAAATACTAGGCAAATACTTTATAGCAATTGATAGACTCTTGGTGGGTCGCTTGGAAACTATCAAAATGATGGCTCTTCCAATTTTAATTTCTTCCTCATGATGCTACATTCTAAAATACTGGCCAAATACTTTATAGCAATTGATAGACTCTTATCAACATTTTTATGGAACAGGAAAACCTCCTGGTTTTCCCTACATCGCCTAAAGCACTCAAAATCAGTTGAGGGGTCAACTTTCCAGACATCTCTTTATATAATAAAGCCTTCATAATTAAGCACTGTCAAAGTTGCTTCCTTGCACCTTCACATCCTCCAACCAAATTATGGATTCATTTGGAATGAGCTCTTATCTCCCTTTTCTCACAGATGTCACATCCTCCTAAATACTGGATACCTGCAGTAATGGGAGGCGGCCTTAGCCACGACTCCCTAATAACGAAGTCATGGACAACAAAAGCGGAACAACAATTTCGTTAAACATGTCTTCCTTGTTTGGTGCCTTAACCACACATGTGCTGAACCACAAACATGCGTGGCCAAGCACAGAAGAAGGGAGTCGGCTGAGGAGGACAACGTGATCAGGTAAGTGGGGCTGTTTTAGGGTCAGGGTGGGGATGGAGGGTCGAGGTATTTTTAGTTTTAGGGGGTAGAGGGTCAGGGTGGTTTAGGTTTAGGGGAGGGGTTGCTGTACTTTTTGCTTTAGGGGCGGTTTAGGGGATGGGGAAGGGGGGTCAGGTTGTTTAGGTTTAGGGGTGGGGTGGGGGGCTCAGGGTATTTTTAGTTTTTGGGGTGGAATCGGGTGGTTTAGGTTTTAGGGGCAGGGTGGGGGGTCATGGTAATTTTAGGGCGGGGTGGGGGGGTTGGGGTGGTTTTAGGTTTTAGGGGCGGGGTGGGGGGTCACGGTAATTTTAGGGGCGGGGTAGGGGGTGGTTTTAGGTTTTAGGGGCGGGGTGGGGGGTCAGGGTAATTATAGGGGCGGGGTGGGGGGTTGGGGTGGTTTTAGGTTTTAGGGGTGGGATGCAAGGTCGGGGTAGTTTTAGGGGCGGGTGGGGGGTTGGGGTGGTTTTATGTTTTAGGTTTTAGGGGTGAGGGATCGGGGTAATTTTAGGGGTGGGGGTTGGGGTGTTTTTAGGTTTAAGGGGTGGGGTAGAGGGTTGGGGTAGTTTACTTTTTCGGGACGAGGTGGAGGGTTGGGGTTGTTTTAGGTTTAAGGGGCGGGTTAGGGGGGTTGTGGTGGTTTTAGGGGTGGGGTGGGGGTCGTGGTAATTTTAGGGGCTGGGTGCGGGTTTGGGGTTGTTTTAGGTTTTAGGGGCAGGTTGGGGTGGTTTTAGGTTTTATGGGTAGGTGGGGTCACGGTACTTTTTAGAGGCGGGCCGGGTTATTTTTAGTCTTAGGGGCGGTTTAGGGGTGGGGAAGGGGGGGTCAGGGTATTTTTTGTTTTAGGGGTGGGGGGTTGGGGTGATTTAGGTTTAGGGGAGGGGGTCGGGGTACTTTTAGTTTTTGGGGGTGGGGGTGGTTTAGGTTTTAGAGGCTGGGGTGGAGGGTTGGAGTGGTTTTAGGTTTTATGGGCGGGGTGGGGGTCGCGGTAATTTTAGGGGCGGGTTGGGGTGGTTTTAGGGATGGGGTGGGGCTTTGTGGTTATTTTAGGTTGGAAGGTTGGGGTGGTTTAGGTTTTAGGGGCAGGTGGGGGACATGGTAATTTTAGGGTGGGGTGGGGTTTCGGGGTAGTTTTAAGTTTTAGTGGCGGGGTGGGGAGTCGCAGTATTTTAGGGGCGGGGGTTGGGGTGGTTTTAGGTTTTAGGGATGGGTGGGGGTTTGGGGTTGTTTTAGGGGCAGGTTGGGGTGGTTTTAGGTTTTAGGGGTAGATGGGGATCACGGTAATTTTAGGGGTGGGGGTTGGGGTAGTTTTAGGGGCAGGGATGGGGGGTTGGGGTGGTTTTAGGTTTTAGGGGTGGGAGTGGGGTCACAGTACTTTTTAGAGGCGGGGTTGGGTTATTTTTAGTCTTAGGGGCAGTTTAGGTGCGGGGAAAGGGGGTCAGGGTATTTTTAGTTTTAGGGGTGGGGGTTGGGGTGGTTTTGGTTTAGGGGAGGGGGTCAGGGTACTTTTAGTTTTTGGGGGTGAGGGTCGGGTGGTTTAGGTTTTAGGGGCGGGGTGGGGGGTTGGGGTGGTTTTTGGTTTTAGGGGCAGGGTGGGGGTCGCAGTAATTTTAGGGGTGGGGTTTGGGGTGGTTTTAGGTTTTGGGGCAGGGTGGGGGTGGGGCGTCGCAGTAATTTTTTATGGGCGGGGTGGGGGGTTGGGGTGGTTTTAGATTTTAGGGGCGGGGTGAAGGGGTTGGGGTAATTTTAGGGGCGGGTGAGGGGTTGGTGTGGTTTTAGGTTTTAGAGGCGGGGCTGCGGGGTCGGGGTAGCTTTAGGGGCGGGTGGGGGATTGTGGTGGTTTTAGGGGTGGGGGTTGGGGTAATTTTGAGGGGGCGGGGGGTTGGGGTAGTTTTAGGTTTTAGGGGTGGAGTAGTTTAGGTTTTAGGGATGGGGTGGGGGTTTGGGGTTGTTTTAGGTTTTAGGGGCGTATTGGGGTGGTTTTGGGTTTTAGGAGTGGGGTGGGGGTTGGGGTGGGTTTAGGTTTTAGGTGTGGGGGCTGGGTCACAGTACTTTTTAGGGGTGGGGTCAGGGGCCAGGAAGGCGCATGCTAGTACCATGAATGCCGTTCACTAATGCCTTTACCAGGAATGCCCTTACAACGAAAAATCTTTGTTAAGGCATTTGTGGTAAAGGCATTAGTGGTAACAACGCCATACATTACACAGTAATCTCTTATTCTTGCTCTCTATTCAAACATTATTTGGTGGCTGATCTTCCCTCGTGAGATCAATTACTTCAGAGTCCTATTTGGCATAATTAACAGATACTTTTTAATAGTAAACTGCAGTTTTGGAGGACCTGGTCAAAGTTAAATAAAGGTATATTCACCATTTCTTACCTGATACTTCATAATAATTCCATTATACCTTTTAAATATCTCTCCTCTTCTTTTAATCTTTCTCTGAAATCTCTCAAACAATATCAGATTTTAGAATCCTTGTTGGCCTCTACACTGATGTCTTTTCCTCCTCCTTCCATACAGGAAACCTCTCTGCAATCAACCCACAAATGCATACTTCATGCTCCCCAGGCTTCAATAATTTACAAAACTCTGATATACCTTCCTTTGGATAGGCAAAAATCTAAGTAGGATTCCTGCAGGAATCAGATTTAGGCCCAGATTATGAAAGGTTTAGCATCGGGTTAGCATTACTTTTGTAACACTAAACCAACGCTAAACTTTTTTGGCATTCACAAACCAACACAAATTGGTATTTGCATTGGTTTGCATGGCAAAGTAACGCAAAGCAGCACAAAACACTGCTTTGCATTACTTTGCATCAAGGGGGTGTTACATGGGTGGTAGATGGGTGATATATGGGTGTACTCGTGCTAGTACCCATTTTTTTTGTGGTAAACCCTATTCGGAATCATCAGAAGAAAGGATTTGAGGAAGAAAATGAACGCCTCTGAAAAACAGGCATCAAAAGGAGAAATGTTTTTATTTCTCCCTCCATTTCTGACTTTGCACGTGTGCTGCGCTGCACAGCACACATACAAAGTAGGAAAAGCATTTTCACTTGTCTAGGCATAGGGTTTTGTACAGTAAGGATCCTCTTCCTGTACAAAACCTTTGCTAGATGCACGCAGACACCCTATCATTATGGGAGAGGGGAGGAGAGTGCCATTTCTATGTGAATATGGCACTCTCCTGCTCCCTCCTTATCACCCAGCGCAGCATTTTTTGCTTTCTGCACTGCTCTGCATGACACCTTTCCGAATCTTTGCCTTAGTATCCTTTTGGCCTACATCAGTCTGGCAAAAAATATGGGAAAAAATGTATTATACTGCACGTATTTCCACTCTCATCCAAACACTGTACTTCTATAATAGGCTGTATTATACACCTGAATTTTTGTTTAAACTCAAATTTCTCAAAAGTGGAGTATGCTGGCATTGCTCCTAACATCATGGTACATATCTTTACATGTTCTTTCTATGTCCCAGACTGTTCCTATTCTGGAAACAGTTATGGACAATAATTGGAGATATCACCAAAGAACACACTCCATTTTCCATCAAAGTTTTATTTTTAGGTGGCTTAAATTGTATCTGGCCTCAAAATATATTACTTTGTAAATTGGTTGACATGCTCATTGCTATTGCACTCCAGGTGCTCACCACTAATTCGAAATCTGAGAACAACATTTCATTACACCAGTGGTGGAACTTGGTTTATCATAATCATCATCTGGATTGATATAACCTTCACTCCTCATCTTTGTCGACAAAACGTGATGAACTTTGGGAACCACTAACTAGTTATTTATCCATTCATGTTTGCAGTACGATGTATTCACTTATTACGCTTAAACTCTTGGATTATAGGTTGTAGTTTATACATTTTTTATGGTTTTATTATCATATAATTGGAAGTTATGCCGTAGATATGTATAATATTACTACTTAAATAAAAATACTAAACTAATAAAACAAATAGCACTAGCCTGTTCTAGACCTGTATTTCACTGCCTCTCTTTTTTGTCCTCTTTCATCTGTTTGATCTCTGTCTTTGTGACCTCCACCCTGGTGTATTCCACTTTATTTCTCTTTCTGGGCTTTGGTTGAATTGCGTGGTATTTTGCCTTGATGGGTCAGTGTCGAGCACTTTCATACCTTTGTTTGCTTCTAATACATGGTGGGATTTCCAATCTTGGTGAAACTGGAGTCCACATGGGTAAGACCAGCTAAAGATTATTTTTTTCATTAAGGGTGCTAGTCACTGCTTTAAAGGTTCTTCTTTTTGTAAGAGTGGTGTGTGATAGATCCGAGAGTAAGACAATCATATTACTCATTGAACTCTATAGGTGTGTGGCTTTTAGCTTCTTTTAGCAGCAGTTCTTCTTAAGGAAAGGAAGACAACTTAGAAAAAATTTCATGTGGTCAAGATTTCAATCCTGAAATTCTATGCTCACCTGGTGTACCAGTTCAATCCTAACTACTTTCATTTCTAGCATATTGAATTTGGGCAAAGAGGGGTTTAACATATTCCTGAATGTCATTTTTTCAACTACTTCTTTTATATTATGAATCCCAAAGTCCCTATATTGGAAAATACTCACCCGAGTCCCATGTGTCACTGTTAAATAAAGTGACTCATTGGGTAGGGAAACATACGGGAGGGCGGGTAGATTTCCATAGGGACATTCTAACTGTATGAAGGGTACATTGGGTTGGCTCATCCCCTAAAACATCACCGGGGGATTGTATTATAATAAACTTTAGGAGCCCCTGGACTGTCAATGCTTTGTATCATCATCTTTCGATTATGAGACCATCTGTAGGGCCTATAAGAGTACAACGTTTGACTAAGTTTATCTCTCCGATATCAAATCCACGTTATCCTGATCCAACCTGTTCTGGGAATCAGAATCCCAGTAACCTTGGTCCCTCTAACCCCCCTGACACTGTTTTGACATTGTCTAACAGGTATGAGCCTCTGACCTCACTAGAGCAGTTAGATTGACCATTAGTAATTGAGCCTTCTTTGCAGGGCCCCCTGGAGACAAATGTACTTCCACAGTCTCCCTCAGAATCTAAAGGAGCCCCCGACATATATGATACACAGGGTATGACAGCCCTAGGGATTATTTCCTGGAATGTTGCAGGTTTAAAATCAAAAATTGGAAACCCTGACTGGATAAAATTAGTGACGGAAAATCTCTTCAACTGCTGCCAGGAGACCTGGCTCACGGAATCCCCGCATATCAATGGTTATACCACACATAGTGTTCCTGCAACGAAGGCCTCCGCAGGTAGAGCTAAGGGCGTTCTGGTTACTTTTTTATCTGTGGAGGCCGGAGGGATGGAAGCACGTGTTGTGGGCACATCCCCCTTTTTTTTGGTTTTATCTCTGAAATTAGCAGAGCCATTTGATATACTATTGATCAACTACTATAATAACACCTTTGATAATTCTGATATAAGTGTGGTCAGTAGTTTGGAGACGTTAGTACATAAGGTAACAACTTTTAGCAAAAAGGACCTAAGAATAGTCTGGGTTGGTGATTTTAATGCCCACCTGTGTGAGCCAGAGTTCTTGGACTGCTGCGGACTTTTGGACGAAAATGACACTCCCATTCAACATTTTAAACACTCCCCATATGGGAATGCCCTTAACTCTCTGATAACAGTAAATTATCTTTTTTTTCCCACACCAGTCATTAGAGGGATACCAACATTTGTAAGAGGGGATACTCATACTACTATTGACTATATTATTTACTCTAGAGAACTATCCTCTATTGCAGGACAATTCAGGGTGACCCCGACTTGTATTAGTGATCATACCCCCCTATCTATCGTGATTCACTTAGATCTGATGAGCGGTTCAAGAAGAGGGAAGCGACAACCTGCTATCAAGCTCTCATCCCAAAAAGGACTCACAATTAAATGGGGAAAGATAAATAGTAATACTTTTTTTAAAGATCTATTCCTGAATAAATGGTCAGATGTTATGACATCCCTGGATGAAGATAGGGCCCCCCATGAAATTATCCGTGCATTTTCCTCTCTGACAAAGTATATGGCGGAGAAATTACAGCCCTCACGTGCTAATAAATTCCATGGCTCAAGATGGTTTAACCACGCATGTACCACATTCTTAAGCACGCTAAAAAAAACAATCAATGCATCTCCCAAAGATCGACAAGCAATTAAGATTGCAAGGAAAAACTATAAAGAAGCTCTTGCCAAAAGGAAAATCGAACTAAGTGAATCTGCGTGGGAGGAACTGATGGCTGCAAGCAAAATCAAAGACACAACTGCATTTTGACGTGTGGTTAACTCTTCATTGCTGAATGACAAACATGAGACGTCCATGGACACTGTTATTCCAGCCAAGATTTGGGTGGACTATTTAAAAAAAACTTTCGCCATAGAGACAAATGTTCAATCAGAAATGTTAAATTGGCTGAAGCTTGCAGGAAATTATCAGCTAAGACTGGCTTTTAGCAATATTATAAGTGTGGATGATGTTAAACAAGCCATTCAAGACAGCCCCTCTGAGAAAGCCCCTGGCTCAGACAGAATTCCTGCCGATTTATATTAAGCACTACCAGATTTCTGGGGTCCACTGCTTACCAATGTCCTGAGATCGGCTGTGGTAGGCCCTCTAGTAGATTCTTGGAAAGAAGCGATCATCGTCCCGATCTTTAAGAAAGGAGATAGGGCAGATCCCTTGTGCTATCACCCAATTTCTTTATTGGATAGCTCAGTTAAAATTTTAGGTCGAGTGATCTTAAATAAGTTAGAAGAATGGGCGACTGAATCTCACTCCCTTTCAGAAACACAATTTGGCTTTCGTCCAGGGGTGGGCACAGTAGAACAAACTCTTAACCTGACTCTTATAGTCCAGAAATATACCAAAGCCAAAAGGGGTTGTATACATCTAGCATTCATGGATCTGTCCTGTGCCTTTGACACAGTTAACAGGGAGAAATTGTGGAGGGTAATGCTGGGTATTGGCGTGGATAAAGATATAGTTATATTACTTAGTAAACTTCATGCCAGCACAGAGGCTCGGGTCCGTTATTCCCGGGAGGGATGTTTGACAGATAAATTTCCCTCATCAAAGGGGATTAGACAGGGATGTGTTCTTGCCCCCTTTCTTTTTCTCTTGTATATAAATGGGTTAGAGAAATTTCTTTGTGAATCAGGGAAGGATTCCCCAGTCATCAATAACTCTCCAATCCCTGTACTCTTGTATGCAGACGATGCAGTACTCATTTCAAGGACAGCAAATGGCCTCCAGACTTTATTAAATGCTTTTAATATTTTTATGGGGAACCTCAATCTTAAAATTAACAGAACTAAATCATTTGTGATGAAGACTGGACCCAAATTAGCAAAACGAAAAAATTCGTTTTAGACGGGCATGAGATACTTAAGGTCCTACATTTTACGTATCTGGGGGTCCCCATTGATGTAGAGTTTAATTGGAATTTTTTAGTTAATATACTTTCAATACAATTCCAAAAAGCCATTGAAGCTGTTTTTAGGTTCGCGAAAAGACTCCGACATAAACCTGTTAAGGAACTGATGACTGTCTTCTCCTCTAAGTGTCTCTCTATTGCGACATTTGGAGCTGGGGTGTGGGGGCATGCAGAATGTACAGGACTTCAGATTATAGAAAATAAATTTTTAAGAAGGTTATTAGCAGTCCCTCAATCTACACCAGTAATGTTCTGTCATAAAGAAGTAGGTTTGAGATACATATCTAGCTATATAAAACTTCAACCTCTCACATTGTGGGTAAAAAATCTGGACTAAGCCTGATTCGTTTTTATGTAGAAAGGTGATACAGGATTGTCTCCTCTTGTCACGATTTCTAGATAAACCCTGGCTTAGATATGTTTATCTCTCTCTCCTATCATTAGGATTAGGAGATTTTTTCCTCAAACCAGATACTCTAACAAGACAGGACATCAAGAAGGTTAAAGACATATTCTGGCAGAAAAATCAGGCTATGGAGCCAGCCTCTGGTGTAATGAGACTATGGATGAAGCATGAGACACAACAACTTCAACCAAAGTTGTATCTGACCATTATTAATCACGAGCGACAAAGGTTTCTACTCTCGAGGCTACGTTTAAATACTTTACAGTATCTGGTATCATTTCCACGATGTGGAACCTGGTTCAAGAACCTTCCTCCTTGTTGTTGCGATGGAAAGACATCTCAGAGTACATTACATTTTATGCTTTTTTGCACTTTATATGCTGTTCCAAGAAAAAGGTTTTTACGTCCGTTATTTCTGTCCAACAGTATTAGAACGAGCCAGCTTGCTTATTCCCACTTACATGAATTGGGAAATAC
This sequence comes from Pleurodeles waltl, assembly GCF_031143425.1. Lineage (NCBI taxonomy): Eukaryota > Metazoa > Chordata > Amphibia > Caudata > Salamandridae > Pleurodeles > Pleurodeles waltl. Next base: position 1,018,659,646 of record NC_090442.1, read on the forward strand.
GGACATAATTCAGGCTGTGTTAAATTTTATATATGCTGCTTATGGTGTCCGGAAAATGTATTAATAACGTTTTTTAGAAATTTTTTATGATTGAGAAAATTGTATGTTTTATTTATTTGATGTCTTTTATGGTCTTTTTGTACCGAATAAAGTAAAGTAATGAATGAATGAATCCCAAAGTTGTCTCATCTGGCATTGTTTTCACGGTCCTAACATTTATCAGACAGAGCTTGGATCTATGCACTTGCTGCTAGCAGCTCTTCCATTATATTAGTTTTCTGCATCCCTGGATCATCCACTTTTTATTCCAGGTTTGGTCTATTGTTGTTTTTCACAGGTATTAGGGCTTCTATCATTTCCACTAGTGCACTTGTTTAAGATCTGCCTTCCATACTTTCTTTAGGTACCATAGGAGCTAATTTCAGTCTTCTGTGGTCAGCGGTGCACCGTCTGGCTGATTCAGGCCAGTCATTTTGGATGCCATATTGTATTGTCATGTTGAATCATGTTGTTGCCATGTTGCATCACTACTGATGCACCACTTTTCTTGTGGCCACCTTGCGTCCCCTAACGCCACAATGGTAGCGCCGTATTTACAATACGACACACCATGGCACATGTTAAGGCAATAGCGTCATTTGTTTTACGCTATTGTAACCCAATACTGGATTAGTGTAAAAATGATGTTAATCCAGTATAGTGTTAGGAGGCCCATTGAAATCAATGTGATCCTCATTTTTAACAACTGCTTTAAGCAGACGTTAAAAATTACACTATAAATGGTGCAATGGAATCTTGTAGATTCCATTGCGCCATTTTTAGCGACCTTCTAACGAGGGAACATCCTCTTTGCATACATTATGCATATATTATGCATGATGTGACGCAAAGGGTTTACAAGGTGGCACAAACCTAGTTTGCGCCACCTTGTAAATATGGCACTATGGTAGTGGCCCATTAGCATCACATTTGCGGCAAAAATGTTGCCTCAAATGTGGCGCTAAGGGGTGCAAGGGCCTTGTTAATCTGGGCCTTTGTTTGCTGCAGACATCCTTCTTTTTCTTCTTTTTTTTAAACTCTTTACATTTTCAACTAGTGCATACCAGATAAAAAAAAATACATACAGAACAGCACTGTACTTTGGCAACAAAGGTGGAGAAAAGAAACAACAATAGTGAGCCCCTCCCTCCCCCCAGAGCCCCCACAGACACTCTGACATATCCTTAAGCAGTTCACGATTTGGTCTCAGTTCACCAGCATATGAGTCCAAGTCCCAATCCCTCCCATCTGTCCATAGTTTACAGTCCTCATCAACCTCCTGTGGAATCACAATCAAAGCACCCCTGCAGAGATAGTGAATGGTACGTCATCCAAGCACCCCATACCCTTCCAAACTTTCTCGGACATCATGTGTTTGTGTATGTTGCCTTTTCTGCCATCATGAAGCCATCCATCCCTCTCCTCCACATGACTACCATGGGGCCAAGCTCTACTCTCCACAAACGGGCAACATCCCTCTTCGCCACCACCAACCCGAGATTGCAGAATATGAGGTTAGCCCTGGGCACATCTACATCATTGGGGATTCCAAGGAGAATAAATTTGGGGTCAAGCGGGATCGCTCTGAGACCACTCCCTGCAGTTTTCCCACGATCTTCCCTCAGTATTCCTGCAAATCTAGTGCAGGCCTATATGGTATGGAAATAGGTGCCAATCTGCCCTGACATCGTATACAGTTCGGGTGCTGTGCCCGCCCCATAGTATGTAGACACTGCCTATCATAATAAACCCCATGAAGGATCATAAACTGAATTAGGCACAGCCTGGACCTGATGGCAACTTCTCGGGGAAACATCAACGCTGCTTCCCAGTCTATATCCTCCATTTCCCCCAAGTCAGCCTTCCACCGACTGCGTAATCTACCAAGGGTGTCCGGCATATTATTGTTAAGGGCCCTGTACACCATAGAGACAGCTTTAACAGTTAACTGCTCTGTCAACAATCTACCTTTCAGCGGGGCATTTTCTGGTATTTCCATCCCAGGGAGGCCCTCCAAGCATGCCTCAGTCGAGCATAATAGAAGAACTGTGTCTTGTTGAGCCCATATGTGGCCCGCATTGATCCCATGCCTCAAATCTGGTCAATTTGCCAATTTCTGGCAGCCAGCCACCCTCCCATAGGGTGGTCATCCTAGTGGGCCTACGCGTCCATCCCAGCACCCTAGTAGCCCTAGACCAGGCTCCAAGAGCCGCCTGTGTAGCGGGCAGTAGCTGTCTCACTCCCCCACTTCCATATACATATTGAAGACACAATCTCCCCTCCCACTGAAATCTCTCCAACCTGAAAGTAGGGTGATCACCAGGGGGCAAACATCCAGTTGTTAACGTTGATCAGATGCGCTGCCCAATAATATGCTTCCACATCCGGCAGGGAGAGGCGCCCATTAAACTGATTACTTTGCAGGGTTTTGAGCGGTGCCTCTTCTCCCATAAAAAGGCCTGTACATTTAGTTGACTTGGAAGGGAGTAGAGAAACGGGTCCTTCTGTGCGGCATATAATACCAATTTATCCCAGTTAATCTGGTACCCAGAGTAACTCCCGTACTCTGCAAAAATCTGGGAGAACTATATTGTATGTGTATAAGGAGATACGTTCTTCCTCCCTTCCCTCCCCTGTCAGCCTGAACCTATGGTGCTCGGGGTGGGTACGGATCCTACACGCTAGGGATTCTATGGTGAGGGAAAATAGCAAGGGGGACAAGGGACATCCCTCTCTGGTGCCTCTTGCAATAGGAAACTCAGACGAGAGGGCCCCAATAACCCTGATCGCTGCCACCGGATGACAGTAGAGCAGCCGCACACATTCCCGGTATCTGGGGCCCACCCCGAATCTCTCCAAAGTGCATTCTAAGAAGGGCCAATGCACCGCATCTAATGCTTTTTCAGCATCTAGAGCCAAAAATATGTGTGTGTTCGTGTGGCGCAGGATGGTATGTATCCAGTTATGTGTGTGCCTAAGAATATATCTCGTGGACCATCCCAGCATGAAGCCAGATTGGTCCCTGAGAACTAAAGGGGTGATAACTTCCTTAAGGCGCATCGCTAGTACTGTAGCCAGCACTTTCACCTCTACATTAAGGAGGGAAATCGGCCGATAGGATGCACAGGATGCTTTAGGTCTGCCCTCCTTGTGAATTACCACTATTTCTGCCGTCCGTATGGTCCGGGGAGGGTGCCCTGACTTCTTGCCTTCAGGAACATAGCCAGGAGATGGGGAGCTAAAAGATTGCCTAGCCTTTCAAAATGCTACGTTGGGAACCCATTAGGGCCTGGGGCTTTCTTCGAGCGCAGCCCTGTTAGGGCTGTTTTAACCTCTTCTAAGGTAATATCCCCTTCTAAGGTTGCCCGGGACTCCACATCTGAGATTGGGACCACTATGCCTTGTAAGTATTCCCTTATGAGGTGTAACTCTTGTAACTAGCGGGCCTGGTACAAGGCCCAATAATAATTGGGGAAGGCCCCCGCAATTTCTGCATTCAAGGAAACCCCAACCCCCTCCTGGGTCTCCACCTCACCTACCCATCTTGCTTCCATTTCTTTTCTACCCAGCCAGGCCAGGAGTTTCACTGCCTTTTCTCCCGCGTCATAGAGCCTATGTTGGGCAATGTGCAATCTAGCTCTACTTTCCGACTCCGCTGCTTCTCTATATTCTGCTCTAACTAACTAACTCCAAGCGACGAAAGGTGGGAGGAGCTGGAACCCCTGCCAGAGCCCCCTCTGTCTCTAGAAGTTGCTGCTCGTATTTTTCCAGCATTTGAGATACCATTTTCCTCTTCCGTGCCACTAAGGTCTGCACACTGTCTCTTATCACTGTCTTGTACGCCTGCCAGAGTACCACCGAGGACTCAACCATCCCCAGATTGTCCCACAAGTATAGCTCATTGTCTACACAAAACCCATGTGCCACCTTGTGGTCCTGCAAGTCCCAAGCCCCGAGCTTCCATCTTTGGGGTCTCCCATCTGGCTTCCCCATCCGTACCATCAAGGGGAAATGGTCTGACAAACCCTGGGCCAAATAGTTCACCTGGCAGACAATCCCCACTTCCCCCGCAGGGGCAAAAATGTAGGCCAACCTGGAAAAGACTTTATGGGCGACATCCTTCTTTTTCAAGACTCTTGAAGTCATTTTAATGGATTAATTCTAGCTGTACCTTGGTCATTCTTCACACTCTCTATTCTGGAAGTAACGTATTTTATTTTTTGACTTATTCATCTTCTCAGGGCAAATGTTACTGTAATTAGTTTCCCATGTATTTTTGTGATCTTAAAGTTACTTAATAATGGCCGCAGCAGATAATGTACTAGAGCCTCCTCCATTTCTACTTAAACTGGAGAAACCTGAAATTAAGTGTAAACAATGGATCAGAATTTTTTGAAATGACTCATCTGCCATTGATTGTTTTGATTATCATCCAGCCAGAAAATCTGTTCTGTTATTTAATTTGTTGGGAGTTGCTGGCCAGAATCTTTTCAATAATGTAAGTGCAGTACCTTCTCCTGGAAGGGATTTAATATGGAATATGTTTGTTGAAGCCAAAGAAAGACTAAAGAAACTTTTTTAAGCTAGCATGCTATAGGAAAAACAGTTGTTTTAAAGGTAAACAAGCATCTGATGAATCAGTCAAAGAATACATTGCAGCTGTACTTGTTTTGCTTCATCTTGCGAGTTTGAACATTTTGTCGATATTTAAATTAGAGAGCAATTCATATTTAACTTCTTCTCAAGGAAAATGCAAGAAAGACTCCTCACTTGCAGGAATCCATCTCTTTCTGAATTGATCGATATTGCAAAAACTATAGAGCACTCCATAATCTCTAATCAAGCGTTAGCTAATCAAAAAGGGCAGTCCCCAATATCATCTATATCCGAAGACAACACCGTTGCAGCAGTCAGAACATCTGAGGAAAAAAAACAAAAAATGTTTTGCTTTCACTGTGGTTCAAGAAATCACACTAGCAATAACCCATCTTGTCCTGCTATTGGGAGAAGCATGTTAAATGCAAAAAACTGGGGCCTTTTCAAGCTGTTTGTCGGTTACAAAGTTCGGAGAATAATGTGAGAATACATAATGTTGATGTTCAAAATAATTCCAATGTTAGTTCTGAGATTCATGAATGTTCTAACATGTTTTCTAATCTTGTTCTAACTATTGACAATAGTTCAGAAAAGGGTAAGATAGCAGGGCCGATCTGCCAAGCGATAGTTAATGACAAATCTCTCCAACTCGTGGCAGATTACAGGTCACCTATCACGGTTTTTGGGGATAACACTTTTCATTCTTTGTGGCCTACTGAGATTGAGGTATAATATCCAGACACATGCCCAAAGCCTTTGGAGATAACAATATTGATTTGCTAGGCTTCTTCCATCTGTAATAAGCATATTAGGAAGAAGCATTTCCACAAAGGTTTACATGGCAGTGAGGGGGAAGAAATTAGTAGGCTGGATGGATTTAGCTTGATTAGGCATTCATTTAAAGCCTGGGCATAAGAATCTAATTGTTCTAGGTGAAATGCCAGTTCTTGCTATTAACACCTGAATAGACATTTTGCCTAATATGATCTCTAAGTTTTCCAATGTTTTTAGAGAAAAAATAGGAACTATTTAAGGATTTGAAGAAAGAATAAGATTAAAGAATCATGTTGTGCCTATAGTTCACAAAGTAAGACCTGTGCCTATTAGTGTTTGTTCTGAACTTGAGAAACTCTTACCTAAACTTATGGAAGATGGCATCATAGCTCCCACTGATTCTTCGGAATAGGTTTCACCCATTGTACTTGCTAAAAATAAATCTGGGCACTTGCGTCTCTGTGTAGATTTGAGATCACTTAATGGAAACATACTCATTGATTGTCACCCTTTGCCACATATCCAGGTGATGTTAGCAAATAGAGGGGAAGCTAAATAGTTCTCTACTGTTGACTTACACTCTGCCTACCATCAGATAGCCTTAAACACTGCATCTCAAGAGCTGGCTACATTTATAACACCTTGTGGGGCATATAAATATTTAAGGCTACCTTTTAGTCTCGCTTCAGCAATGAGTGTTTTTTCAGAAAGTAATGGATGTTTTATTCAAGGATGTTAGCAATGTCCAGGCATTCCAGGACGACATTATTATTTTTACCAATTCCATAGAAGAATATCTCTTAGTGTTAGAAAGAGTTCCCACAATTCTAGATTCAAGAGGTTTTACTGTCAGACCTGAGAAATGTAAATTTCTAGTTCAACAAATTGATTATTTAGGTCACACCAGAACAGCTAATGGGATCAAACCAAAATGTTGTCACATTAAAGCCATTCTCAAAGCACCTCCTCCCAATGATGGGGATGCTTTGAGATAGTTTTTAGGTCTGTGCGAATACTATGCCCAGTTCGTACCAGACTATGCTTCTAAAGTGCAACCATTGAGGAGTTAACTGAGAAAAGGTACAACATTTAATTAGAGTTCTGAGATCGATGAGGCATTTAACAACATTAAAGAACTAGTTGTGAATGCTCCAGCTTTGAGTCCATATGTTGCTGGACATGTTTTTTTTATTACAGTTGATACTAGTATGGAAGGATTAGGAGCTGTTTTTGGACAAAGAGCTAAAGACAAAGAAATCACTCACTATAGCGTTTGCTTCTAGAAGTTTACCTAAAGCCGAAGCAACATAGTATGATTGAAAAAGAAGCTCTAGCCTGTGTCTTGGGTGTACATACATTTTAAACATATTTGTGGTGCACTTCTTTTAAAGTATTCACTGATCATAAACCTTTAGTATACCTTTTGAATGGTAATGGTTTAGGCAAAACCTCTGCTCGCCTCATACGCTTATTGTCTAAATTACTGGAGCATGATAGCTTTATCATGTCATTTCAAGGTGGAAAGAACTTTCACGCAGACTGTCTCTCACGTCTACCATTACCCAATTATGATGAGGAAAAAAATTAATAAGAATGTGTTGTGGCACCTATCAATGCTGAGTCTGAGAGCCAGGGAATAGTCACAGAGAAGGATTGGATTGATGCTATTACACAAGACCAAATGTTACTTAAAGTCATGAAATTCATAAAAAGTGGATAGCCTACCACTCGTAATCTAGCTGACATATTAAAACCATTTGATCAGATCTCTTCTGAACTTTCCATTGAAAATAACATGTGGACCAGAAATGGTCATTTTATTCAATCTAATTTATTAAGACAAAAAATTAGCTCCATGGCACATGAAGGCCATCGAGGTATAACAGCTACTTGTAAACAACTGAGAGAACATTACTGGTGGCCTGCCATGAATAACCAAGTCACATCTTTCATTGATTCATGTCCTCAGTGTTTGGTTTCTGAGAAGCACTGGAAAACTGCTGAAAAAACACTTTATCCAGTTTGCTTACCTGAAAGACCTTTGCAGAAAATTGCTTTTGATTTTGCGAGTCCACTCAATTTATTACCCACCAGTAATACATTTTTGATTATTTTAATAGATTATTTTTCCAAATGGATATATTTTTCTTTTGTTGACTCGGCTTCTACACAGAATGTTTTTCTTTTTCTTCAGGATATCTTACTCATAGAAGGAACCCCTGAAGAAATTGGGACTGACAACGGTACGCATTTAGTTTCCACACAAATGAAGCTTTCCTATCCAATCTTTATATCAAGCATATTCAAGTCACACTATACAGTCCTTCTGCTAGTGGTCTAGTGGAAAGAGCCAACAGATTTATCAAAAATGGTATTCAATCTGCTTTAGTGTCAGGGGCTGATGTTAAAAAAAATTAAAAAGGCAAAGGCCCAGATTTAAGAGGGCTTAGCGCCATTCCAACGCCACATTAGCATAATTGTTTTTATGCCAATGTGGTGTTAGAAGACCAAAAACGCAGCGCCATATTTACAAAGTGGCACAATGCATGCATTGCGCCACTTTGTAACCCTTTGCGCTATATTATGCCTGCGGCAGGCATAATTTATGCATAGAGGGCATTCCCCCTTTAGGGGGGCCGTAAAAATGGTGCAAAGAAATCTAGCAGATTTCTTTGCATCATTTTTTACTGGGATTTTTAACGCCTGCTCAGAGCAGGCATTAAAAGGAGGCTCCCATTGGTTTCAATGGGCCTCTGGGTGCTTTGCAGGAGTAGCGTCCAAATCTTTGACGCTAATCCAAGTGGCGAACTAGTGTCAAAAATTCTGACACTAGTTCCTTAACTACCGCCATGGTGCGCTGTATATTAAATACGGCACACACATAGCGACGTTAGCTGGGCACTAAGGGGTGCAAGAAAAGTGGCGCTGCACTATGTGCAGCACCACTTTTCTTAAATCAGGCCCCAAATCCTCTAGAGGCTAAATATATGGTTACACTGCGATACTTTCAGTCATTTTCGTTTCATGTGGTTATGCCCATTAAGGGCTAACCATATGGTAAATTGACCATGTTGTTTACAAATGCTATTTCCATTGTGGTGTCCTCTAGGGGTGGTGTGAGCATTACAGTCTAATGGCAAATGTTTATTTGTGATAAAGGTTTTTATTGGGTTTATATGATAGTTGTATATGTTTTATTAATTTCTCCCTATTGCAATTATGACCAAGATCATTAAATCTGCCCCAGAATTTCTGCTTATCACTCCACACCTCATTCAACTACAGGTTTTACACCATTTGAATTATTAAGAGGGAGAAAGTGTAGATCTAAGATTATTCCTAGTTGGCTGAATGATCAGTTTAAAAATAAGATTTAGCCCCATATTTATACTTTTTTAGTGCCGCATTTGCGCCGCTTTTGAGCGCAAAAGTGGCGCAAATTTACAAAATACAATTGTATTTTGTACGTTTGCGCCGCATTTGCGTAAAAAAAATACGTAAATGCGGCGCTAAAAAAGTATAAATACGGGCCTTAGTCTTTTAATAAATGAAAACATGTGGTTTTAGAAAAAAGAGTACAAATGAAACAAGCAAAACAATATTATGACATTTCCAAAAATGCTTCTGATAGAAAGTTCATTGTGGGCAATTCGTTTTCTCATAAAGAAACCTTTCAAAGTGAAAAAGGCGAATTTGTCTTTACTCTTCCCTTCAAAATTGAACGTGTAGGAAAGAATGCTATATTGTTACAAGGTAAGGGTTGGTGGAACAAAAGTAAATTAGTACCCATTACTAACTCTCAAGTCAAAAGCCTAGAAAATTCTCGTAAAGGCGTTAATGAAGATTCTATCTTTTATGAAGCTCAAGCTAACAAAGATGTTGACATGCCTACACAAATCGGTAAGCACGATGGCCAGCATAACAATGTTGAAAATGTGATTGCACAGGGTAACTCACCTTTCAACCATTTACAGGAACCAACAACCTCTAAGAGAATTTCTAGACCACTGGTATGATTCTGCATAATGTTTTATGGGGGGAAATGCTGTAGTGTTCATTGCATGCTATGTCATTTGCTAAGCTGTCACATGTTACTTTAATGATCGGACACCCATGTGTTCTGGTTCTTGAGAACTTTGGATCTGTTGCTAAGTGAGAGTCAGCTGCCCCTGGCTCCTCGCTGAAGTAGTAGCTCTGACCGTGGGTTTCTTACTTTGGACTTGGAGAATAAACTTCTGCTTACTATTTTATGAGCATCTTGTGACGGTCCTTTCACCAGACACTAATACTACACTTGCTGGTTGTGGCTTTGCCTGGTTTCCCAAGTTAAGCTTTGCATAAAACCACCTATGTCTTTGGTTTCCTTTTTTTAAATTGTAATTTCCATGATCCTTGATCAATCAATTTGTAAAGCGCGCTACATACCCGTGAGGGTTTCAAGATGCTGGGGGGGGGAGTAGGGGGGAGGGTGCTGCTACTGCTCGAAGAGCCAGGTCTTGAGTTTTCTGAAGGAAAGAAAGTCTTGGGTCTGTTGTAGACCCGGAGGGAGGGTGTTCCAGGTCTTGGCGGCGAGGTACGAGAATGATCTGCCGCCGGAAGATTTGCGTTGGATGCGGGGGATGGAGGCGAGGGTGAGGTTAGTGGAGCGGAGATGCCGAGTGGGGGTGTAGAAGCTGAGTCTGCTGTTCAGGTATGATGGTCTGGTGTTGTGGAGTGCCTTGTGTGCGTGGGTGTGGAGCTTGAAGGTGATCCTCTTGTTGACGGGAAGCCAGTGAAGGTCTCTTAGGTGGGGGGTGATGTGGCAGTGGCGAGGGATGTTGAGGATGAGTCGGGCGGAGGCGTTTTGGATGCGTTGGAGGAGTTTGGATGAGATGCCGGTGTAGAGGACGTAGCCGTAGTCGAGTCTGCTGCTGACGAGGGCCTGGGTTACTGTTTTTCTTGTTTCTGTTGGGATCCATTTGTAGACTCTGCGAAGCATGTGGAGGGTGTTGGAGCAGGAGGAGGAGATGGCGCTGACCTGTTTTGACATGGAGAGTGAGGAGTCGAGGGTGAAGCCGAGGTTTTGTGCGCTGTCAGTGGGTGTTGGTGGAGGACCCAGCGTGGACGGCCACCATGAGTTGTCCCAGGCGGAGGGGGAGCGTCCAAGGAAGAGGACCTCTGTTTTCTCCGAGTTTAGTTTTAGCCGGCTGTCTCCCATCCAATCGGCGATGGCTTTTAGTCCCTTGTGGAGGTTGGTTTTGGCAGTGTGCGGGTCCTTGGTGAGGGAGTGGATGAGCTGGGTGTCGTCGGCGTAGGAGATGATGTGGAGGTTGTGCTGACGGGCCACTTGTGCGAGGGGGGCCATGTAGATGTTGAACAGCGTCGGGCTGAGGGATGAGCCCTGGGGTACGCCGCAGATGATGTTGAAGGCTTTGGATTGGTACGGGAGAAGGCGGACTCTTTGGGTTCTGCCGGCGAGGAAGGCTGCGGTCCTTTCGAGGGCCTGGTCCTGGATTCCTGCTGCATGGAGGCGGGATTTTAGGGTGTGGTGACAGTCGGTGTCAAAGGTGGCTGATAGGTCTAGGAGAATGAGGGCTGATTCGGTGCTGTGGTTGCGTCTGAAGCCGGACTGGGAGGGGTCGAGGATGTTGTTGTCTTCGAGGTACAAAGTGAGCTGAGTGTTTACGATTTTCTCGATGACCTTCGCCGGGAAAGGGAGAAGAGAGATGGGCCGGAAGTTTTTCAGGTTCTTGGGGTCCACCTTTGGTTTCTTGAGAAGGACATTGATTTCGGCGTGTTTCCAGCTTTCCGGGAATCTTGCAGTTTCGAAGGAGATGTTGATGGCTTTCCATAGGTGTGGTGCGATGGCTGTGTCTGCTTTGTTGAAGATGTGGTGGGGGCAGGGGTCTGATGGTGATCCGGAGTGGATGGAGTTCATGGTCTTGAGGGTTTTGTCGTTGCTGATGTTGGTCCAGGCGGTCAGTTGGCTGGAGCGGGTGAAGTTCGTGGTGGGTGGGGTAGGAGCGTCCGGAGTGTGAGGGAAGTTGAAGCTGTTGTGGATGTCCGTGATTTTTTGGTGGAAGGCGGTTGCTAGGGCGTCGCATAGTTCTTGGGAGGGGGTGATGTCGTTGACGGTGGCGTCTGGGTTGGAGAGTTCTTTTATAATGCTGAAAAGTTCTTTGCAGTCATGGGCGTTGTTTTTTCTAGGCGGGTTTTTAAGGAGGATCTTTTTTCTAGCCTGATGAGTTGGTGGTGTTCGCGTGTGGCATCCTTGAGTGCCGTGTGGTTGTCTGGAGTGCGTTCGAGTAGCCATATTTGCTTGAGTTTTCGGCAGTGGCGTTTGGAGGTTTGGAGGTCGTCGGTGAACCAGGTGGCTCTTCTGTTGATGTGGTTGTTGGAGGGTTTTCTGAGTGGAGCAAGGCGGTCGACGCAGTCGTTGATCCATAGCTTGAGGTTGTGTGCCGCGATGTCAGGGTCGGTGGGGTTTGCGGGCAGTTTCTGGGCAAAGGCGGTGGTTAGTTGAAATTCAGTGACTTTGCCCCAATGACGGCGAGGTGGTTGTTCGGTGTGGTGGTGTTCTGTCTGTTTCTTGAAGGTGAAGTGGATGCAGTGGTGGTCGGTCCAGTAGAGTTTGGTGGTATGGTTGAAGGTGACGTGGTTGCTTGTAGAGAAGATGGGGTCAAGGGTGTGACCGGCTGTGTGGGTGGGTGTGTTGACAAGCTGTGTGAAGCCGAGGTTGGCGAGGTTTTCGGTCAGGGTGGTGGAGTTGGTGTCATTGTTGTTTTCGAGGTAGAAGTTCAGGTCCCCGAGGAGGAAGTAGTCTGTGGAGGCGAGTGCGTGGGTGCTGGCCAGGTTGGCGATGGCGTTGCAGAAAGGTGCCCTGGGTCCTGGGTGTCTATAGATGAGTGTTCCTCTGAGCGCGGTGTTGGCGTCGGTGCGGACTTGCAAGTGAAGGAGTTCAGCAGGGCTGAAGGAGTCGTACAGGGTGGTTTTGACTTCGAGGGTGGCTTTGTGGACTATGGCAATGCCTCCTCCGGTTCTGTTGGTGCGGTCTCAGCGCGCGACTTTGTATCCGTTCGGGATGGCTATGGCGATGTCGGGTGCTGAGGAGTCGTTCCACCAAGTTTCGGTTAGTAAGGCCAAGTCCGGGGAGGTGGAGTCGAGCAGGTCCCAGACTTTGATGGCGTGCTTGCGTGCTGAGCGGGTGTTGAGGAGTATGCAAGGGAGGTGGTTGGTCTTGATCCTAGGAGGTATGTGGGCTCTGTTGCAGGTGAAGCTGTAGTTGTGGCAGGAGAAGGGTCCGTGCGTGCTCTTTGGAGAGGCCTGGAAGCAGGTGGTGTCTCGGCTGGTGTTGAGTGCGCGGAGGGTGTTGGCGTTATAGCGAATGCTGACGGGGTGGCTGTTGCTGGGGCCAGGGGTTCTGGCGCTGGGCCCGGTTCAGGTGCTGACGGCGCAGCCGGTCTTGCCTTTGGCGTGCCGTGGCTGCCATAAGAGGAGGGGGGTGGGAGTGGCAGCTGGGAGGCGGGAGGGCCTGGCGAATGAGAGGGCTGCAGGGAGGGGCCGCAGAGGAGGCAGCGGCGGGAAAAAAGGCAGCAGAAAAGGAAACGGTGAGAAGGAGGGGGGAGGGGCCGCAGGGGATGCAGCAGCGGGAAAAAAGGCAGCAGAAAAGGAAACGGCGAGAAGGAGGGGGGAGGCGGGAGGGGACGCAGGGGACACAGCGGCGGGAAAAAAGTCAGCAGCAAAGGAAACGGGATGGAACGCGGAAGGCGGAGCGGGGAGCGACCTGCCTGCAGGAGCAGGGTAAGAGGTTGCTCCCTGTTACTGCGCCGGGGCTACCATAAGAGGAGGGGGGTGGGAGTGGCAGCTGGGAGGTGGGAGGGCCTGGCGAATGAGAGGGCTGGGGGGTGGGGCCGCAGGGGGCACAGCGACGGGGAAAGTGGATCAGGAAGGAACGGTGAGAATGAGGGGGGAGGCAGGAGGGGCCGCAGGGTATGCAGTGGTGGGAAAGGTGGATCAGGAAGGAACGGTGAGAAGGAGGGGGGAGGTGGGAGGGGCCACAAGGGGCGCAGCGGCGGGAAAAGTGGATCAGGAAGGAACGGTGAGAAGGAGGGGGGAGGCGGGAGGGGCCGCAGGGGACGCAGCGGCAGGAAAAGCAAAACAGCAGCAAGGAAACACGATGGAGGTGGCGCGGAAGGTGGAGCGGGGAGCGACCTGTCTGCAGAAGCAGGGTCAAAGGTTGCCACTGTTTGACCTTCTTGACTATTTCTAAACCATTTAATCTGAGAGTGCATTACTGTCAGTTTTGTCTTGGCCAATTCTCTTGGGAAGCATCCCATCAAATCATTTGTTTCCTAAAATTTTTTTTGCATTTGCTTACTTATTGCAAATTAGCAGTGTTTTGTGAGAATTCCTTTGTTTCCACTTCGGTAATGACTATACGCTGCACAGAGAAAGATTCTAGGTCCTCATAGTTTATATCACACTGTTGTTTTATGTGTTCACAAAGGTCATCATTATGCAGGTCGATATAAGTCAGCTGACAATTGCCAGCATCCCAATTTATAGACCTTTCTAATGCACTATACATTTATCTGCTGTGCTCCTTAGTTGTATTATACGCCACCATGTCTTAGCCACACATATTTTGCTTCAGGTAGCTGCCTTTATGCACTTGAATGAATTCGGATCCCCAAAGGGTGTGTTTCAATCCCTTCTCATGTGTTATGTTGCTGTCTTTCTGGTCACTCCTTTTTGCAGGCAACTGCTTAATCCGCGACTATGCTACAGCCTATGCCTGTGACTTCTGCAGCTGTCACAGGCTTTGAAAGTCAGCACTGGGAATGGGAAAGCCCGTCGCTGTGTGTGCCTCTGGCTTCAGGTCTTATTGTGACTCAAACGCTGTCTCACAAATTATTCAGCTTTTTAATGTGTCACTCCACTGTTTCCTTTTCATTTTGGAGATACCAGTAGAAGCCATTGTGCGGCCTTTTTGAAAAGCCTTAGAAAAACGTATCTGCCATCTTCCTCATCCAGGCCTCGTCTCTGGTTTTAAAGTGTTGCCATATGCAGATAACACTCAGCTTCTGCTGGGTGTAGAGCATGCTTCCTCTTATTTCATTGGTCTGCTGTAAAACAAAAAAACTGCCATCCATGGTTGGATAAATGCTGACGTCTTGAAAATGAATGGAGAAAATACATAGGTCCTGATTTTCGAGCGTAATGCAATTTCCTCGACTTTTGGCCCTAATCAACACAAGGTCCAAGCAGGTAAGAAAAATCTTGGCATGGCCTTCGATTTTGACTTCTTGTTTCAAGCCCACATCCTGGGACAACATGGCTGTCTGTACCTGTTTCCTTATTTTTTATATAAACACAATAGAATGAAGAGGTGGTTATGGTTTGCATTCTCTCCTGCTTTTACTATGACAATACTCATTACCTTTGTGTAATGGTGGGCTGGATGCAGAGGGTTAAATATTTTGAAAATGTTTCAGTCAGACAGTTGATCCAGTTTATGGTGTTATGTCAGTTTTAAGGGGCCCACTATCAGGGGTGTAACTTCAGGGGCCGTTTGGGGGTTACACGCACAATCATCAGGCTTATTGATATGATGAAGGAGCTGATTGTCATTTATTCAGGATTAGAGCACAACATAGATCAGTCGTTCCCCCAGCATTTAACTGCTTTAAAAACCACAACCAAACATTCATTCCTTACCCACATTTCTGTATACTGTTTCGATACAGGGAACACATTAACAATATCATATCTCACCTCCACCTATTTTCTAGAAGAAAAATATATATATATTGATTTAAATATATGCGTGGCTTTTCACAAAGATAACTTACACTTGTAATTTATTCTTACACTTTTGAGTAACTTTACTAATTTGGGCTACTCACAAAATCCAAGTGTAAAGTCAACACATCTTCATTCTCTGGATAAAAGGGTTGAACCCAAATTTGGAAGCATAAGTTACTACTGCCAAAATGAAACAGCAGTAAATCTAGTAACACACATGGCAAACCACAAATGGAGCAACACCCTCCAATAAAAATATAATGGAGACAGACTTAAAATATAACCCCATAGGAAATAGGGTTATATTAAATTAGTTACTTAAGATAGTTCAAAATATAAATAAATATATGTTAATGCTGCAAAAGATATCGAAATAAAATATTTATTATTTCATTGTAAAATATTTTAACAACCTTTTTGAATTTTTAAAATAATGTAACCTTGTTTTTTATCAGAATATCAATAAACTACTTTTAATTAATTCTGTTCATTACTTTCAATATTCATTAATGCCTGATAAAAAATACTTTATATGGGTATTTCGTTTTTATTTTTAGCTTCAAAAAAATAATTTTAATTTAATTTAATATATTTACACTAATTAGCCATTTAATTCAAAATTAAATTAACAGTGCTATAGTATTTTTTTCTTCATTTGTTCTACTTTTAAAATAAATATATACAATTGATTACTAATAATATGTAACATAAACATATTCTTACAAACAATGTCCTGAAACCATGGGCCCATAGAACGAAACTCTGGTACTTTCGGATGTGACGATTTTGTCAAAGATTATATTTTAAATTGATCTGGCTACAAATGTTCTTTAGAGAAAATGTGGCCATAAATGTTAACTCTGGTTTAGCAGATTCACATTTCTTAGCATTTAACACGACACCAGTTTTACTTAGACATTCACATACTTTCATTATTGCATAGTATAGTCATGTTCTCCTTGATTCTTTCCAAAACATTTGATATCATCAGTTTTATTCATACAGTTATTTTCTAGTCTGTTTTTGTTGTTATTTTAACCATTACAGCAGCTTAACATATCCCAAAGTTCAATTATTTAGCCCTGAATAGTCCCAAATCTGTAGAGAATGCTGATACATGCATTGAGTGCTGATTTATTGCTAATGGGTGGCATCCATTACATTGGTCGAAGCTTGAAAATAACACATTACCCTTACTACTACTTAACATGCCATGCAAGTGTGACTCTGGAAATATTTCTCTTTCATTCACTGTGTTAGGTATTCCTATGTCAACACATATCTTGATATCATCTATATTCTTTTTAGGCACCACATCTACTCGGTAAACCCAAGGTAATAGGCCAGTTGCTTGTTCAATGATGTCTTGTTCCAGCAAACAGTTTATTTCATTTACGTTACATTATATGTATTGGTACCATTCTGTGCACCTGTGCCACTGGTCTTACAGGCTCATTTATATGGAAAGTAATTTATTTTTACTTTCATTTGCCCAAGCTTCAAAACAAATTTGGTTACTTTCCTGGTTTAGCGTGATGTTTTGCAACATGGAAGGCCATCACAATTAGACACATTAATTGTGCTGTGACATTGATTAAAAAACAGGGACCTGGTACGTCCCCTTGCAAAACATGAATTTCTTCTTCATTAGTTATATTTCATTAAGTAAGGCTGCTTATCTCCCCATTGGAATACATTTACTTTTAATGGACTTAGGATGGGTTTCTTAGGCATCTTTTTCATACTCTTAGGTACCCATGATATTGCAGTTTGCTTCACTTTCCAGAACAAACTGTATTTTATGGCCTTCCAAAGTTTCTTCTTCCTTGGTTCTTTGATGACAAAGCCTATTTTGTAGTTGGCCAAGGAACAGCCTCTGATGTAACAGGATTGACATGTTCCAGCTAACCTTCAGTGGGCTAGCATATTTTGGGAATTCCAGTATGCCACAAACATTTGAGCAGAATGAACTTTTCTGAAGACCATAATATGCAATATATAAGACATAGGTAAATACGCATATCCTTTTGTAAATACTCTGTCTGGGTACTTTTCAGGTATAGAGAGGACTGTATTAAGATGTTAAAAAGTTGTGAAGTATTATTGTTATGTTTGTTTACTTTTGATGGCAAACTTGCTCTATGAATAAAGGATACATGTATACATACATGTGTGTGCATGTGCATGCTTTTGTATTTTGTGGGTGTATAAAACCTAGAAGTGACTATGGCTTTTATCAGTGAAATGTGGTATGGTCATTGAAAACCTTTGGAATGCAGAAATGTACATTGTATTGAACTGTAGGATAGTAGTAGGTTTGCAACCCCATTTGTGGCCCTGAAATACTTGAGTGGTAGGATAAGAATCTATTCTACTTGTTGTACTTGATTGACCAGTGTGGGCCTTTTGAGTAGTCTGTGTAGAGCAATATTTGGTGCTATCTGTGAATAATGGTGGTGTGCTAACAACTTGCTGCAGAGAACCCGTGGTTGCATCAGTGGAGGAGTGGTGAAAGAGAAAATATAGGCAGTACCACATGCATCAAAGTAGGGGTCTCTGGAGTCGATTCATAGGTATTTCAGGTTAAACTCTAAGAATGTCATATTGCTGGTTTAACTGAGTGTATAGAGTTGATTTAGGAGATGTGCAGGAGAAATCCCAATGAATACTGCAGATACTAAACTAATGTTCTATGGAGTCCATGGAAAGTGTTAAATATAGATGATTGCATCATAGAACAACCAGAACATTACTTGTGGGAGGGGAACATGATATCTGGCAGACTCAATGGTGAAGTCAAGAATAATGTACTTATTGTTCGTCCTGTTTTTAATTGCACAGAGAGGATACAATTATAGGCTAGACATTACCCAGAGTAATTATAAGTCGTTCACACTGTATTGAACTATAGGATATGAGTAGCTTTCCTACCCCATTTGTGGCTCTGAAACCTTTTTGGGTAGTAGAGTAAGAGTCTACTTTACTTGTTGTGCATGATTGGCCAATTATGGGCATTTTGATCAGTCTGTGTCGGACAAATCTTAGTGCTATGTGTGAAGACTGATGGTGTGCTAAAAAATTACTGCAGTGAACCAGTGGATGCATTTAGCATGACATGAAGCAGACAGATTTGTAAGGATTAGAGTGCCTTTTCCACATACCTACACCTAACCCTATCAAGTGTACTTTCTACTTGGGATTGAGATCAGTATGAGAACACGGCTAGACCACTGAGAAGGCTGAAAAACATAGATGTCTACTGAGGCCCCCAGGAGTGGTGGAGGAGGAACTCAAGGGTTTATAGAGTTTATTTATGGGTATTTCAGGTGGAACTCTAAGAATATCACGCAACTGGTTTTTGTGAGTCTATAGAGTTGATTCAGGAGATGTGGAGGCAGAACCTCAATGAATACTACAGATGCTAAGCTAATGTTGTGTGGAGTCCACTGGAAGTGATAAAATATAGGAGATTGTATCACAGAACAACCAGAACATTACTTGTGGGATGGGAACCTATCTGGCAGACTCAATGATGAAGTCAAGAATAATTCACTTATGGTTGGTCCTATTCTTTAATTGCACAGAGCAGGCATAATTATGGGCTGGACATTACTTAGAGTAATAATGAGTTGTTCACATTGTATTGAACTGTAGGATATGAATGAAAGCTTTATCCATTACTTCCGGGCAAATTTATGGGAGCATTGCATCACGCTTGCACCAGGCAATATGGTACATGCATGATGCAAACCTATAAGTCAGGTTTTTGAAGCCACACAAAGCCATTTTGCCTGGCTTTGAAAGACTTCAAAACGTCTGGAGCAATGCAATGCAAATCGCTGTGTTGCATTACTCTGCACAAGGGAGGCATTTTGTGGACGTTGTGTGGCTGTTCCCATGCAACTCCCATGGTTTTACACACATTCCCAGATTTACCAAACTTGGTAAACCTGTGCATGTGCCAAACATATATGCCTCCCCAGGAGAGGCGTAATGAGGAGAAACATTGTTATTTCTTCTTGTTACTTCCTCTTTCTAGGTGTGCTGTATTCTGCAGCACACATAGTTAGAGGATTATGCCTCTAAGGATTGTTTCTGTGCAGGAAGGTGCCCCTCCCTGCACAAAACCAATCCTGCATGAAATGCAGGCATCCTTGCACCATGGTGCATGGGTGCCTGTGTTGGTGTTAGGCAGCCCATTATCCACCAGCACAGGGAGGAAAGGACAGGAATGCACTGCATGCCTTAAATACAGCACATGCCTGCACTTTCCCAGTGACGCAGCAAAGCAAGGTGACTTACTGCAATGTACCACTTTCCAATAGATATGGCCCTTTATGTTTTTTCACAGTGAATGGCTGTACAAAAGGTTGGTTTAAACTATAGGTTTGAAAATACATAGACACTGTGGAAAAATGCTTAGACCCTTCTTTCAGGTGTAGATATTTTAGTGGACCAATGCTTGTGGTGAAGAGGCATCTTTAAAGTCTAAGGTATTCCCACCCTTGTTCAGAGACATATACAGCCAAACTCAATGGCTGGTTTTTCAACAGCTATACTATTTCACTGACATCCAAATGTTTGTCTTTGTGGTGGTACGTACAATGACAGTTACATTACAGTTATATTGGACAACATAACACTAGGCTGTGGAAATGCACTTTATTAAACAAACATTTTTTTTATTTTTCATAAAATGTTAAGAGTACAAACATGCTGAAACACAGTAAATTATGTTAGGATGCAGAATAACTACAACAACTAATTTATGGAAAGTAGAAGTACACAATTGAATACATCACTATAAGAAAGCCATAACATTGAACTAGAAAACTGACTCTGTAGTAAAATATAAAAATCTACAATTATAAATATAAATTTGGTCCATGGAATCACCATTACATTATTTACAATCAGTATCCAATTTTTACTACCTAAGGTGTCCAACAAAGTCTTGAAATGTTTAATGTTATAAGAACAGTATTTTATTTACATTCTACGTATAAACAGTTATGTTTCTAGCAAACCCAAGAATCCCTACAAATTGTCCAATTGAAGCTGACACGAAAAGCATATTTATCATAGAGAAACCTTTTGACATCTATAAATAATATGAGTTGTAGGTTAAAACCTGGCCAATAGGAAACTAATACTGAAAAAAACATAGCACAGTTGTACTCTAAGAAACACTGTAATATCAATCAAGTTAGCCCAGTTGTATCATGGATTACAAGAAGTCCTCAAAAAAGGCACACATTGTTAATGGTGTAAATGAGGCAGTGGCGTAATATGCAACAAAGTCATTACTAAAAGGATGGAGGAGATGACAGTGATTGGATAGATTATCCACATAATTTAAGAACAAGAGAAAACTGAACTCCGGGTACTCCTCACTCGGTTAAACTAAAGATTCTAAACTTTCAGCTGCGTGTCCATCTGGTAGAGTGATCCCATTGCTGTCCAGTGATGTTGGATGGGCTTCTTCCTGCCTTGTGCTCACCAGACTTAGCATTGCTTTATACAGGAACTGGTACTGCTCCTGTGGATCAACAAGAAGGGTGTGTTAGCCTCATCCATCAATGAAGATCGGCATTTATAGTGACTTTGACTATTATTGTTTTTCTTTTCTTTGTCCCAGCATTTATTATGTCTGGGCTTATACAGTCCTATAAGAAATAATAATAATAAGTATATTGTAACTTCTTTTAATAAATAGGTGTCATATAGCAGACTGCAAGTGTCAGAGCAATAGCCACTTTCAGGATAACCAAATAAGCTAAACATAAATTAAACCAATCTAAATGAAGTATAATTCCATTGTCTAGGATGATGATGAAATGTTGATACAAGCAAGCTCATTTTTATGGATACAGCTTGTGTAGTCAATTCACAAAATAGCTGCTTCATAGTACTTGTATTCAATCTGAAATATTGATTGAAGGTGAATTAAAGCCAAGTAATAAAAGCATTCACCTTGAACTCAGAGTATCTGAAGAAGTTATAAAATTGGACAAAGTTTAGCATCAACAAATCTGAGAAGAAAAAGTGTGTCATGTCTTGATGTCCACCTACTGCCACAGCATGGAAAAACAAAGATAAGCCCACCCTCAGGCAGTTTTCTGCCAGTATGCTCTTCCAAACGTGTAATTTATAGAGAAAAAGCACCAGTCACTCATGGCCCCCACAACATTCCACCTAATGCACAATTAGGGGTGCACAAATAAAAAAAGGCTGGGAAAGGAGACAAATGTTAGGAATTAAAGTCACAGTCACCAAATGACCCTCCTCTCCCACATTCCACAGACAAGTGCAATGCTGGAAACCTCTTCTTCAGTGAAAAAATACAGATGTTTCAACAACACCAAGCCTGCATCTCCTTTTAGCCCCAACTCTTCTCATAGCATCCAACAATGGTCATCCTTCAAAGCCCTATTACTTGCAGATTCCTGTCAACATAAACTCCTTCAAAACCACCTCCCAAGAAGACGATGTCTTGCCCTTGTCTTTCATCAAACCTCTCTTGGGAGAAGCTTAATCACTCATACCGACCATTATCAACAATTTCGTCACCAAGGTATCTTTCAAGAAGTTCCCAAGACAGTTCATCTTGTTCCACTCTTGAAGAAACTCACACTACATCCTGACTACCAACCCAACCCACCCCTCACCTACCCTTCATCAGCGTGACCATAAGCAAAGCATTCTATGCTCAACTGCACTGTCACATCAGTGCCAACCATCTCCAACAAAACTACTTATCTGTCTTAAGATCACACTGTAGGGGAGACAGCTACCTTCCGCATCATAGATTATGCCCTCCTCTCCATAAATGTTGATGACATTTTCCTCTTGGTAGTGTGGGGCATCTCAGATACCTTAGGCACTGTTTCACTTTCATCCATAATCTGAGGTCTTGAGTGTGATTCACTGGCAACATCTTTCAATTGTTCTCTTCATACCTATGCTTAAGACACCATTCCATTCACATGGGAGCCTTCAGGTCCTAGAAGATCCCTAATACGTGATGTGTCCCCAA
Source organism: Pleurodeles waltl (assembly GCF_031143425.1). Taxonomy (NCBI): domain Eukaryota; kingdom Metazoa; phylum Chordata; class Amphibia; order Caudata; family Salamandridae; genus Pleurodeles; species Pleurodeles waltl. The sequence goes on from NC_090442.1 coordinate 1,018,681,874, forward strand.
AGGTTCAATCTTGTCCCTCGTCATTATCAGACTTTACACAGAGTTCCTTGGGTCACTTCTTACCAATAATAGATTTAAAATACACCAATAAGTGATGACACAAAGTATTGGAATTCTGCTCCACTCTGACTTCAAACACCTCAAACATTGCCTGCACCTCATTCAGATCTGGATGCTCAAGACCTACATGAAGTTCAAATCTTTCAATATATAATGTCTGGTATTTGCTAAGAACAATAAGCAACTGCAACCTGGCTCAATGACATGAACTTATATGGTTCCAGACCGTTAGTTTAATTCAATGTCAAGTCACTTGGATTCACCCTGGACGTAGATTTGACACTCAAGGAACACACTGGTTAGGTACCAGCTCTCTCTGCTGAAGAAAGTGAAACCAATTTCAGAGCTTCTGTTCAGTCTACATATTCTCACATTTGGATGGCCTCTAAGATTTCACACTGGATCCATTTTAGGACATAATTCACAGTACTATGCTTCCCAAACATGGTCTGAAAAATATGCTTGCCCACATCACCCCCATTTATATGGAAATCAATGGGCTCCCTTTGCCAGGCTGCACTAACTTCAATATCTCAAAATCAGCATAATTTACAAAATACTCATATCCACTAACCCAGCGATCTGGATGACGTGCTCACTATTTCCAGCAACTTTCTCCACACCTGCACCATGAGAGTGGAGACAAAGGTGTGTGCCAAACACAAGGCAGAAAAACCTCCATCTGTGAACTTCTCAAACAGCATCCGTATATCCATAAGGACCATCTGAACCCTGCACCATTTTTTGAAAGAACTGATAACTCATATTTTTAAAGAACACTACATGATGATGCAGTACCAGTCCACTTTTAATAAGCCCCAAGCCTCCTCTTCAATAATTTGATGACTTCTTCTTGAGTGGGTGCACTCAATAACAGCACACGCATGTGTGCTATGCACCAGCTATCTGAACATATGTTGCTTAAACCATTCTGATCCATATCCAGCTACATACCATTTATTCCTTTTCTTGAATCTGCCCCTATTCTGACATGTTCCATTCACCCTTGAGAGGAAAATCTTCTGTGAGAAAAGTCTTGAAATGTTTAAAGCTCTTTTCAACCTTTACAAAGCATGCTGCTGGTAAAGTTTACAAGCAACATGTGCATTTTTCTGACCCCTTATCTTCACTGAACATTTGTCTTTTACTTACAGCATCTGTAAAGACTCCTGGTCTCATCAAATTAATCATTTTGGCCGTCAGGTAGACATCCATAGAATTTTCAGTTTCCAGTTGGTGCATGAGGGTAGTCAGTGCGCAGAAGGTTCCTGCCGTCACACCACCGAACCTTGAAAGAACACAACAAATTACTAAATAATGCTTCTGAAAGGATTAGGCTCATAGAAGGACATGTGAAATTTAATGATAAATCTAAAGATATATAAAGAACTCAAGGTGTGAGCTCGGCTTTGCATTCTCTGCGCTGACCACGAGATCTCCCTTCATGTACTTTAATCACAGTAGACCATTTGCAGGCAGGGTTAACAAGAAGACTAAATTACTCAGTACACTTCTGCAATCAACACTGGACAAAGAATGCTTACTCATCATGGATGATCACTGGGCCATCTCTACTGGACGCTTCTTCTGCGATGACTCTTAAAAGTTCAAAGGTTTTGCTGATTGGACTATCAGGATTCGGCCATTTTGGACACTGAAAATGTCTTACTTCAAGTACATAATCATCCTGTGAAAAAGTAAAGGAAATTTTCAAACAATAGTGTCTTTTTATAAGTAGCTGAAAGAGGACATTCTTTTTCTTGGCTGACTACTTCCAGTGGACCCCTTGCTAAAAACTCTTAAGGGGCAGAGCAGTGTGCTATTTAGGCAGAAGAAACACTGCTTAAATTCTTAATGACTGTTGGTGGAAACTGCTTTAGTTGAGATACAGCACATTGCAATGACATACAGGTCCTGATGACGAGTTCCCGGGATACTGGTGTGCTATTTATCAAATTTGATAAAATCCAGGGCCTCTGGAATTAGAATTTATCAGGTGTGTTAAAAAGCATTAACACATTTTCCCCTGGCAGTGGTGAAATACATGTTTTTTTTTAGTGTTTTCTGCATAACAATCTGCATGCCCTGTTTTCAACTGGGCCTTTTTCACTTGATTTGACTTGCTGAAATTCAGCAGGGGAAACCTCTGAGGAGTATCCAGAGAAAGCAATGGCTGTAGCATCCATGCACTTTGAAAGCAGTGCATATTGGAGGTTCCTAGAAAGCAGGGGAAAAGACTGATGCATACTTGCAAATAGTCAAAAGAATACCATTGCCTTTCACCTCTACATCAGACTAATACAAGTGTTTATATATCTTCACATTGTCAAATATAAACTCCGAATTTGACGTGGGTGACAGGGTTCTACAGTAGGGAGATTCCAGGCCTGGTTATTCCCAAATTTTATAAACATATCAACCTTAGTTTTCCAGGTGTTTCTGTGAACATCTGAAATATCTGTCCCCCGGCATTAATAACAATTCCAAGTCCACTTGTTTCATTAGCATCCAGTCCATTAAGAGTTGGTTACCTGTGTTGCTTCTAAGATAAAGTCATGGATGACAAGTTGTTCTTCATTAGAGAGACATACGTGGTCTTCTCCAATCATGGTGACCATGAAGCTCTCACAGTTCATCGGTTCATCTTTGTTTGGCCAGTAGACAAATTCATTTTCTGCCTGTTAAAACATATACAATTGTTCTTCAAAGGTCTGTAATAGATTTTGTTGTAATTTGAGAGCAAGTTTGGTTCATAAAAAATGTAAATCCGTGTTAGGATGTTTGTGAGGGTTATGTCAGCATTGTCCTTGCCTCTTCATGTGTCACATTATTCACAGTTCCTTGAATACTACTACAGTTTACAGTGCAATAGAATTAATAACTGTAACTCAATAGAGGCTTAGGCCCATATTTATACTTTTTTTAGCGCCGCATTTGCATAGTTTTTTTACGCAAAAGCAGCGCAAACTTACAAAATATAATTGTATTTTGTAAGTTTACGCCGGTTTTGCGTCAAAAACCGACGCAAATGCGGCGCTAAAAAAGTATAAATATGGGCCTTAATGTTTGCTGCATGGAAAGGAAAGGTGAATAAATTAGTATGAGTATTTGGTACTTACCTTAAACTTTCCATTGTTTAAATAGCAACACAAAATTACACCTGGGCTATTATTACAAGTTCATGGCTAATTCAGAATTATACATTGTGTGATAAGTATCATAACCTCACAGGTTTTTCCGATAGATTTCAACTGATTAAATCTCCTAACATTTATCAGGTACAAAGGAAAGTACTAGGCAAATATATACTATTCGGTGTGTTAAAAACAGATGTTGTATGTTATGCCTCCTTTGCAAGATGTAAACTCAAACTAGAAGGTATTTACCACACAGAGTAAATACCAGGGCCCATATTTATGATTTTTAGTGCCGCATTTGCATCATTTTTTACGCAAAAGCTATGCAAACCTACAAAATATAATTATATTTTGTAACTTTGAGCCGCTTTTGCGTCAAGAAATGACAGAAATGCTGCGCTAAAAAAGTATAAATATGGGCCCAGGTCTCATACATATCTCACCCTATTCTGCCTAACTTGTGATAAGGGCCTTTTTGTGTAAAACAACATTCCCTGACACTGAATTCTCATGGTTTAACAGTTAGCGCCCATCTCTGTATTTTACTTATCTGAACTGAAATAAAATACAGTAGCAAACCTTACCACATTCTGATTTTCAGCAAGCATGACCACTAGCTGGGCATTGTGGTCCCATATCATTCGCCAGAAATCCTTGACAGTATGCAGCAGTGGGTGCTGGGTAATAATGAATTCATTGCTTTCATGATATCCCTAGAAAATGAAACAATAGTGGTAAAAACTAATATAAACTCATCAATTAAATTTTTCAGAAGTGCCCCTTAGACTAGTCTGAAGGAGCACTGCATTTACAAAAAAAGACATCTGAATCCGTGTTTCTAATTTTGACTTTCTGCGTTCTATTTTTGTACTTTGTCATTTTCGAAGATTAACCTTCTGTATAAAGGGTAGAAATATTAATCTTGGGCTGAGCTAGATCTGTCATCAATAGAGGGTTACATATTTCATTAACAAGTTATTTTTTTCAGAAGCAGCTTATGTAAAATGCAGGACACCTGGAAATTCAACGCACAAACCTTTTCACAAACCATCTTAAATTCTATGTTTCGGCCAAGTGAACACTCCTTAGTTCAACCCATTTATTGTTATTGTATTTATTTTCGTTTTTTTGTCCTACACCCAATTAGCCTATGTGATACTGAGAAGAACTGAACTTAGACAGTTGAGCTGAAAATAGAACGGCTCTCAGAGCTTTCCGGATCTGCAGATGGTGAGAAGTTAATCTGAGATTTTGAGAAAGGGATTTACAAGTCATAGCAGCTGTAAAGGAAAGGAAGTGTCCATCCACATGCAATTTGAGAATCTCTGGGAGCACTATGGGCCACATGTACAAAGATCTGGTTTTGCGACTTGCAAACTGCGAGTCGTAGTGACTCGCAATTTGCGACTCTCAAAACCGGATGTACAACAGTGTACTTTATACTGTTTGCGATTCCCAATGGGGTCGCAAATGACCTACCTCATGAATATTCTTGAGGGAGGTCGCAATTTGCGACCCCATTGGGAATGGCCACCCTCACAGGGATGGTGGCCTGCTGGAGACAGCAGACCACCACGTCTGTGACTGCTTTTAAATAAAGCAGTTTTTTAAAAATGCAGCCCGTTTTCCTTAAAGGAAAATGAGATACATTTCAAAATCAAAAATTAAAAGTTTTCTTTTCATTTTTTCAGAGCAGGCAATGGTCTGTGGGACCACTACCTGCTCTGAAAAAATATTGTCGCTGACATTCACAAAGGGGGAGGGATCTGGGGACCCCTTCCCATTTGCGAATGAGTTAGCACCAGTTTGAAATTAGGAAGGGACGCCTTTGACACACCCCTTCCTAATACCGAATCATAAAACCCAAACTGCAATTCGGTAACAAGTTACCGAATCACAGTTTGGGCTTTGTACATTCCAAAAAGCATTTTTCAAGTCTGCGAATCGGCCTGTTTGCGAATTGAAAAATGCTTCGTACATCTGGCCCTGTGTAGTTAGAGGAGGTGGTGCGGAGGGTCCTAGCAGGCTGCTGCAACATAAAGATATCATGATTGAATGATGGACTAAAATTTACTAAGAAGTCATACAACGCAGTAGAGCAACCAACGCTGCTCTGATGCATTGGATGAACGAGAGAGGACAGGACAGTGTCATGTCTACTAAGATATGGACCAGTTATTCTCTACTCTAGCAGTGGTGCACTTTAGCCTACCAAGCACAACACATACACATTAACTCTTGTACTGTACTAGAAGAGTACCTTTCCAGGACTAAAATACTATCCTTTGACATTCTTTACAACTTTTCTGACTTTGTATGTGTTCTGTGTAATGCATCACTAATCAAAAGCTTGAAAAATTTGAAGACAGTGAAAAAATGCTCTAACCTTATGCCTACCTTAAGAGGTGGATTTTGTGGTGCAATTCCTGTCTGCCAATGTTTGTACAAAGGGATTTAGATCAAAACCCAAGAGTGTTTGCATGGTAACATCCATGTACCACCTATGGATGTTTATGTGATGCAAAATAGCACACTTTGGGGCATATTTATACTCCGTTTGCGCCGAATTTGCGTCATTTTTTTCGATGCAAATTCGACGCAAAACTAACTCCATATTTATACTTTGGCGTTAGACGCGTCTAGCGCCAAAGTTCATGGAGTTAGCGTCATTTTTTTGCGTGAACACCTTCCTTGCATTAATGATATGCAAGGTAGGCGTTCCCGTCTAAAAAAATGACTGCGATGCTATTGCGTCGGATTTATACTCCCGGGCAAAAATGACGCCCGGGAGTGGGCGGGACTAAAAAACCCGCATTTGCGCCGGATTTTAGCGCCTGGGTCAGGGCAGGCGTTAAGGGACCTGTGGGCTCAGAATGAGCCCAGAGGTGCCCTCCCAAGCCCCCAGGGACACCCCCTGCCACCCTTGCCCACCCCAGGAGGACACCCAAGGATGGAGGGACCCACCCCAGGGAAGAAAAGGTAAGTTGTGGTAAGTATTTTTTGTAAAAAAAAATTGTGGCATAGGGGGGCCTGATTTGTGCCCCCCTACATGCCACTATGCCCAATGACCATGCCCAGGGGACAGAAGTCCCCTGGGCATGGCCATTGGGCAAGGGGGCATGACTCCTGTCTTTGCTAAGACAGGAGTCATTTCAATGGGGGATGGGCGTTGTAAAAAAATAGCGCAAATCGGGTTAAGACGTTTTTTTTGCCTCAGCCTGACTTGCCCCATTTTTAGACGCCCAAACGCCATTTTTCCCTATGCCGGCGCTGCCTGGTGTACGTGGTTTTTTTTCACGCACACCAGGCAGCGCCGGTCGGCTAACGCCGGCTAACGCCATTCAATAAATACGGCGCCCGCATGGCGCTTCAGAATGGCGTTAGCCGGCGCTAATTTTTTTGGCGCTAAACTGCGTTAGCGCAGTTTTGCGTCAAAAAGTATAAATATGGGCCTTTGTTCTTGTTTGCATCACTTTGAGTGACACTGCACCAGTGCAAAGTAGGTGAATCTGGCCCATAGTCTTATAAATTTAGATTTATATAGGATGCTAAAACAGTTGCCTCAAATTATGAGATATCTTTATCTGGGAAAGGGCTAGTTCTCAGTTTTTTGGAGCATAGTTTCAGGTAATGCAGGTTCATCCAATTAGGGCCTGGTATTGGCCCAGGCAGCGGTTGGGTCACCATCCATTCTAAAAATGATTTGGTTTTGATGAGTTTAGGCCAGTGAGTCCTTTCAAAGATGGCGTCGAGAACAGTCGCAATGCCATGAGGCTCACGCCTAGCCTGCTTAAATCCTGTCCTGGTGAGGCCCACCAACGCACTTCACCAATGGACGCGCTCCCCCTCCCCCCATCCAGCCAGCACCTCAGGACACCCCAGGGGGGTTAGGCCCTTGACTGGAGGCCACAATGAGGAGTGTGGGTGGCGCCAGAGAAATGCGATGAGGTCTGCGTGGCTCTTAGCATGTGCACCGCCGCGATGGAGGGTTGCTGCCGACGGAAGCAGTGACTGAGGCCTTTAATCCAGAGCCACCTTGGGTCGACCCACAGATCCCGCAGAGCAATATTTGAGACCAGGCCTTGGCCATGTTAAGCAGGCCTGCAGGTCCATCTCCCGGACCAGATCCTGGGACCTCCTCCTCAGTACTTGACTGTGTATGCTAGAAGACCATGTGTATGGTCTGCCTTGAGGGGGAATCTGCACTTGGGGCACTGGCGCTGAATTACAGGGGCGATCATTGAGCCCCATACCCAGGATGGAGATACTGTCACAGAGGATTTTATGACCGCAGTCATGTCTGAGTGCCTGGAGCTGGCTTTACATGATGAGGAGGAATTCTCTGGGCAGCTGAGTGGCACTAATATCGCTCATGGGGCCCGCGCAGTGGCTCCAGTGAGTTTTGGGAGTTTGAGACCTGGCGGCACGAAGTGACACATGGGGGGGGGGTGCAGCATAGTCTGAGAAGCAGACTCAGGGTTAGTGTAAGGCATAAAAAGCAAGGGCCTGGGTGTGATGCTGAATTCTTATTTGATGTGGGTGTGATCTAATGGGAGAAATTTGGTGCTCAAGGCTATGAGGTTAATATCGAGTTGTACCTCAATTAACACACGGTGCACCCTTGGAGGACCACACCCCTAATCCCCAACTGTGTGGCAATCCATACAGCTCATAATGATAAACAACAAGAGGCACTCGTTATATCTACAAAGTTAAACAAGTAGTACAATGATATTTGCCATAGTCACTGTAAATGTCCGAAATCATAGAACAACATCCCATGTATCTCTGGAATAGTGAAATGTACACACACAAATTTGAAATGCAAAACAAACTTCAGTATGGATCCAAATACGACCGAAGCGGGAAGTTATTCCGACACGTACTCGCGTTCGGAATGCCGGAAATCGAACTGAAGTTTGTTTTGCATTTCAAATTTGTGTGTGTACATTTCACCATTCCAGAGATACATGGGATGTTGTTCTATGATTTCGGACATTTACAGTGACTATGGCAGATATCATTGTACTATTTGTTTAACGTTGTAGATATAACGAGTGCCTTTTATTGTTTATCTGGGTGTAATGCTCCTGAGTGTAACAGGACTTCTGGTGACTGACGATGCAGGGCTCCCGCCGCTGGAAGGTGACTACATCAAATGTGGGGATTGAGGCCCCTGTAGTTGCTGCTAAGAAGGGAGCTGGAGGATCGTGCACTCAGAGGTCTGGTCCTCTCAGAGAAGCCTCTCTCCCTGGGTGGGTGACTAGTGGACGGCTGAGACCCAGTCATGGTTCACCCCAAGATCTCCACACCACCGTCCCCCTAAAACCATTATAGATATGCTGAAGGCCTCCTCTGAGCCAGTGAATCCGATCCGGCAGCTAGAGGCTACATTAGAAAAACATAGCAGAATGTTTGACAAAATTCCACAGGCCACACATAACTCTAAGACTATCATGGAAGCCCAAATGGGTGCAATACAAATGGAGAAAGGGCTGCTGTGGGCACACCACGCCAAGCTGGTGGACAAAATGAACAACCCAAATCTTCACTGACGTATATGCAGACTACAATGGCGACCATGCACACACAGCTGAAAAACTACAGGTGGAAATGCATGAGCTTCAGATGCGGAGAGACTCAGAAGGATGCTCTCTGTGCAACAACATCCACCTTCTTGGCTTTTCCAAGTGGACAGGATGCCCGAACATATTGTAAGGACCTACAGTATGCATAGGGCCTTATGTTTTACTGTGGGACACACTGTCTGAGGGGTTCGCACGATGAACGTACTATATGCACAGGGTCTTATATTTTACTCTTGGACACATTGTCTGAGGGGTTAAAGGCCCTAAAACCTTCATCCACCACTAATAAGTAAACTACCCCGACCCCCACCCACCATAAGCCCTAAAAAATAAACTACCCTGCCCCCTCCACTACCGCCTCTAACAAATAAACTACCCTGACCCCCCCAACCACCCTAAGCACTAAATCCAACCCCACTTACCTCACAACGTTCTCACTCGATCTTTCCTCCTCTCCCCCTGCCCTTCCTTAAACCTTCCCCGCCCCTAAAAAATAAATTACCCCATCCCCAACCCTAAACCTTAAAAACTAAACTTCCAAAAAACTCCACCCGCCCCTTTAAAAAAATCGCCTGAACCCCCAAACCACCCCAAGCCCTTAATCCACTCCCACCTCTAAAAACTACCCCCGAAGCCTGCCCCAGCCCCACTTACCTCACCGTTCCCTCTCCCGATCCACTAGACTGCTCTCTGCCTTTTTTGCTGCCTTAACCACGCATATGCGTAGTTTGGCACATGCGTGGTTAAGGCACAGAAATGGAAGTCCTTGTTCTGCAAGCATTGTTATGCTTGCATGGTAAACGTCTGGTTGTTCACAATGCGTTTGTTGGACCTGGTCCTTTTTGCAGGTTCATCCGCAGACTTTTTGCTTCCTTCCTCCTATTTTTTCTGACCTCTTTCTGTTGGCTCTAGGACTCTGAGCACTTTATCACTGCTGATCAGTGCTAAAGTGCAAGTGCTTTCCCATTTAAAGTTGGTATGATTGGCTTACACGTAATTGGCATATTTAATTTACCTGTAAGTCCCTTGTACAGTGGTCTCACTATGCCCATGGCCTGTAAATTAAATGCTACTAGTGGGCCTGCAGCGCCGCTTGCACCACCCACTGAAGTAGCCTTTCAAACCTGTCTCGGGCCTGCAGGCGCAGGGCCTGCTTGTGCAGTTTACTGCCACAGGGACCTGGCATCTAAATGTACTTGCCAGGCCCAGAACTCCCCTTTTACTACGTGTAAGTCACCTCTAAGGTAGGCCCTAGCTAGCCCTATGGGCAGGGTGCAAAGTATGTAGAAGGCAGGATATGTGCCTGGTTGTGCGGCCTGTCCTGGTAGTGGCAAACAGCCTTTTTGGTTTCTCACTGCTGTGGGTGCTGCCTTCTCATAGGATTGTATTGGAAATGCCCTGCCTTACGTTTAGGGGGTAGTGTCTGATTTATGAGGAGTAGCTAAGGCATATTTGGTTTGTTTGCAATGGTAGTGCGAAATACTGCTTACTGGTGTAGGTGAATTATTTATTACCATTATAGAAATTCCACTCCTAGAAAGTGAGCATTTCTCTGTGCTTATGACTTTAGTGTTTTGCAGCCTGACTCCAATCCACATCTGGGCAGAGTGACAGCTGGAATTGTGCATACTTTTCAGACAGCCTATACGCAGGGAGGGTGGAGGTGTCACAGAGGTGCATCTACATATTGAATGGTCTTCCTGGGCTGAGAGAAGAGGAGGTGGAGCACACTTGTATCTGTAAAGGCTGTGCCCTGGCCGCACACAAAGGGCTTGTTTACCCCCAACTGATGTCTGGAGCCTGTGCTGGAGGACAGAGGGGACACTCCTGGAACCAGTTGTAACTGGTTAGAACCTCCTCTCCCCCTCTTTGTTAGTGCTTTGCAAAACTGAGTACAAGTGCAGGGGATTTTCCCCATGAAAGAGAGACACAAAAGGAACTTTTAACATGCTGGGAACTGGACAGAGAATGCTGCTGGAGGGACTCACCAGGAACCGCCTTGGACTGCTGCTGCTGTGCTGAACTGTGATCTGCTGGATTACCAGGAGGAACTGCCTTTGTGATGGCCTGTTGCTGGGTGCTGCTGCCCTGTGCTCTACCTTGGTGTCCCCAGAGGCTGGGTGCTGTGGCCCCTGCCCCCTGCAACCTTTTAAATTTCATTGCTAAAGCACACAAGGAGCACTTTTCTTTTTTTGGTCATAGCGCCTGGTGAGCGCACTACTGTATGTGCCCAGAACGCCTTGAGAGCGCCTTTATTTGATTTAGTAAGCACCTTAAATGCGCTTTTTCGGTGTGCCTGGAGCGAGGAAATCACCACTGCGACCCGGGCGTTTGGAAATCAACAAGCGTGTCAAAAGCGTGCTGTACAATGTGCCCTCGGGGCACAAGAAAGAAGAAGGCGGGAGCAGGAACACTTCAGGTGGTGCCACAGGGCATGGGAGGCCACCAAGAAGGGCCCCTGGGGCACAGGCAAACATCCATTTCTGGTGCCTTTAGTTAACCCGAGAGACCGCTGAGAAGGAAGAGTCGGCTTGCCCTGTTGGCTCTGGGGAGGCTTCCCGGGGTTGGTCACCTGAGGTGACGGAAGGAGCGGCCCGGGTGCACACCTTAGGAGGATTGCAGCCAGTGCAGCCACCTTGAGGACACAGGCGGCTGCCACCGGAGTGCTGGTGTGCGGAGGATCGAGCATGGGGACCAGCCCTGGTCTCTCGCTCTAGGACGGCAACTCCTCCCGGTGTTCGAGGAGAGCTGGGACTGCCCCCCAGTGAGCTGATACATGTGGGACAGGGGGGTTCTTGACAGCAGGTCACCTGAGTGGCGTGGGGGCAGGATTGTGAGGTTGGAAGGACGGGGAGGAAACCCTAGCCGAGAGTCCCGTGCCTGCCCGACCTGTCAGGAACCTTCTGCTCCCACAAAAGGAAAAGCGCTGAGGCGCTATAACCCTTTCTGCAGAAGAGGGAGGGGCTAGTGGGACTCCTACCCTCCCGGCATTTGTGTCTTTTGCTCCCCATTTTTATCACCAGGATCCCTTAGGATACATGCTTCCAGGCTCATGCCTGGCTATATGTGCTAATGTGTTGTGCGACATATGCATACTGGTAAGGGTTAGGATTCCTATGACTTGCCATGTGTTTGATAATGTTCCTCTATGGAGATTTATGTTGCTTTCATGACATGTATGGTATGATCTTGCTGATGCCCCATATATTTTCTGATGTTCTTTTTATGGGCAGTAAGGATGAGTTTATGATATGGGCATTATGTTTGATGTTTCCTGACTTGCCATATGTTTTTTAATATTCCTGGTATGGGCATTTATGATGATGTTATGACAAGTGCATTATTGTAGTGATGTTTTCCTGACTACTGCTTATGTTGCAGAAAAATGAGTATCCTGTGTGTTATAAGTTATATGTGACTACTGCTGGTTTTTGCATACTAACCGTACTGTGTAATGTTCTGACAACAGCTTGGGTAGCAGGTTATTACTGACGTTGTGTTTGGTCTAATGATATTTCATGCAATACAGTTTATTTTCATATAACTTGGTGTTATGTTTCCTTTGTGGTGGGGATAGTGTGTCATGTGTGTTGTGTGTGTTGTGAAAACGCATTGCACATTGCCTCTGGGATAGGCCTGACTGATCGTGCCAAGCTACCAAGAGGGTGAGCAGGGGTTATCTTGGGTGTGTAACTCCCTCGCCCTGACTAGAGTGGGTGGGTTCCGCCTGGCTTAGGTGCATACCGTAGTCAACCAGAAACCCAGTTTCTAACAGCATTGTTTAGGATGTTTCCCATGCAGGAGCTAGATGAGTCATTGGAGTTAGAGGAAATACAAGAAGCTGCCATCTCACAAATAACCTACAACAGAGTGCTGGGCACTGATGGATTGCCTGTGGAATACTATGCTACCTATATTGAGAGCCTCACCCCCAGATTGCTCAAGGTGTATCGGGAGGTGCACAAAGTGGGAATCCTGGCCGAGTCCCTCTGCAAGGTCCTCATTGTGTTGCCCCCCAAACCAGCAGAGACCCCCTGAAAGTTAACTCTTATCCCCCGTTTCCCATGTTAAATCTTGACTACAAGATTATGAGCAAGGTCCTCGCACATAGGCTTTCAAAGTTTCTGCCGTCATTAGTGTACCCTGATTGAAACAGCTTTTTCCCCACCGTGCAACCTTTTATAACACCTGCAGACTGTACCACATAATGGGGGCAGCGGAGGAGATGACTGATCTTCCAGTGCCATCACACATGTCAGAAATCACATTCAGGTGCTGCCAGGCTAGTTTGAATTACTGGAGCACTTTGATGGAATAACTGGCCTCAAGATAAACTGAAGTAAATCTTGCCTGTTTCCTTTGAGGAAAGTGAAACGGGCAGAATGGGCAGGGTTGCAGGCCGAGCCACTGCCCTGGAGCATGGAATCCTTTTGCTACCTGGGGATTAATTTCTATCATTTGGACTTGCTTGAATGCAATCTCAGACGGGCACTGACTGCAGCACGCCAGTCCATGGCCTTCTGGCAGCGTGTACCGATCTCTTCTTTGAGGTGTACATCTGTAGCAAAAATGCTTTGTCTGCCTCGTTTCCTGAACCTATTCACAGCCCTAACAGTAGTGCCACTCGTTCTTTCTTTAAAGTGTTACGGGTCCATCATCTTGTGGTAAGTGTTGGTCTTAAGTCTGCCCTGGTTAATGGAGATCATAAGGTCCAGAAACGAAATTTGTTTGTCTGAGGTAGTCAAGGTAACACTGAGGAAGGGGTCCAAGATGCCTGGCTGGCGACTTAGAATGGCGCTAGCCGGCAGTAAACTTTTTAAAGCAAAATTGTGTTGGTGCAGTTTTGTGTGAAAAATTATAAATCTGTGCCCTAGTTTATTGTGCTCAGCCCTACATGGTGAATTACACATGGAATTGGTACATTCACAATGAGTCAGGCTGATGCGGTGACTCGTAGCATGCGTGCATGTTTTCACTGAGTGTCTTTGCACCATTTGGATGCTGATTTTATGATATGCAGCTGTATAAAAAAATAATTTCCCCCTCTTCTTCCCGCAAGTCCAAACCTATTTAGGTTGCAGCTCTTTATGTAAGTTATTTTCCTTTCACATACCTCACGCTTTTGAGTTCTTTAGTGAAGCTTAGGAGTTGTCTTGTGTTTTGTTCCTGAGAAACACCACCTGATCTGCTTGGACAACATAAGTGTGAAACATGTCGACCATTTTCTAGGGACAAAGGAGTAATTTTTCCTTTTTCCTACTTCTTGTTAGGTAGAGTGGAGGAACTTTATCCCCTCTCCCAATCCCCATGTTTTTAATCTTGACCTAGACCCCAGGCATAAAATAAACATACAGTTGGTAGGGTCCAGAGCAAATATTAATCCACCCTCTCCAGCGTCCCATTTCTCCTCATAGGATTGAATCCACTCCCAGGCTTAGCCACGCCATACAATCAAAAAAGATCTCTGGCAAACAGCATCTCAAAGGGTTCGTCGGACAGTGCAGCGCCTGTCCGACGAGGAGCAGGCCGATGATGAAGCATGACACCCTTTGGGTGTGTGAGGGCCCTGTCTTTTACTCTTATAGTGCCCTTTTGACCTGTGGTTCTATCCTGTGGAACAGTGTACCTTATTCATTCGAAGAGGATCGATAGTCATGCTCCAGAGGCCCTTGCAGGCGCTGGGCCAGGGAGTGCCAGACCTCGAGCTTTATTATGCTGCTGCCCAACTGCAGTACCCTATGAGATGGCTAGCTGACAATATGAGGGCTGAGAGTAAGACTATTTGAGTCGAATTGTGGGGGACTAATATACTGGATTGGTTGCTGGTCAGGCGCAGCGCACAAAGAGGACTCAGTAGGTTAGTGCACCCAGCTCGATTATGTTGGAACAGATACATTCAGCACCGGTGCCACTGTGCACCGTATTCCCCTTATGCCTGGCAGCTGCCACTCTGGAGAGTGCTGACCATGAGAACCTTGCTAGCTACACATGACCTCACACCGTGGTGGGAAGCTGGGATTAGCTAGGTGGGGGGCCTTTATACAGAGGGGATTCTTTGTCCCTTCCTTGACATGGAGGCTTCTCATGGCCTGGGTGTGGGTCTTTTTCTGTTGGGGGTGCATGACACTTGGGGGAGGGGATAGCAGGAGCCTGCAAAGCAGGAGGGTCTCTCATGTGTTCCTAACGACAGGATGGACAGAAAAGCTGGAACCATGCTTCATGGGGCACTGTCAGTCACACAGAACACACACCCCACACAGTAAGCCTAAATGGGAGGGGGATCTGGGGGTAGTGTTCACATCCAAGCAGTGTAAAATGGCACTTGCATATCTTAAGCAGTTATTGTCCAATTCCAGTCTGAAGTTCACACAATTTAACTACCTGCACCGGGCCAACCTCACCGAGTGAATAAGACACCAGTGATGCAGGAACCCTGATGCAATGTTTCTTCTTATGGTGTGGACTATGCATGAGAGTAATGGAAGCTATATCTGAAGTGGTTGGGACATCACTGAACCCTGACCCCCTACTGGGTATAACTGCTAGGGGAAAACAGACAAGACACTACATGAAGTTCATGAACTTAGACATGATTTTATTTAAATAACAGATAGAGATGGCTTGGAAGGCGGCAGGCTCACGGCTGCATATGGCTTGGTCAAAATAGTCTACAAATAGGCACTGGCAGAGGCTGATGCCATTTTCCAGGATGTCCACAGGTAAGGTGGGGCTGGCACCACCATAATGTGGGTACGTATGTACTCAAGCTGCAGAAGAAGCAGGGGACCCGGACGCTGGGGCCAGCCCTAGGTGGAGGGTGAAATGGCCAGTCATTGATGATGCCATTGGCTCCCCTGGCTTTTCCACCCACTTCCCCCTTGCTCTGACACTACTCCTGTGGCACTGCCACATTGTTATGATCCCTTGGCGATAACAGTGTTGCTCCCACCGCAGATGTTTTTGTTGAGGTTGAATTATTGTTAATGTCTGGATGTCTTTTACAAACCCCAATGGTACTGGATATCTGGTAGGGTGCATTAGATGTCTGTTATTTGTACAGGTGAGCACAGCTGATATGGGAGATGACAGGTACCATATTTGTGTACCATTACTTATTGTTGTGTGCAATGTTACTTAATGTACAGCAGAGATAACTATTGCATTTTCATACATAGACCATCACTATACACAAAAACTGACAAAGAAATATTTAAACAAAAAAATGACTTTAGGCCCTGAAATCCAAGCTTAATAACCTAATACAGTTAGTCAACCCACATAGAGTTTAGAAAGAATAGGGCTGAGGGAATATCCAATCTAGAAGGCATGAGTGCCTGAGGCATGATGTCAAAGACAGGTGAAAGAACCATGGGAAAGAGAACAGCGGTTCCACCCTGATCATGGATTATACATTGATGATCCCTCACTTCTATTAATGTGACCTCTGTGCCATAACAGGTAGGGAAACCTGTCTGTGCCTGATCCAATGTAGACCACTCATGAGAGAGGAGAGGTGCTTATTAACTACTTTCTTGGATATCTTGGCCCTTATGGGAAAAAGGAATGTGGCAAGGAAGTTGGTAAGCATGATGTGGTCAGTTGAGAGTTTTTTCTAGAGAAGATTTATCAGAGCCTGCTTCTAGAGGGAACAGTTTTGAATAAGGATTTGATGATATCAGTGAACACAGGACCCCTGGTTTTGGATGTCAAATGGAATGTGTGAGCGAACAAAGATGTAATGAGGGACCAGATTTGGTAGCTCAGGCTATCGTACTGACATTACACAACTTACAATCCTTTGCAAACGTCAAAATCTAGCTACATGTTGCCAGGCCAAACATTTACAGAACTGCACACACAAACCACAACCACCTATACACCCATCACGCATCACATACCACACACAATACCTCAACACCTAACACCCTCTGCACAATATACACACTACACCCACCACACAATAGGCATGTCCCCACAGAAGAATCCCCGTTTCACAGATGAGGAGTTGCGGGTGATGATGAAGGAAATCGTCAGGGTAGAGCCACAGCCATTTGGTGCACAGGTCCGGCAGATATCCATTGCCAGGAATATGGAGCTATGGCAGAGGATCATGGACAGGGTGAACTCAGTGGAACAATATCCATGCACAAGGGACGACATTTGAAAGAGGTGGAAAGATCTACAGGGGAAGGTGCGATCCATTGCATCTAGGCACCAGGTCGCCATCATGTGGGCCCTCACCTCCTCCCCCGCAGTTGACAGCATGGGAGGAGCATGTCTTGCAATCCTGCATCCTGAGGGCCTCACTGGAGTCACTGGAGGGCTGGACACTGGTAAGTCACCATTACTACACTAACTCCACGATACCTGTATGGCATGTCACTCCCTCACCCTGACTCCCTATACCACACTCCATCCCATACAGTGCACCACCAAAATAAACACCTCAATTGTGTACCCCTGCATGCCCAACCCACTGCAAGCACACCCCTCAAAGGTCTGCATACTCACTCAACAACAATGGATAGGCAGCATGTAGTACTACCAATTCCACAATCTATCACCACACACTTACCAAAGGTGGGAGGACAACACCAAACCCATAGGGAAAGCTAGAAATGCCGAAAATGTGACAATGACTGTAACAAATTACTTACATGTTCACAGGTGCCCCAGCCAATGTCAGTGGCGAGTATGTGCCACGACAACCCGGTCCTCCACTAGAAGTGGCCGCATTGATGACAGCAACTCTGGAGGTCTCGATCTGGATGAACTCCCTGGCCCATCTGGCACCACTGGTCAGTTGGGTTCCACATCCCACACCCAGTCCACCAGAGGGCACCCCCCTCTGACTCCAACACCACAGCAGCCGGCAAACATCGCCAAACTTCTGTCCAGAGGACACGCCGATCAATAGTGTGCCCACCTGTACAGGGACCCGAGTCAACACCACACAGGCAAGACGGTGAAGGTCCTGGTGTAAGTGGAAGTGGGCATATCATTCAGGGGACAGAGGCACAGGGGACCAGGAACAGTGGGAGGTCAGCTGTGCATCAGGGGGAGGCCAGACCCAGGGAACCGACTGCCCAGGAAGCACTCACACATGCCCTGGGGGACTACAAACAATCCCGGGTCAGGATGAGTCAGGTGATCACCATCATGCAGGAGAACCAGTGGCTGCAGGGGGTACACCACCAGGAGGCCATGCAGCAGTTGCACGGCCTAAATGCCAACATGGCCTCCATTGCAGGGGTGCTGAGTGACATGGCCAACACGATACGGGAGAACAGAGCACACCAGTGGCCCACTTCCACTAGCCAGCCCAATCACCAGCCATCAACATTCTCTGCAGCTAGTGGACAGGAGGATCTGCAACACCTCTCACAGGCCAACAGCACCCCTCACCGTGCAAAAGGGGAACCACCCCGCAAACGTTTCCTGCGACCCAGACAGACACCAAAGACTGTTACCAAGACCAAGCTCACCGCCAGGAAATGAGCACCTCCATATTGTCCCCCTTGTGTGCCACTGAGTCACCTTGTTCACCTTGGACTGCCATTGCTCCTTTTCCTATGGCCCCATGGATAATGGACCTGTGCTACAAACCAACTGGGCCACTACACTGAAGTCTTCGTCCACCATCAACCCACTCAATTGCATTATCCATTTCTTTTTGTCACTTAAATAAACACTCTTGGACACAACTGGAGTATTTGTGCTTTATTATACAACAATTTGCAATGTATTGAACTGCATTATCCTATGCAAATGTGCTGTAATGTGTGAATCCATCCAACAAATGTGTTTAAGCAGTCTGTAGTCATCACATCAGGACACAGTTGTGACCACACCAACATTTGCAAAAGGGGAAAGCATAAGGGACAATCACTTGAAAAGTTAAGGTATTGCATGGCACAAAACAGCAGGCACACAGCACTGAACTGAAATGGAGATATGAACAGAAGTACAATCTTACCTGAGTGTCATTGGAAGTACGGCTGTATCATATGTGTTCTGTTGTCCACATCCTCCTCCTCCTCACTGTCAACAGTGTCCTCTGCTGCCACAGGTGCATTTTATTCCCCTCCTTCTGAAGGTAGGGCACATGGCTTCTGAGGGCCAAATTGTGGAGCATGCAGCAAGCCACCACCATCTGGCAGACCTTCTTAGGGGCGTAGCATAGGGATCCACGTGTTAAATGGAGGCACCAGAACCTGGATTTCAGTAGACCAAATGTGCGTTCACCCTCCTGGTACAGCCATGTGCCTCATTATACTGATTTTCTGCCCCTGTTCTCGGATTCCTCACTGGGGTCAAAAGCCAGGACAGGTTTGGGTAGCTGGAGTCACCTGGAAGTAGTGAGGGACACACATTACTCATGTACAATGGCATGGAGTACAACTTCAGTTGGCATACAGTGACATTCATTGTGTGAAGACTCAATCTTACCTATGAGCAACACTTAATGCCTCTGTAGTTGTGCCATCATCTGTGGAACACTGCTATTCCTCAACAAATAGACATCATGCACAGATCCATGATGCACAGATCCAGGAAACTTGGCAGTGACGTTGGAGATGTATTGATCAACAAGGCACACCATCTGGATATTTAGAGAGTGGTAACTCTTCCTATTCCTGTAGACCTGCTCATTTGACCAAGACAATATGGGTCCCGTCAATGGCCCCAATCACATGTGGTATGTGTTCCATGGTATAGAATCCAGCATTCAGAGTGGGCAAATATTCACTCTGGGAGAATGAGATGTAGCTGCTCATTTGTTTGAGCACGGCAGCCAAAACCCTTCCAAGCACAATCGAAAACCTTGGCTGTGACATTCTTGCAGCCAAGCCCACAGTCACCTGGAAAGAACCACTCGCCTGGGAGTAAAGCACTGACAGTACCTGTACTGCAGGGGATATTGGTGTAGTGCTACGGATAACAGGAATCAGATCCGGCTCCAATTGTTGACACAGCTCAGTAATTGTGGTCCTGTTCAGACAATAGATGAGTATGATGTGCCGTTCCTCCAGTGTAGCCAAGTCCACTAGGGGTCTTTACATGGGTGCTTGCCTCCTGCTCCGCAGTGGTAGGTATCTAAGTAAAACAAACATGAGATGTGTGTGACTACAGGAGGTATGGACACACAAACATCACAGTACACAGAGCATGTATGTATGTAGCAGACTGGAATTCTCTTGGTGTGTACCATCGATACCTACGATGCACATTAAATTGTCCAACATAAGTACCAGCTTTAGGAAATGAGAACCGCCTGTCCTGTATGCAGGAACAGGTGGAGGTGACCTCACTCCGCCGGTGTTTGGCATCATGGCGGAAGGCTGTTTGCACCACCGTACAAGTCCTCATTGGCTAACATGGAGCTCTATGGAGCACAGGAACCAATGATGACGTGACCGCTACAGACGTGACTGGCATTTTCTCTATACCACTTCACTTGATTCCTGACTCTCTACAGCTCAACACCTCCACTGCGTGTGCTGCTGTGCCCTGCGTTTGGAAACCGCGATGGCCCGTGCTACAGGGGAAAGGGCCTTCACATCGGTGGAGTTGGAGAAGCTTGTGGATGGGGTCCTGCCCTTGTATGGACAGTTGTATGGGCCTCCAGACCAACAGGTGAGTACACCATGGGCATGTTGGATGCAACATGGCTGCATGAAGATGTATGTATGTATTGGCAGTGTGTCATTTGGGAGGGGTGCATTGGCTACATGCAATGTGTATGCAGAGGTACAGGACGTGTGTGTGCTAAATGTGGGATCTATGCAGTATGTAAGCCACTTCTGTTACAGAATGGAGTGTTGAGTTCATGGTGTCCATTCGTCTGTGTTCCCTATGCAGGTCAGCGCCCATCAGAATAAAAAGTTGTGGCGTGCAATCGCCAAGGACATGCAGATCGTGGGGGTCCATAGCCGGCGGAGCATCCACTGCAGGAAACAGTGGGAGGATTTGAGACGCTGGGCCCGAAAGACTGTGGAGGCCCAGCTGGGGATGGCTTCCCAATGAGGGAGGGGTACCCGTCGGACCCTGACCCCCCTAATGACCCGCATACTGGCGATGGCCAATCCTGATTTGGATGGGCACTTGAGGGCAGCACAGCAGCCACAAGGGAGTGAGTACAGACCGTGTGGTATTTTGTTTTTGTTGCCTGCCAAAGGGTTTGTGTGCAACGTTCTTGTCAGTGGATGCCCCTATATGCCGGTTTAGCTATTCTTGTGGGGTCCTGCTTAGCAATGTAGGGTGGTATGTATATTTGGTTTTGGTAAGTAGCTAGCATACCATAGCGGACGTAGCTTAGTGAGTCCCAGTAGGTGTGCAGATGGTAGTATTTGGGTTATTTTTTGCTGTTGTTCCCAGATAATGGTTTGCCATTGTGGTTCATAGTGCACAGTGTTAGTCCCAGTGAGACATTATGATGTGTATGTCATATGTGCTGTTGTTGCTGTGATTGACCCTGTGCTCCCTTTCTTTATTCCCCATCCTCTCTCCTTTTCGCATCCTGTCATTTTGTGCATTGGCATCATCTGGCGATGGAGCAGGGGCACCGGCGAGTGGGGTAGCTGCAGTCCACGCGACCCAGGAGGCAGAGTCCACTGACACCAAGGGGACCAGTGGGTTTGAGGGCGAGGGGAGCACCAAGGGGGGGATTGGAGCAACGACTACAGACTCTGATTCCTCCTCCAATGGAAGCTACTTGGTGGTGGTGGACCCCTATGGGACCACACTAGCTACTACCTCTTCTGCCACCCCGTACCAGCATTACCCTCCCAGTAGCCCCCCAACCAGTTGCCCGTCCCCGCTCACCCAGGAAGGTGGGCGTCTCCTTCGCCCCAGGCACCTCAGGCCCTGCCCCAGTCAGCCTTGCTGCTCTCACTGAGGAAGCTATTGACCTCCTGAGATCCATTTCTTTAGGGCAGTCAACCATAGTGGATGCAGCAATGCAATGCCTACCTGGAGGGCATTCACGATGGCTTGGCTGCCCTACAGAGATTGTTTCAGGCCCAGGCCTCCTCTTTGATGGTAGATAGTGTCCCTGGTTCTTCCGTCCCCCTCTAACTACATGTTCCCAGTCCCAAAGCCTTGTCCCCCAGCCCAACCCATGCACACAATCAGACAAGCATGCACCCAGGACAACAGGCAGGTCTTGCACAGACAAGCAAAGGCACCACACTTCACTCCACAGGCACACACACAGCCAACACACAGAAGCACATACTACAACAGCCACTGCCACCACCGTCTCTCCCTCCTCCTCCTCCCTCACAGCCACATCAACACACACCTGCATGCACTACATCATCAGTCCCAGATCCTGTACAGCCTTGCCCACAGTCACCACAACAGCACACACTCAGACTAGCACCCCATTTACCACATGGGCAGCCACCACCACCCCCATCACAATCATGCAGCACACCCACCTCACTTGCAGACACCACAACAACATACATACACACGTCCTGTTTGTCCTCTCCCACATTGTCTGCCCACCCCTCCAAAAACACATAAACGCTCCCACTCAGGCCCTCAACAGCCAACCACCTCACACATGGAAACTGTCCATGCACCTGCAACCAAGTCTAACACACCTACTCCTCCTACAACCACTCACTCTACCTTCACTCCCAAACCTCTTCCCACAGCCCACCCCATTAGCCATAAGAAACATTTTCTTTTTCACCTTGAATTCTCTCCCCCCGTCCTGCACGTAAGAGGAAGGTCCCTCTCCCCCAGCCCACTACCTCCTGCTCCCAGACCACTTCTGTTCCTCCCCCTAAAGCTACACCTGCCACTAAGGGGCACAAGAGTGGCACTCCGGCCCCCACCCCAAGCAACCACATCTGCCCCCTGAACAACGGAGCAAGGACCCACCCCTCCTAAACTCAAGTTCAAAGACCCCCTTCCCAAATCACCACCCCGCCCTCACACTCCCTGAGGGGCCTGCCTACCATCACCATGATGCCCCTGCCCAGTGGAGTGACTTGGGCTTTCAGGAGTCAAGTTGGGCCTTGGATATTGCCCTGTGACTTTTCAATGATATGGGACTGGCCAATGGCCCTTTCTGTATATATATATATATATATTTATTTTTTTCAATTGAGGTCGCTGTTCTCACCTAATTACAGTGGTTGGGCAAAAGGTATGTGCCCTGCCTTTCTTTGCTCCTGGATAACGTTGTTGTTGAATAAATCTGCAGATAGTTCTCGGTGTGTGGTATGTGTGTTTGCTGTGTGTTGTGCATGTGGGTGTGTCACTCTCCCCTCCCACCCTTGTGTGCTAGGCAGCTGTACTCACCGTCATCGTCTTCGTCGGCGTTGCTACTCCTGGACTGCTATCATGTGGTACAACATCGGCAGGACTTCCAGTTCAGGTTCCATGGCGACCGCTGACTCCTCTGTGACCCTGGAGGTGAGTGTCTCCTTCTGTATGATGTGTTTCCGGCAGGCTTTTGGTGGCAGTGGTCTCTCCCTGGAAATCCTGGCGGTCTGCTGTGTCATAATATGGTTGGTGGAGTGTTGCCTTCCGCCAGCCTGAAGTTGGCGACTACTGTGGTCAGTGGACGGACCACACTAGAAGTTCGGGAGGTACACTGGCTGTCTGTGGAAGGGATCACCGCCATGGCCATAATTTGGCAGTCTTCACCGCCAGACTGGCGACGGACCTACCGCCATCGCCAATGTCATAATGAGGGCCATAGTCCTTTACACTTTTGTTGAGAAGCTCTCAATTGCCAGAGTCAATAGGGTATGTGATAAGTACTGGTGTTTGTAAGGGGCAGTTAGATGATAAAAAGTGGAATTCATCCAATTATATTCATCGTCCACGCATACTCTGACATGCATGCACACACTTCGTTTAGAATACATTGCCAATAACATGCATAATTACCTCTCACCTTGTGAGGACATTGGTGCACAAACATGACAACATTTGCCAAGAAATGAACTACAACCAACAACATTTACATGTGCAAGGGCCAATGCAAGAGCGCAAGTGTCACTCAAATGTAATTATGAAAATGATGCCCCTAGAACTGTTGCAGTATCAGCACAAAATCAAAGACTACATACACACACACACCCATATACACACTCACACTCATGTGGTCATGAGTACATATCAATTAGGCCAACATATCTTGTGACATCCAAAAGACATTAAAAGCCCAAACATGGAGTGGCACTGAAAATATGATAAGATATAAGTACGAGAAGCTCAGGGTCTGGCTTAGACTTTAATGGATGGGTTACTCAATCACAAATGTGAATGATATCCCTTCTACGTTATTGCAAGTGCCATAGTATATATTGCACTTGTAATGCATTACAAGGGATTTCTGCCATGCTTTGCGGCAGATTATCCCATCTGCCAAACTCCTTATAAGCCCCTCATTGTGGTAGCAAAATACAAAGAAAAAACCCATGCAGCAAACCATTAAAAAGTACCGCCAATGGACTAACACTGAATGTATACTCCTGGCAGTAATTAGTACATTTCAAAGGCAAGCTCATCTTTTAAGATGGTTGCCAACATTAGAAGGGAAAAAGAAGGGCGGCAGTTCCTAAAGTCAATATTTTTAAGAAAGGGAATTAGGGATTTTTTCTGAACTTGATGATAAAATAGACTAAATACAAGATAATGCATGCTAGTTTCGACTAATGCTTCATCACAGATCAAATGAGCAACAATTGTGCATTTGCTAATTCTTTTTTCAACACCACTGGATATTTTTCTAAGCATGCTTTAGAGTGGAAAGGCTCACATGTTTGTGACTAATAGACCTATTTAAAATATATACCTTGTGTGTTTGTTGTATGCATATAATTTTGGTGCAGTGTATGTGTACATTTGCTGATGGAGGGTGGGTGTGTTAAATGTTAATATAAGCAATTTAAGGGAAAGGTACCACTTCTGGAAGATACCCTGGTGCTCTTCAAAAGTAAAAGAGTCATGATGTATGCAACCAGTGTCGCGATGTATTGACTACAAGTCGAAAAAGGTGCTTTGATATTGGGTAAAAAGTATACAGTAAGAACTTAAATTTATTATGACATGGTAAATACAAATATAAAATGTATTATGACATGGTAGATACACATATTAGTTTGAAAGAGAAAAATGTTTAGTGAACAGAAGGGAGTAGAAAAGAATAATAAATGTAGGTCTGCAAGTTATGTTTGCACTTATTTTAGCATAGTAGATTGAGGCCCAGATTTACTATGATTTTATGTCAAAGTTGCATCACTTTCATGGTGCAGCCTCCATGCAAAATAATTTTTGGTATTTATTAAGCCATGCAAAGCCACTTTGCGTGGTGTTGCATGGTTTAGTAAATACAAAATAATGCAAATCAGCGCCCAGCACTGTCTTGCGTTCCTTTGCATTACTTTGCGTAGGATGGGAATTACATGGGTGGAGCACGGTCGTTCCTTTGCATCCACCTTTGTACGTGGATGCAAACCCAAATTTAGAAAAACTTGTAAACCTGGGTTTCCTACCTAACAGATGCGTAAATAATAATAAATATCTTTGGCCCTTATTTAGAGATTGGCGGTAATAACCGCCTACCACCACAGCGACGGCCGCCAATAGACCGTCGCCGCAGCTACCAGCCATCCGCCATATTGTGACCACAGACGGATTTCTGCCACAAGAATGGTGGAAATCCGTCTGTGGCCATGCCGGCGGATGGCGGCGCTGCTGCCACCAGCAGCGCCACACCAGAAGACTGCCGCCAGCCGTATTATGACCCATAATACATCCTGGCGGTGTTCTGGTGGGCATTGCTGGTGACAGCAGCGTCCCGTCTCCTGCCGGAGGACCCCCTGAACACAGGTAAGTCGGTCTCTGACAGGGGAGTGGGGGTGTTGTGTGTCTGTGTGTGGGGTGTGTGTAAATGTTTGTGTGTGCTTGGATGCGGGTGTGTGTTGCGTGTGGAATATGTGTGTTCATGTATGGAGGTGTGAGTGCATGTATGTTATGTTATGTGAATGCGTGTATGTATGAAAGTGTGTGCGGATGTGTGTGTGAATGGGTGTCTGCATGTGGGAATGGGTGTGTGTATGCGTGTGTGTGCAAAGGGGGGGCGTGAATGTAGGGGGTTGGGGGCTAACTGGAGAGGGAGGGGGAGGGGGAGGCCCCTATCAGTGACAGGGAAGGAATTCCCTGTCACTGATAGTGCCTTCCGCCCTGGATTTCGTGGCGTTAAGAAACCCACAAAATCCATGGCGGTAGGCAGGGTCATAATCCCACAGGCGGAATAGTGGCAGCCACTGGGCTGGAGGTGGATAGCTCCAGCCCGGCAGCTGTTACCACCGTGGTGGTCCGAGTGGTACATTGGCGGGTTGGCTGGCCCATGTCATAATATGGCAGTAAGTACCGCCAGCCTGTTGCTAGTACTTACTGCAATATTAACGCTGACCGCCGGGGTCGTAATGGCCCCCTATATTTCTCCTTGTTACTTCCTCTTTCCATGTGAGATGCATGCTGCAGCACATACAGGAAGAGGTATTTGCCTCTAAGGCAGTTGTTCACAAACCTTTTAGAACCATAACTGATTTTTTAGAACAAGACCCGCCTACCTTTAATGGACATGAAGAGGCATGATATTTTTAATGTAGCTAAAGCACCATGTGGTAGAGCATTGCCATTTATGGACAGCACATTTTCCATTGAGATGGCCACTAACTTGGACAGAAATTCAGTTTTACTGATAAAACTATATAGCATTCAAATGATAATGTGTGATAATTGCGTTTCTGTGAATATTTTTCATCTGTGCATCACCAAGTAAAGTTTCTTGATTTCTTTTGGTCCTATTAAAATCTCTGTTTCCAGAACACTTTTGAATTACAAAACCATGAGTTAGTCACACCAAGTGACTCCAACTGACCAAATTACAACTTGCCCAATGTTTTTCTCAAAAACATTTCTGTCAAATTCCTTGAATTTGTAAATACTTTTTCACAGTTAAGTGACATGCTTTGATTTACTAGATCTCTGGAAGCCTCTGGTGTATCATTTTAGTTGTGGTGTCTAAAAATACAGACAAATAAAGTCTATTTTTAGGTTGAGCCTAGGCAACATGCATGCGCTATCTGAAAGACTTGCTGTATTCAGTAAAATGATTTTGATCCTGGGTGTTGCTCACCACAGGCTGACCGCAGTGTCACTCTTCTTTGCTGCCTCCTAACTTGTTTGTGCAGCCGATACCTCACTTCAGTTCTTGGCTGAGGAGCACCGGCCAAGTACAGTTTCCTTACACTTTGATAGTTTTTCTGTTGTTTGGGGGAACTCTTTTTTCCTGTATTAGCTTGTGTTCTGATGTACGTGTTTCTGCCCCTGTTTTTTAAAACATTTTGTCAGTAAGTGCTAAAGTTCACAAACTTGGCGTTTTCCAGATGGCTAGGCTTCTCACTCCCGGTTAATTTTCCACATTTTCCATTTACTTGTTCATTACTTTACCTAATCAGAAACTGCATGTAGTTGTGTCTTGTGTGTGTGTGTGTTTTTTTTTTTTGTGGTTTTATATAATGCAAAATCGACTCAAACGCATTGGAGCGCTTGAAATAAGTCAAGGAAAACATACCAGCTTTTAATCCCTGCCCCACCTCATCTTTCAGGAGCTAGTCTTCCTGACAACCATCCAATGTTTTCTCGTCTCTTGGGATAGCCGCGGCCCTGTAAAGCAGTCCAAAGATACCTCGAGCGTGGTTTACAATGGGGCGTTCGTCCACATTTCTTCCTGTCCACACACTAGCAATATAGAAGCCTTTGCATCAAGTCTCCGCTTGTTTATCTTCACTTCAAGT
This sequence comes from Pleurodeles waltl, assembly GCF_031143425.1. Classification (NCBI taxonomy): domain Eukaryota; kingdom Metazoa; phylum Chordata; class Amphibia; order Caudata; family Salamandridae; genus Pleurodeles; species Pleurodeles waltl. The sequence goes on from NC_090442.1 coordinate 1,018,709,492, forward strand.
TAACACAATAGAAGGATATCTCAGGTCCTAGCAGCACATGAAAACACCACTGACAAACCCAGACTAAAAGCACATACCCTCTAAACAAACACTGAAAGGAATATAGTGCTATGTGTTTGCAAATGTACCTTTTAAATCGAAAAAACACAAGGGAAATCCTCAATGCAGCTCTCCCCGGCAGCAAGAAAGCCGATACTACAATATTCACTGCACTTGGGAAACTCACTCCATAATGCTTTGCAAAATATTCCTTGTAAAACACATTTTTGACAATAACTCAGCCTGTGGTGGTGCTAGGAAAATGGGGCCACCACCAAAATATTCAGCACAATGTGCACTTTCGGTCCAGGTCATCTTCTGGGTCCCCCACACAAGGTTGGGGGGGGGGCAAAATCATAATGTCTTGCACCATTCAATGTCTTTTTTCAAGTTCTTTCATGGCTGGAACTTTTGTTTTACAGCTGGGAGTAGTTTGTGTTCGAAGGGCCTAGTTTGTAAGCATGCCTGCGAGGCCTCAAAATGTGTAATGCATTATGCCCTCTAGGGGCTGAATATATGGCTAGACTGCAATGCTCTCTGCCATTCTCTTTTCTTGTGCTTATGCCCTCGAAGGGCTGACTATGTGGTTACATGATCATGTTTCTTCCAAATTCTATTCTTATTGTGGTGCACTCTAGGGACAGTTCTGAACATTACAGTCTAATACCAAATATACGAAGGAAAGCACATAGTTTATTTCTGATAAAGGCTTAGGGCCAGATTTACAAGCCCCTGGCACCACCAGAGCATCACTTTTTGTGATGCTCCAGTGGAGCTGTGCAGTGTGCCACGTTTACAAGATGGCGCTGAGCAACTTTTTGTGGCTTAACGTCACCCTGTAAGTATGGGCCCCACCAATGGAGTTTTCTGCATCAAAGGTACTGCAATGGGTATTCCACTGCATCACCCATTGTTTTTTAAGCTGCCCCAGTTTTACAAGAAGGTGTAAATCTGTGGCAGCCTCAAAAACCAATGCCACCCGAGGCGTGGCATAGCATAGCGCAACAAAGAGGAATACTTTTATTCCTCCTCGTTTTTGCTTTTTCCATGTGTGCTGCATTCTGCATTAGGTGTTCCTTCCTGCACCTAGACAATCATTCAAAAATGACGATTTGGTACTTCTATGTATGCTGCATGATGCAGCACACATAGAAGTGCCAAATCGCCATTGTAGATTGTTTACATGCAGGAAAGTGTCCCTTCTTGCAGATAAACAATCAGTTCCCTCAATACAGACACCCTTGCACTCTAATGCAAGGATGCCTGTGTTGGCAGCTAAATTTAGCACTGGTGCAGGGGGAAACACAGGAGCTGTGCTATATTTTAGTAAATACGGTCTTTCCCTGCGTTTCTAAAGTGATGCATTGTGGCACTGAGGATTTTGGCGCAGCAGCATGCTGTGCCACTTTTTAGTAAATCTGGCCCTTAATGTATTGTTTCTGTAGCTCTATGTCTCCTTGTTTATCATTGGCAGTCGGTATGCCTAGGCTTTTACTTGTATTGTCTGCTATGTCCTTCGTGTGTGTTTCTTTGTGTCTCTGGGTCCGGATGCAGCAGCATTTCTCTTTCACTCACAGTTAAACATAGTTGGTTGCCCATGTGTCTTACGAGTGTCTCTTTGTTTCCTTTTCATGTCTAGAGACCTGTCTGTCTATGGTGTGGCTTTTTCCGAAAGTCTCAGCTTCATGCTGATTACCTGTCTTCATCTCTGTGCGCTCATCTCTTTTAGGGTCTGGCTTGTACCTGAGATGTGTCTGTCAACCCCAGGACTCCACAACTAACAATTCCAATACAACCCACATACTTCCACTCCACACCACATACATCCACTCCACTCCAAAACACATGGGTGAAAGACATTGTCATTTACAGCACCAATAGGTCTAACTCTTGAAAATATGTGACCTATTGTCATTGCCGTAGCTTGCTATAAATTCGTGTCAGATTTCTTTGGTGCATCGTTGATTTCTTCCTCAATTGTTTTGGTGCTGTTTAAATGCTTTACACTTGTTCCTTTGTGTAAGCCTTGCTGCTCAGTCAACAGGTCAACAAACAAAATCTGAGGGATCTAAAGGGCAGTGGCGGCCAGGAGCTTTAGGAGGGAGGGGGGCGAGCGGGAAGCACACACACACACACTCATTCTTTCACACACAGACACGCACGCAAGCACGCACATCCATTAACAACACTCATAACATTCAAACACGCACGCAAACCCCAAACATTCATTTTAAAAGTTCACACACACTCATTCTTTCACACACAAACACACACATCCATTAACAACACTCATAACATTCAAACGTGCATGCACGCACCAAACATTCATTTTAAAACATCACGCACACACTCATTCTTTCACACACGCATGCACATGCATTTATATTCATAACATTCAAACACGCACGCACGCATGCACCAAACATTCATTTAAAAAAATCACACCCACTCATTCTTTCACACACACATGCATGCACATCCATTAACAACACTCATAACATTCAAACATGCACGCACGCACCAAACATTCATTTTAAAACATCACACACACACACACACACTTACCTTCAGCCTCGAGGTCCCAGGAGGGTTGGGACTGCTGCCTTCCCTCATTGGCTAACCTTAGGTCAGCCAATGAGGGAAGGCAGCAGTACCAGTCTCGTCACAGAGTGGGATGGGGTCAGTAAGACTGCTGACCCCACCCCACTCTGTTACGAAGTGTCACTGATTGACACTCGCCCTGGGTGCTTCAGGGCTTAAACCTGAGGCGCCCAGGGCGAGTGTCAATGGGTGACGCTTTCCTCATCACCCAGGGGAGTGCCTTGAGGCACCTTTGCTGAGCAGAGGAGGTCACGCCCATAGGAGCTGTCACCTCCTCAGCCCAGCAAAGTTCAGCTCAGGCAGCCAGGAGTCTGCGCAAATCGCGCATGTCTCACTCCTGACTGTCTGAGCTGAAAATGAAGAGTGTCTGTCAGACTGACCTTTGTACAGCCTGACAGACACTCTTCATGAGGGGCAAAAGGTGGGGCATGGCCCCTCCGCCCTAAAGGACGGGCCACGCCTGCTAAAGGGGTTGGTAAGTGTATTACACAGTAAGGTCGCACAACCATGCCATATAATTCACCCCAAATCATCACAAAATACCCCTGAATTTCTATTCATAGCAAGTGCTTATTTACCTTGTAAGTAGATGTAAAAAGTATGTATTGCTTGCAGCACTGGAATACCTTGATAACTTTTTCAGTTCAGAAAGAGTAGCATGCCAAGCAAACAAACACACAGCATATTTAATGGAACCGTTGAATACTTTGTTTGTAGTTCAGTATGATGAAGTGCACTTGGTACAAAGGAAATTAATTTTGTGGTACAGGAAAAGCAATTTACAGGAACTAATTGAATAATAATATTAGTTTACTGGTCACGAGACAAACCAATATCAGAGGTTTTCTGCAGAGCTTGATTTTAGGTCAAGAGCGCAAGCACTTTCCGACCTGTTGTTATCTATCTGTGGGCTTTTAACCAAGCCCATCACTTTCACTCATTTGTGGGCTTGCTGTTCTAAAATCCCTTGATGTCATCAATAAATGATTTACGTTTTTTCTACCTTGGGGCAACTTTGTTTCTACCTTGCAGACTGATTCCGTTACATGGATAATTGCACAATTGCCAATAAACTTCAGCATGGGCGAACTACTTTTTCCTTTGGTCTCACTCCTTTATGCTCCATGGCAGCCATGGCATTCACAGCAGGAACAGCGCCAACAGTGCAAACTCTATTGGCGGTATTGGAGAGCTAGTCACATTGTTCACACTGTTACCTAATCAGAGTCCTTTCTCTTGGCTCTCCCCTTCTCGCTCCACACTTATAATTGATAAATGCTTTACTAAAAAAAAAAACACAGAAATCTGCTGGCGGGAGAGCCGATACTACAATATTCACAGCAATTGGGAAAAGTCACCCCATAATGCTTTACAAGCATTCTTTTTCAAAACATGTTTGCACCTTCAAAACTTTCACCACAACCTGCTCTTTCTGTCTAGATCATCTCTGGGTTCCCACACTAGGTTAGTAGGGACCTCATAATATTACCCCCCCTCTAATCCCCCCACCCCACTAATTCTTTCAGTGTATTTGTAACCTCTCTCATGGCTGGAACTATTGTTTTACAGCTGAGAGTAGTTTTTGTTTTAATGGTCTTTTTTGTAATATTTTTCAGTAGACTTTCTAGTCCTATTAATGTGTCTGATTTAAGAGCCCCTAGGGCCTCACTGCCCTGTCATTTAAAAAAAAAATCTTAATGTGGCCCAACGAGGCCAAAATTGCAGCACCAGATTTACAGTGGTGCAAAACATGCATTGTGCAACTTTGTAACCCTTTGAGCTACATTAGGCCTGCACCAGGCATAATGTATGCAAAGGGGATGTTCCCCCATTATGGCATGAGTAGTGCAGGGGCCCTATGGGGCCCCCGGCACCCTGTCTCCACCAGCCTTTGCATAGCAGTGGGACTGCCTTGAAAAAGCTGGTGGAGAGGGGACTCGTAATCCCCAGTACAGAGCTACTTGCAATGCTGCCCTGGTGGATTAAGACCGCCGGCACTGCCAGGCTGTTGACTGGTGGCAACCTGGCGGTTCTGGCGGTCAGACTGTGGTGGCTCCACCATGGTTGTAATATGGAGGCAGCACCGCTGCTTTGGCAGAGGTCCGTCCGCCATCGCAAGTCTGGCTGTCCCAGGACCGCCAGACTCATAATGAGGCCCTCTGTGTATAAAGACACCCAAAAGGAAAATATAACCAATCCACGGAAAAGTGTTATGGGTGTTCGATTGCAATAAACTTTTGTTGAATTCCTTCCCTGATTCGTGGAATGGTTATATTTTCCTTTTGGGTGTGTCTAATTGTATTTTTATTTAATTCAATACACCTAAATGGGTTTTCATACAGTATGTATTGAAAAGTCTAATAGAACTAATTAATATAGCTCTGTTTTATAAAAGAGTTTTGGGTAATATATAATTTATTATAATTCAAAATAGTACAGGTTATTTTTGTTTGGTATAATTCAAGGTAGCATATGGTAAGCAAACATATACGCTGTTATGGTGAATAAAAAAAAATGAAAACAACTAGGAAAACAATTCCCAGGCACATATTCATAACAAATAGAACTATATGCCTTTTCATCCTATAGAATTAAGGTCCAGTCCGTTTGGTGACTTTCTGCTTCTGTTGTGATGAGTTAAGGTTACAGTGGAATTTGGGTTGGAGGTGCATTAGTGGAGCTATTTGCAGGATCTGTTATTGGAGGTCGGGGCTCCCTTTGCATTTGCCTAAAGGGTAGCTGGTGAGTTCTGAAGGCCACTAATTCCCCACAGCTGTGCTGTGTTTCTCTAGAAAGTATTGACAAATGTGCCCGTAGCTGTGCTTACTTTGCCCTTAGGTACAGCAGTTCGCTATTGTTGGTGTACTCAGACATTTGCCTGTAGTGGCTAGGGGTAAGCGGTGAAAAATTATTTCATCCAAAGAAATATTTCTTCCCAGCTTGATTGATTTAATGACAGGATGACTGTTCCTCAAAGAACATGTGAAATGTGATTAGCAAGCTGAAGGCTGATATTGAGACTAATATATGGATTTAATCTATAGACACTCCTTACTCTTACCACACAAATTTAGAACCTTTTTAGAACAATCATTAGCAAAGCCAATAAATATTACTTGCACTATGAGTTACAAGCTAAACACCAGGGACGTTGCCTATGGTTGTCATCAGTGGCCTGTTGTAGGGATGAATAGGAACTGTTGGGTGTTCTAAAAGGCATCTGCGGCCTGGCAGCCGGATGATAGGGGGCCACCAGCTGTGGTGGAACCAGATTGCTATCTGGAGTCTAATGCGATTGCGACTTCAGGTGGCCATCTTGGAGAGAAGCTTAAAGCAGCAGCCTAGCTGCAGGATGAAAGTAGCTGGTAGTTATACCGAAGAGCAACAAGAGCCTGGGAGCAGGGAGCCTAAATAGTAGCTTGCATCTGATGTCTTACAAGATTGGCCCAATTTTCATCTCTAATAGGCGGTCACCTTATGGTCAGAATCATATATAAGCACTGACATAATCAATAAAAAAATGCATGGACAGTAAAAGTGAAAAAATATATCTGCATTAATGCCTGAATGTATGAGATTAATAAATATATGATGACTGATTATAGTTTGAAGATGATAAATTGTCCCGCATGCACTGCAGTGGAAGCAATAACATACATCAAAACAGTCAACAGCACGAAGTGATACAGAAATACTCCTGTGAGCTGGAGCCAAAGACCACTAAATGTATATGTTAAAGCACTGGTACAATAGATTAGCTAGACACTTTGGGCCAGATTTATGAAAAGTGGCGCTGCATCCAAGGCAGTGGCACTTTTTTTGCACCCCTTAGCGCCCCTCTACTGCCACCATGTGTGCGCTGTATTTAATATACGGCGCACCATGGCGCAAAGTAGGGGCAATAGCGTCAACTTTTTTGACGCTATTGATGTACTGTACAGGATTAGAGCCAAAATGTTGTTGCTAATCCTGCAGAGTACATAGGGGCCCATTGAAAACAATGGTATGCCCTCTTTTAACACCTGCTCTGTGCAGGCATTAAAAATAGCTGCAAAAAATTATGCAGTGAAATCTTTTAGATTCAACTGCGCCTTTTTTGCGGTCCCCTTAATGCGGAAACGCCCCCCTTGCATACATTATGCCTGGTGCAGGCCTAATGTGGCGCAAGGGGTTACAAAGTGGAGCAATGCATGCATTGAAACACTTTGTAAATCTGTAGGAAAGTACCATCTTGCCTGGCATGTTACCCCCATATTTCACTGTATATATGTTGTTTTAGTTGTAAGTGTCACTGGGACCCTGCCAGCCAGAGCCCCAGTGCTCATAAGTGTGCCCTGTATGTGTTACCTGTGTTATGACTAACTGTCTCACTGAGGCTCTGCTATCCAGAACCTCAGTGGTTATGCTCTCTCATTTCTTTCCAAATTGTCACTAACAGGCTAGTGACCAATTTCACCAATTTACATTGGCATACTGGAACACCCTTATAATTCCCTAGTATATGGTACTGAGGTACCCAGGGTATTGGGGTTCCAGAAGATCCATATGGGCTGCAACATTTCTTGTGCCACACATAGGGAGATCTGACAATTCTTACACAGGCCTGCCAGTGCAGCCTGAGTGAAATAACGTCCACGTTATTTCACAGCCATTTACCACTGCACTTAAGTAACTTATAAGTCACCTATATGTCTAACCTTTACCTGGTAAAGGTTGGGTGCTAAGTTACTTAGTGTGTGGGCACCCTGGCACTAGCCAAGGTGCTCCCACATTGTTCATGGCAAATTCCCCGGACTTTGTGAGTGCGGGACACCATTACACGCGTGCACTATACATATGTCACAACATATGTATAGCGTCACAATGGTAACTCCGCACATGGCCATGTAACATGTCTAAGATCATGGAATTGTCACCCCAATGCCATTCTGGCATTGGGGAGACAATTCCATGATCCCCCGAGTCTCTAGCTCAGACCCGGGTACTGCCAAACTACCTTTCCTGGGGTTTCACTGCAGCTGCTGCTGCTGCCAACCCCTCAGACAGGTTTCTGCCCTCCTGGGGTCCAGCCAGGCTTGGCCCAGGAAGGCAGAACAAAGGACTTCCTCAGAGAGAGGGTGTTACACCCTCTCCCTTTGGAAAAAGGTGTCAGGGCTGGGGAGGAGTAGCCTCCCCCAGCCTCTGGAAATGCTTTGATGGGCACAGATGGTGCCCATCTCTGCATAAGCCAGTCAACACCGGTTCAGGGATCCCCCAGCCCTGCTCTGGCGCGAAACTGGACAAAGGAAAGGGGAGTGACCACTCCCCTGACCTGCACCTCCCCTGGGAGGTGCCCAGAGCTCCTCCAGTGTGCTCCAGACCTCTGCCATCTTGGAAACAGAGGTGCTGCTGGCACACTGGACTGCTCTGAGTGGCCAGTGCCAGCAGGTGACGTCAGAGACTCCTTCTGATAGGCTCCTTCAGGTGTTGCTAGCCTATCCTCTCTCCTAGGTAGCCAAACCTCCTTTTCTGGCTATTTAGGGTCTCTGCTTTGGGGAATTCTTTAGATAACGAATGCAAGAGCTCATCAGAGTTCCTCTGCATCTCTCTCTTCACCTTCTGTCAAGGAATCGACTGCTGACCGCGCTGGAAGCCTGCAAAACTGCAACAAAGTAGCAAAGACGACTACTGCGACCTTGTAACGCTGATCCTGCCACCTTCTCGACTGTTTTCCTGGAGGTGCATGTTGTGGGGGTAGTCTGCCTCCTCTCTGCACTAGAAGCTCCGAAGAAATCTCCCATGGGTCGACGGAATCTTCCCCCTGCAACCGCAGGCACCAAAGAACTGCATCACCAGTCCTCTGGGTCTCCTCTCAGCACGACGAGCGAGGTCCCTTGAACTCAGCAACTCTCTCCAAGTGACTCCCACAGTCCAGTGACTCTTCAGTCCAAGTTTGGTGGAGGTAAGTCCTTGCCTCCCCACGCTAGACTGCATTGTTGGGAACCGCGTGTTTTGCAGCTACTCCGGCTCCTGTGCACTCTTCCAGGATTTCCTCTGTGCACAGCCAAGCCTGGGTCCCGGCACTCTAACCTGCAGTGCACGACCTCCTGAGTTGTCCTCCGGTGTTGTGGGACCCTCTTGTGTGACTTCGGGTGAGCTCCGGTTCACTCCAGTTTGTAGTGCCTGTTCCGGCACTTCTGCGGGTGCTGCTTGCTTCTGAGTGTGCTCTTTGTCTTGCTGGACACCCCCTCTGTCTCCTCACGCAATTGGCGACATCCTGGTCCCTCCTGGGCCACAGCAGCATCCAAAAACCCTAACCGCGACCCTTGCAGCTAGCAAGGCTTGTTTGCGGTCTTTCTGCAGGAAACACCTCTGCACGACTCTTCATGACGTGGGACATCCATCCTCCAAAGGGGAAGTTTCTAGCCCTTGTCGTTCTTGCAGAATCCACAGCTTCTACCATCCGGTGGCAGCTTCTTTGCACCCACAGCTGGCATTTCCTGGGCATCTGCCCACTCCCGACTTGATAGTGACTTTTGGACTTGGTCCCCTTGCTCCACAGGTACTCTCGTCAGGAAATCCATCATTGTTGCATTGCTGGTGTTGGTCTTCCTTGCAGAATTCCCCTATCACGACTTCTGTGCTCTCCGGGGAACTTAGGTGCACTTTGCACCCACTTTTCAGGGTCTTGGGGTGGGCTATTTTTCTAACCCTCACTGTTTTCTTACAGTCCCAGCGACCCTCTACAAGGTCACATAGGTTTGGGGTCCATTCGTGGTTCGCATTCCACTTCTAGAGTATATGGTTTGTGTTGCCCCTATCCCTATGTGCCCCCATTGCATTCTATTGTGACTATACATTGTTTGCACTGTTTTCTATTGCTATTACTGCATATTTTGGTATTGTGTACATATATCTTGTGTATATTTGCTATCCTCATACTGAGGGTACTCACTGAGATACTTTTGGCATATTGTCATAAAAATAAAGTACCTTTATTTTTAGTATATCTGTGTATTGTGTTTTCTTATGATATTGTGCATATGACACTAGTGGTACTGTAGGAGCTTCACTCGTCTCCTAGTTCAGCCTAAGCTGCTCTGCTAAGCTACCTTTTCTATCAGCCTAAGCTGCTAGACACCCCTCTACACTAATAAGGGATACCTGGGCCTGGTGCAAGGTGTAAGTACCTCTTGGTACCCACTACAAGCCAGTCCAGCCTCCTACAAAATCTAGCTCTGCGATTCTGGCCTCATTGAGCCACAGTAGCGTCATGAAAAATCACCCTAATGTGGCACAAGGAGGTGCTAGGTCCTCTTAAATCTGGGCCTTTATTCACAGACAACCCTAATAAAGTAGTTAGTTTACTCAATCATTGACGGAAAAAAATATTTTTTAACTGTGGTATCCCAGATAACCTGCCATTTGCTTTCAAATATTTTCACTGTGAGTGATTTCTACACTCAATTTTTCATTCAAGTATGAGAATGATACGCGTGAAACACTATTTAATATATTTGTTTGATATCATATAGTGCTCAACCAGCAAGAGCTGCGTTAGAGAGCTAAAATAAATAACATGATCACAATTATGATACACCATGCTGCAAGCGTTTTATGCATTTTGACATCACAGTTGAAGAGTGAACTAAAAATGATAACACTAAGAGTGGCAGCTTCTTCAAGCGGCCTCTTCAATTACTCATTTTTCTTTATTCTTTGCCTGAGAGGTTACTACCTCGCAAAATGTTTTATTGGTAATGCCGTAGTGTGCATATGTTAAATAATTAGCTTGCAGATGTTTGTGTGTGTGCCTGCATGCATCCCAAGAAGGGGGTAGGAGACAGGGAATCCTTAAGCATTTTCCTTCGGGGCAGCAAAATCTCTTGAGTGTGCTCCACTCTCAGGTTGATGCCTCTCTCTAGGACACTTATGAAAGTACATTGAATTTTACTTGTGAGTCACGGAATCTACCCAGTTACAGAATATGGATCCAGATTCTTGGGGGCTTATTTATGGGAATTGACATGAGGCAGCGCCACAAGTCTTCTTGCTGTGCTGACCTGACAATGTGAAAGGGCAGGAATGCACTCTATTTATGCAATAAGGGGCACCTTCCTGCACCTTCCTGCACAAAAATAATCCTGAGAGGTGTTTTACTCTTTCTGTGTGTGTCCTGCAGAATACACCACACATTTAGTGAAAAAAATCGAAGAGTAATGATTATATTTCTCCTCCTGAGGAGGCGTAAGGTTTTGGTGCAGCCCCAGGTTTACATGATTGCATGGGTGTTGCATGGAAAAGCCCACCACAACGTCCATGGAATGCCTCCCTGGGGCTTTGCGTGGCCTCATAAATATGGTTGAGAGTCTTGTGCTGCCGGAGCATCAAAAAAAGGTGACACTTCGGCAGTGCAAGCCTCCCATTAATATGCCCGTTGGTGTCCTTCTAGATTCAGTTTCTGAGGGTTTGACTACCCTCTCTGGTTCCCATGAAGCATTGTTTAGAGATTGACACGTTTTCAGTGCTCTCTCTTCAGGTTCACATTCGACCTGTGTGGAGTCTGACACCTCCTACTGTATGATTCTTCCCCCTGTCATCTGCATAGCAGGGAGATGTAGGAAATTGTCCCACTTTTTGCCCCCAATTCTGATGTGTATGACTCTTTTAGTGCACTGGAAGCCTGATAAACTAGCCCCAGTGCCTGTGCTCGCTCCCTAAATTGTTATGTCGGCTTGGCAATTACCTGATTGGCCAGACTTTACCTCCCTGTAAGGCCCTAGTAGATGGTACCCAGGGCATAGGTGGTAAAGCAGTCCCTAGGGGTGCAGCACAAGTTTGTCCCACCCTGGAAGACCCTCCCAAAGTACTGATGGCTGGACTGCCACTGCAGATTGCCAGAGTGGTGCAAACTGCTCGAGTTCGACTGTGCCCTCCCCAAGAGTGGCACAGTCCCATGCACTGCCTTATAATTATGTCAGTCATAGGCCTTTGCAACCCAGGAGGCAGGTTACATTATATTTAAGGTGCAGAATTGTAAGTACAGGTGCCCATGTCTCTACAGCGTCCTTCCATTAAGGTACACTATAAGTGCAGGGTGGTCCATAGGATAACATTGGACTTAAGCCCTAGCTTACCAGGGCTACTAGCTCTGTGATGGTACCGTCTAGATATGTTGAATTACGATTCTTGTGTTGAGGGATGGCTGGTATGCATGCAGGTGGAACATTACTGCGGGGTTACCTGTTTGACACCCTTCTTGGTGCTCTGGCAGACTAGCTCGTGCTTCTTACAGGGCTTGATGCTGCTAAGAGAGGTTTCTGACCTCCTGTAAGGCAGTATGGGTGCTCCCAGGAATCCAAACAAAGGGCTGAGGCAGGAAGGAAAGCACACCTCCCTCCCCTCAGCCAGGCTAGTGAATAGAGCCATCAGGGCAGTGAGATTCAAAGGCTTTGCTGCCCCTGATAGTCATCAGCACTGTCTTTCAGTGAGGAAACAGCCCTCCCTCTGCCCCAGGCACATTTGCTTGTGGTCAGGTAGGAAATTAGGTATGCAGGACTGTGTATACCCCCAGCAAGCTGACCACACCTCTATGGTAAGCAGCCTGGTCTGTGCACTAAATTTGATTTTTACTGTCTTAGGAGTGGCAGAATAGAGGGCTTTGGGTAGCTAAAGATGACCTGTCCCACCGATGTGGTCACCTCAGTGGCAGATTAGCTGTAGAAGATAGCTGCCCATTGACCACTAGCTTACACAACCCTAACTCCCCTAAATCCAGGATTTAAAAGACACCCCTGACAACGGAATCTCAGATTTGATCAACCAACTTCGAAGAAGGACCTAACGAAGCTATGGATCACCAACAACTGGACTCTGCCCCCTGCTACAATGCAAAAGAGGGAAACTCTATCCCTGAGGCAACAGAATGGGAACAGCATAATCAACCTTCGTGCTTGGCCATAACTCGTCACTCCTGACCAGAGGGACACCTGTGGAAGCCAGAAGCATCTTCAATCTTGCTTGGACTGGTGGATTAGTCCCCTACAAAGTGCAGGTACAAAAGTGGCACCAGCGGGCGCTAGAGAGCCCAGGTACAAGATGGCCACCACTCTGCTGACTGGGGTTAGTAAATTTGCATTTATCCTACAAGAATAGTGACATTTGCATCTGCATCTGCGGCCTATCCTCTAAAGGAGAATGTTTTTTTTGGAGGCGTAATTAGAGTAGAGATGAGAAAAACTGCTGTGGAATACAAGCGACTGATGAAAAGGCAGAGAGAGGAGGCAGCTACTGGAAGACCCCGCCAGCGACCAGAAAGTTCTGCACCGCCCTTGATGAGCGATCCTCGGAGTGCTACGGCATCCAGCTGGGAACACCCTGTAGTCAGGGAGCCCCACCCTTGCAGACCAGAAGAACTCCGACCATAGGATTGACACAGGATGACCTACTAGATCTGCTGGGGCCCTGAACAGGAGATGTGCACCCCACTGAGTGAGCTGCGACAGAGAGCTGAGAGCAGCGGCCAGCTCGGACAGGGGGACGTGGCCTGTGTGCAATGCTGAGCTGTGGCTGCGGCCCCTGTTGCGAGACCATGACGAGAGAGATGAGCCCACTCCCACGGTGACTGCAGGAGTGCCACAATGCTACCTATAAACACTCTCCATAAGACAGGTGAGACTGGAACAGGCTTGTCGATGAACTCGAACTACTGAATGTGGGGAACGTCCCAAACAAGGAATTGATCCATGCGGCTTGGACCTGCTGGGGATGCCAATTAAGCTGGGTGCTTTCCCCATTGGACTCCTTAGGACCCTGCTGCACACATAAGTGAGGATCTTGCCTACACTAACTGGGAAAATAACAGCATACAGTTGAGCTGGAGAGCGTATAAAAGAGTGAAGGCCCACATCTTGTTAACCAAGCAATAGTTTATCAGTGCTACTATGACTCTGAGTACCGGGGATAAGTCCCTAATGTTTGCTGGTGTGACTGGTGAGACCTGCAAGCCCCCACTGTGTCGACCAGGGTCACCCACTCCTGTGAAGACCTCTGTACGACTGTGGGGACTGTCGGCCTGCTCGTGCCTCTCGCTTGTGGCTTGCCAGGAGTGATGGGACCTATATTCTTGTGCCCAGACCGGAGACCTGCATGCCTGCAGCAGAACTGACGCCTGCCCAGGAGGAACAGCGCCCAACTGGGAAGAGAAGTGCTGCGTATAATCGAGGTTTGCTCGTGCCTTTTGAGAACACTTTCTGAGGCAATGTGGGACCCGGTTGTGGAGAACTGCCTGCCTTAACTATTTGGTCAACGATATCTCCACTGTGCCCTCTCACCTGCAACTCATTCAATACTTTCAGGATGAGGAAATCGGACATAACACAATCAAAGCTTGTGTTCAAACAACGCCAGAAGATACGAGCAACAGAACCAGCACAAGAAGATGAGCAACTGTGCTCGGGCAGCAGAAACAACACGCCTGCTGAAACAGATATATGGGCAATCTTCTTAGACTTGCAACATAGTCTAACTGCCATTGACACCAAAACAGACTTGCTAACAGACAGATTTGGTCTCAAAGCAAGAAAAGGTTGATAGCCACGGTGAACTCATAACTCAATTGGAACATGTCAAAGATAGAAGACGACGGGGGACGAGGGAATGAGAAATTCCTCCAGATGAAAAAAGTCTTAGAAGTGATCTGCAATAAAAAAGAGGATCTATAAGTGCGCTCACGGCGAAACAACCTCAGGATTATGGGGATCCCAGAATCCACCACCATGGGCTGCATGGAAACCTACTTGGAAACCATGTTATGCACCCTGTTTAGTGAGGCACTCTCCACCTCGCTAACTGTGGAGAGAGTGCATAGGTCCCTGGGACTGAGGCCCACGCCTGGAACCTCAGACTGACCGATAATCACCCGATAATTAAACTATAGGGATGAAGACACTGTGCTCAGACTTGCGAGGGACTGACAATCCCTTGACTACCAGGGTCTGACCATTTTCTTTTACCCGGACTTCACAGCTGCAGTGCAGGCAGCTAGAAGAGACTTTTTGTCAGTCAAATGCTCCCTTCTCAAAACAGACCCAAAATATTTTCTGCTTTACCCAGCCAAGTGCTGAGTTTTCCATGCCGGCAAGACCACATACTTTAAAGACCCGAAAGTGGTTTCAAAATTTGTTAAAGGTATTCCCCTAAAGACGGCCATGGCATGCTCTGACGCTTCAAACTTGGAACAGAATCTCCATAATGACTCTTGCCCTTGTGACCTGACTAATAACCGAGGTTGCTGCCACTATTGACCAGGTGAGCCTGATTAAAACCTACTATACGGAACTCAGTGGCCTTGGATTATTGGGCCTGCTCAATATACACACTTAATCAGAACGCTGTAATGTTGCTAGGGTATTTTTCCGGAACGTTCTCCTTCCTTGCTTTCCCATTCCTTCCGGGTCTCTCCTCCCCTCCACTCATTGCATGTGTACCAATGCTGCGATGCATGGCTGGTTCCCGCGAGTGGGCGATGATCTTGCTCTATCAGCCTAAAGAAATCATGGTATGACACCAATATCCTGCATAATGTGGAATATCTGTGGACTGTATGATAGACGTAAGGCGTGCCACGTGTTGGCGTACTTACAGAGACATGGTGCAGACAGTTGCTTCTTGCAAGAAATCCATCTGGCTGAAGGCGTGCTAAGTTGCCTACGAGCAGGCTGGATTGGGGAACTTTACACAGCACACTATTCAAACTATGCCTGCGGGGTCACCATACTTCTGCAAAAGGGCTTGCCTTGGCATACGCGTAAGGTACACTGTGATAAAAAAGGTAGCTATGTGCCGCTGGCAGGTACCCGCTTATCTACGTCCTAACACAGATGATCCCGGCTTCTTAGCGGAGGTCTGCAGGCTGGTGGAGTCCCTTGGCCCTGGTGGCTTGCTGTGGAACTGAGACTTTAATGTGCTCCTAGACCCCTTGACGGACAGGTCAGGTGACTCCAAGTGGTCTCAACTGTGGGCAACCACCCTACTACACTCCATCATGAAGGACAATGACCTAATTGACTTGTGGAGGCCCTGTCATGCAAATGGTGGTGATGGGACTTGCACTGCCTCATCCCATCTCACCGGTCGCAAATAGACCTCTGCCACACGGGATTCAGATGTATGGACCAATGAGATCCTCCACATGCCACTTACCCTGTCGGACGCACGCTCTGGTTGTTCTGCACATGACAGCCTTGGAATACAGAGTGCGTGCTTTTACATGGCGCTTGCCCCCACATGCATTGCGCGACTAGGCTTTCCGGGATGAGGTGCGGGCAGCCATAGTAGAATACTTCAAACACAATCAAGGAACAGTGGAATCATACATCACTTTATGGGAGGCATTCAAAGCCGTTATTTGTGGGGTTTGTAAAGCCAAGTAAGCCGGGGTGCTGTGCGTGCTGCGAAATGACCTATTGCGTCTGGAGTCTGAGATTAAGACATTAGAGCTACAGTTTTTCACCATCTAAAGCAAACCTACACTGACATGCATTTGCAGTAAATTAAATGACTATGAGGAGGAAGCGCCGCAGGAGACACACTATTTATCCTAAGAGAGCCGAGCCCGACGATACGGGGAGGGAGCCAGAGTGCGTAATACACTTGTGGGCATGCTACGCAATCCTTGGGCTAATGACTACATTGCAGAACTGAAAACCGAGAGCAGTGGAGCAGCAGTGGGCATGACAGCCCTGCAGAGGGAAGTGACTATTACTCTTCCCGAGCCTCCAGAATTAAACTCATTCTTTGATACGCTACAACTTCTCTACCTCGAAGACAGACATTGTAGGTTCCTAAATGAACCCTTCACTGTGCAGGATGTAATCCAGGTAATAAGTGCACTCCCCCGGAACAAGTATCAGGGCCTAGATGGACTCATCACCGCTTTTTATAAAGAATACGCCCCCCCCCCACTTAGCTCCCCACCTCCTCACCATGCACGAGGAATCACTGACGAGAAGACTGCTACCTCCCTCCTTACATGAAGCACTAATAATTACAATCTTAAAAATGACAAGGACCCGCAGAAACGCGATTCTTATAGACCACTTGCCATGATCAATAAGGACAATAAAATCCTTACCAAACTGATTGCATCCAGACTTCTCCCTCTGCTCCCGCTTATCGTCCCCCCACATCAATCTGGGTTTGTACCTGGGTATTCTACGGCCCATAACCTCCGCACCTTCTTTGCCTGGCTACATGCCATTGAACCTGGACTCAGAGCCGCAGCAGTTTTCCTAGATGCTACTAAGGCCTTTGATTCATTAGAATGGCCATACCTTTTCACATTGTTGACTCGTCTCGGTATCAGCCCTAGATTTCTCAAACTCATCCGCCTTCTCTACGCATGCCCCATTGCCCACCTCTGAATTACCAGACAGCTTACCCCTCCTGTCCCGGTGACCCGAGGAATGCAACAGGAGTGTCCTTTGTCGCTTTCTCTTTTCAAAATTGCAATTGAGCTCCATGCGGCTTGACTTCGCCAACACCACTCCCACTGAGGCTTGGCTTTTTTGCCCCTTGTGGTTTTGATATCCATGTATGCTGACAACGTCACACTGTATGTTAAACACCCCCACAAGAACTTGGATCACTTAGTCAGGGGGTTCACCAAATATGGGAGTTCAATATATGGCATCACCATAAATTGAACCAAATCCATAATATTTCTGCTTACGTCAGCAATCCTAGAGGTGGAGTCGGAATTACCCCTCCATTGGACAACTGAACTGACTAAATACCTGAGGACCTGGCATAGATATTCTCTGGCTCTCCCATTCCGGGCGCTCGATGAATTGGCTGGAAGATCGAGTTGAGGCATCAAAAAGCCTTCCACTCTCTATGACTGGCAGGCTTTCTCTACCTAAAATGGTTGTACTGCCTAAGTTCTTACAACCGTTTATTAACCTCCTTCCCCTTCTACCGCAGTACTTCAGATGCCACATTTGCTCCCTCCTTATAACAACTGCATGGGCCAGGAAGCAACCCTGAATTGCTAGGGAGGTTCTTACATTACCATCTGAACAGGGTGGGCTAGCAGCACCAGATATGGACCTCTACTACTCAGTGGGCCAGCACAATTCAAACATTAGTGGCTATATCTCACCCAATTTCTCCCCCACAAGGCACCTGAACATCACCATTCTGCCCTTTACCCCCTTCACCTAGCACTATATCAACCTCCAAAATGCCCCAGGGCCTCAATTTAGTCACTTTATAGCCTCTCTGTTCCACTAATTGGCCACCCTGTCCTACCCATCACATGGGACACTGGCACATACAGCAGATTATGGAAACTACAGCTCATAACCATGGGCGATATCTACCCGGAAGGCACTTTTGCCAACTTTTAACAGGTCCTGCAAGGCCCAGATATCTCCTTATTTGACACATTCATGTACTTTCAGCTTAGAGCGGTGATACGCAATTTGCACAGCCCATTCACTGCATCGCCTCAAACATTCCTAGCCCCTGAGCATTTTCTGACAAACCCATCCCTGCGCAGGCTCATTACCAGACTACATTCTGACATGCAGGTTACTGCCCTAGTGCGTGTCCCAAGTGCCCAACAAGCATGGGCCATAGGCCTCAACAGCCCCATTACCAAGAAGCAGTGGCACGATGGTTGTGCCTAAGCCCGATCTCTAGCACCCAACTACCGACTACAACAATACACTTTAAATACTTACATATGCTGTATCATACCCGGGAGCGATTGCATGGTATGGGCCTCCTAGTGGATGCACGTTGTGCCCAATGCTCGGTGGCTAGAGCAGACTTTTTATATGTGGCCTGGGGCTGCCTGGTGTGGATGAGTTCTGGAATGCTGCTGAGGGGATAACTGACCTCTCATTAGAGTGCACACCTAAGGTTGATTGCTTGGGTATGTGAAGTAAATCCCGTCAGAACAGCTAAAGTTGACTGCGCTTCTGTTGCTGCTAGATAAGCAGCAGGTGGTGATTTACGGGGGGCGCCACCCAGTACCAAAAAAAGATGTCTGGCTCAAGGACGCAGCATACTGCCAAGAAAATGTGATGGCCTATTGGGAACTAATGCCAGCAAGGCCACTGCCCAGAGATATCTGGGCCCTAGTGGAGAGATACCTGAGAGAGTAGGTGAGCAGTGGTGAAGGGTGAATACCCCTGCTGCGTGATCACCAAATTAGATGGGGGTCAGGCCTGGGCCTAGGGATTCTTGCGGGACAGGGGCCCGGGGTGACATTGGGCTAGTGCAGTTCTTTCAGCGTGAGGACTGTGCCCCATGAGCAGGGAGTTGCCCTGCTGAGCCTTTCCTGAGTGGTACTCCTCCTCCCTCCTTTCCCCTCTTTTGTACACTTATTTAGAGCACCATCCTCCAAGAGTGGTTACTGGACTCACAAAATGATGTTGATATTTGCTTATTAATAGTAGCTATATCCTGAGTGTAACATTGAGATGCCCCCCTTGCCTTGTTGAACTAATTGTTGTACTGTTTCTTTTTGAAATGTCACTGAAAAGAACTTAAAAAAAAGAAAACAGTGGCATCAGTCCCCTACAAAGTGAAGGTAAGAACAGCAGCAGGATCCGATGTTTAACTGGTCATCAGGCTCACGTTGGGATGGATGGAAACCAGGTCATCCAATGTCTTTTGGGAGTTGTAGTCCAGCAGGCCTCCAAGTTTCAGGCCGCTACCTC
Source organism: Pleurodeles waltl (assembly GCF_031143425.1). Taxonomy (NCBI): domain Eukaryota; kingdom Metazoa; phylum Chordata; class Amphibia; order Caudata; family Salamandridae; genus Pleurodeles; species Pleurodeles waltl. The sequence continues at coordinate 1,018,728,838 of NC_090442.1, forward strand.
ACTCCTGCAGATGTCAGTAACTTCCCAAAGAATTTCTGCCACCTTACAGCTGCCAAGGCTTGTTGGTTGCCAGTCCGGTAACTATCCCCTTTACAGGACACTGCAGGTGCAGGGCATAGCATGCAATCTTCATCTGGCATCTGCAACCCAGCTGAGATTCTACATCCATTTGCCAGCAATGTTGTGCCAGCGTGAGCCCTGTTCCGCACCACAGGCAGCCAGGGCAACTCTGCAACCGGACCCCATGGAAATTTGACACTAATCCTGCAAAGCACCCAGAGGCCCATTGTCACCAATGGAAGCCTCCTTTTAATACCTGCTCTGAGCAGGCGTTAAAAGTGCCAAAACAAATGACACAAAAAAATCTCTTCGATTTTTTATGCCATTATTTTCCCCCCCATGGAGGAACGCCCCATTTGCACACATTATGCCTGGTGCAGGCATAACGTAGTGCAAAGGGTTACAAAGTGGCGCAATGCATGCACTGCGGTACTTTGTAAATATGATTGTAAATATGGCACCGCGTTTTTGGATGTCTAATGCAACATTAGCGTCAGAAAAATGACGCTAATGTGGCGTTAGAATGGCGCTAGGGGCTCTTAAATATGCCCCACAGTTCCCAGTGCTGTAGGCAGATGAAACTGAAGTCTTGGATAATCCTGAGACTTCAAACAGGAGGCAAGCTCTTCTACAAGCCCTTGGAGAAACTTCACAAGCAGGATACACAGCAAAGTCCAGTCTTTGCCCTCTTTAAGGCAGAAGCAGCAGTTGCAGGGCAACCCAGCAAAGCACACACACCAAAGGGGCAGTACTCCTCCTCCAGCCCTACTCCTTGACAGAGGTTCCTCTTGATCCAGAAGTGTTCTAAAAGTCTGTGGTTTTGGGTCCACTACTTATACTCCTTTCTCTGGCGGGCTGGAGCCTGTGCCTGCAGTCACTGAGGGACAGAGAGAGGAGCGGCGCGTGGCGGAGGAGGTAAGTGTTTGTTTTTTTGTATTATTTTTTATTTTACTTAATTCTCCCTTACCCCCCCCCCCATCCCTCCTGCCACCCTTCCCCTTCAGTTAAGCGCGAGCCACGACTCCATTCCAGGCCTGCAGGTCTCCTCCTCTTTACAGGACCGGGCGCCTTTGGGTAGCTGTTTTGTTACATATGCAGTTTTTAATTCATTCCTACATTCACAGGTTGCAGAGGGCCGCATATTGCCTATTTTCTCAGACATATTCATGAGTCAGGATCTTGTATAGCACATTTTTATTTTAGAATGCAACTGATTAATGGAACAGTTCCATCTCAAACTTAAGGCAGGTCACAAATAAGTCAGTGTACAAAATTCAGAGAACAGTTTGTGACCTGTGGTAAGTGCAACAAGCCCACTGTTTTTTTCTAGGCAGGGGACAATAGATTGTATATATTCGAGGTTGTATGACAGAATATTGACACCACAAATATCATGCTACAAATATTTCATAGCCAGGATTTCGATTACCAAAATATCATGAAGATATGAAGATAAGTAGACACAGGGAAGTATAGATTTACTAGTTTTAACTCCACATCTAAGTACTTAGAAGTTACATACATATTTTCAAGACCCTTATGCAGTGCTTAATTTGTAAATAAAAAGATGCCGGTGCCCAAAGCCCTCATCTTAAACATGCGGTTGCTGCAAATAAATGTGTGAACACAGAATACAGAAGGCGGTGCAATCCTGAAGCCATCTCGGGCCTCTTCAATCCATATAAAGCCACTCCCTGCCCCTTCAGCTCACATATGCAGCTTTCTGCTTTCTCCCTTTGTGACGCTTTTTCGTTTTTCCCTTCCTCCGTCTGTCCCATATGTGTCTTTTGCTTGCAGCAAATGCTTGAAGCTGAAAAATAAGCCCCTGCCCTCAAAAATAAGTGCTGGTGCACAGCACCGGAAACAACAAGCACAAATTAAGGTCTGCCCTTACGTGGAATTGAGTAAGGTAACTCTATACTTACAGTGTATACTTACTTTCAAGATTATTTCATAGCTGATATTCAGCCATAATATTTTTGTAACACAATATTTAGGACTCGATCTTGTGGTAATATACTGTTTACGAAGGGTGTGACATTCAGCTGGACAGTCAGACCACCACCCAGTTCCCAACTAACAGAAGATATGAATGTGTTATTTCTTGTAATGTGACATTAATTTGATATATAATGCCTAGTTTCAGTAGGAGCAGAACACGCCTTTGTGGACAACATACAGACAGAAAGTACATGGTGCTTCCTTCCATGTAGAAGTTGTCTGCAGTTCATGCTTGGCCTATGGCTTGCCAGTATGTACGCAGCTATTGGCAATAGTTGATTTCTCTGTATCACGCCCCAGAGCATACTTGCAAGACTGAAATGTAAGCAGTTGATGCATAGGTACCGTTGAGTTGGTTGGCATTTGCATGTGTGTGTGTCACTGCTGCCTTGGGTCCTGTGCTACATGCCTCTGTGATGTCATCTCATTTTATGTCTATATTCTTAATCTGTCAGGGACACAGGTTTAGATCACACCTGTGGATTCAGCTTCTTGAACATAGCTACTGCTGAGATGATTTGCTCTTATGCCTTAATCTATTTGTAACCCATTACTCATTCAGAGGCAGATGTAGCAAAGGTTTTTACCCATTCTGTGTCTATGGGAAAAAGTGTTCATACATATGGACCTAAATGTCTTGACTGTATATCTTTCCCTAGTCTTCAATCCATGCGACTACAAGGCAGCTATGTCCCAGTACTGTCGCCACATGTATTTAATACCAAGCTTAAACTTACCATGATATAGGAAGCGTTGATATAGTCAGTTCCTTCTCCGGCCAATGACGAAAGACCAACTCTCGCTTGTTCCACTGCAATAAAATGCCAGATTGAGTACTAATACATGGATGACAACACTTAGCATCAGAAATGTAAGAAATATGGCCTCACACATTACCTAACAGAGTGCAACATTGTGTATATATTTGCTGAGAAATGACTAAATGTCAACCGGGGTTCTGACTTGGAACATGGGGAGACTGAAGGATCACATTCTGAAATGTCATGCAGGGAGGCTGAAAGCACCAGACCTAGACCTGACCTCAGGGAAGGGCATCTTTTAGCAGTGATGAAAATGCCCCAGCCAACACCGGATCTTGTCGTAGAATGCTGAGAGGGTGCAGGCCGAAGTAAAACTGCCCTCTAACTAGTACAACATATTTGTCCCTTAAAAAGTCACCTCTGTTGGTTGGATAGGAGGGCCAGGGACCTTCTTTATTCCACGTGTGCCCAGTTGTGAACCCAGCGGGCACCGCGAAATGTAAGTGTAATGTCGGTTCATTTTCATTCTCCTGCATCAACCATACTCAGACTCATTATTCTGCTGACTGCTGTGAGCCGGGAGAGAAAAAGGTCTGCTAATGAGCCTATTTATTGTTATCTGTAATAGAGTAGAAACTGTAATTGTTTAACTTTGAAACAGAACATATAACTATAATAGTGTCTCAACAATATTGTATATATATATATATATAAACATATATAAATATATGTATATATATATATATATATATATATATATATATATATATATATATATATATAATCAGACATTCTTGCTACCTAGTATTTTTTTTATATTTTGTGGTATACATTTTACACGTATGCTGCACGATTACTATGGGTGTAATTACTTTGAGAATATTGTTCTCTTCAAAGGCACTCAATAGGCACTCATTGGAATTAGAATTTTACGAATAAATTGTTTATTAAACAATGGACAATCGTGAGGGCCAGTGGATATATGTGGTTCTGTGGCTAAGGTGTTTACCATCCATTTATGGATATGCCAAATGTGCCACATAATTTGTAGATTTCACAACAAAAATGTTTCCAGCTAAAGTGAATACCTAATACTGCCAGAGAATGTGCTGCATATTTTGAACATTTGCCACATAATTTAAATAAACTTGCTGCATAATTTGATCCACTAAGCTACATAATCGTAGCAGGTTAGACAATGTGAAAGCTCTGCAGAGTGTTTTGGGGACTGTGATTATGACAGTTCTCTGTAAAATATGTTTTTGTACTCCCAATATGACATATAAGTGGTAATTTAAAACATTAGTGGTAAAAGCCGCATACCGCGGCAGTGAAGGCCGCCAAAAGACCGCCACCGCGGCTACCACCCGTCCGCCAGACTATGAGCACTGCCGGACTTTTGCCACAAGAAGGGTGGAAATCCGGCAGTAATTAGACTGGCGGACGGTGGTTAAGATGGCGCTGCTACCACCAGCACCGCCACGCCAGTTGAATGCCAGTAGACGTGTCATGACCTGTGATATGGCCTGGCGGTGTTCAGCTAGCGGGGTGGTGCTGGTGGTAGCAGCACCCCTTCCCGTTCCCTGCCGGACGACCTCCCCGGAGCAGGTAAGGTGATCGTCCGACAGGGGAGGGAGGGTGGGAGGGTGGGGGTGCTTGTTGTGCGTGTATGTCTGGAAGAATGCATGTATGAATGCATGTATGCCAGTATGTGTATGAATGCGTGTATGGATGAGTGTAAGTTAATGGGTGTATGCGTGGTGCGTGTCTGTGTGTGTGTATGGGGGTGGGGGCTGTGTGGTAGGATCGGAAGGGGGCTTAGTGTGTGTATGCGGGTGTATCTGAATGTCAGGGTGGGGGGATTAGTGTGTGTGTATGGGGGCGTGGGTGGGGGGCTGAGTTTGGATGGGGGGTGGGGCGGTGTCAGATGAGTGTTGAGAGGGCGCGGGAGCCACCTACCGGTGACAGAGAAGGAATTCCCTGTCACTGGTACGGCCTACCACCATGATTTTCATGGCGTTGCAAACGCCACCGAAAACATGGTGGTAGGCTGGCTCTTAATTCCTGGGGCAGTACTCTGTCGGCCGCCGGGCTGGGGATTCACATCCCCAGCCCGGCGGCTCATCTCACCATGGTGGTAAGAATGGTAAATTGGCTGGTTGGCTGCAGCCAACCCGCCAATCTCATGATGTGGCGGTATGTACTGCCAGCCTGTTGGCGGTACCACCGCCACATTAAACCTGGCAGTCAAAGACCGCCAGCGACATAATGAGGGCCATAGTCAGGTTCTGTGTACTGTGTTAGTCAAAGAGAAGATAAATATCATTCATCGGAAGAAAGTACAGAGTCGAAACCCTAATTAAGATAACAAAGTAATTTATTTCCTAGCTTTCACGATAAAAGGTTCTTTAGGCAATAATCAAATGAGATTTCAAAGAAACATCCACAAGGTTTTGCTCACCAAAAAACGTATCTTTTCTTCAACTTCCCCTAAATTACATTAAGGAATGCTGGTCTTGGAATAACCTTACATTGGCAGTCAGAATTTCAACTTTTTAACTCACAGTCCAACAAACACGATTATTGTGGAGAGCAAGGCTAGTCAGATTCATAAATGCTGCACCCTAAAAAAGACATCAACCTCTTGTAGCAATGTTTTAGGTCTTTCGTGCAAAACACAAGCATCGTTTTGCAATATTCATTCACAGAAAGGCTTAATAAAGACCATAGTGGAACTTTAAAAAATGTATGCTTTGTGCAATTGTGTTGTGTGTTATGCTGGCCTTTATGCCTGGCAGATTTCAGGCATAGATGTTGAGATAAATTAGTCACAAAGCAGTTCCACTTCTTAGAGCCTGGTATAGAGAAGGGAGAGTCAGCCATATGTCTCGTAGGTGTTTTTGAGAGGTCATCCAATCTGTATCAGAAATAAAAGTACACGCTGGTGTCTCTGAGAGACTACCATGGCAGGTCTCCATTGTCCAAATGTCCTGTCAGCCTCTCAGGCCCGTAGAAGGCATGCAAGGATGAGATGGAATTAGTCAAGTCACATCAGTTCTTCAAAGAGGCTGGTAGTGCTGGGGTAGAGTTTGTTGTATTCTAGCAGCTTTGTCAGCAGCATCTGGGTGTGATATGCAGCTAATGCGACACAATAAAAGTAGTTCAAAGGTCTAGTTGGTCACATGGTGATTCACTGTCTCAGTCTCACAGTCAGGCCGCATGTCTGAGGTAGAACCAGTTACATTGTAGGTCTCGGGCACAGTTAATTACAGTAGGTCAGTGCTTCTCTAGAAGCAGATTTGGGATGCAGTGGAGTTGATCAGAAACTTCACTGGTGTTAGAGAAAGGGGAGTATGGCATGATCAGACTCACTCAAAGAGGTTGACAGCTAGGCATAGTCCTATGTCCGGCCTTTGTTTGATGGGGCTAAGGTGGCATCAGCTACGTATGAGGCCCATCTATATCTAGACACTGAAAAACAGAGTTAAACTGAATTATAATGTGTAAAACCACTGACATTCATCAGTTATGGTTATGAATGCACACAACACACGCAATAATTCTAATCCGAACTGGTATAGTTAACCCTTTTTTGATAGAGATTATAGAACTTTCTTTACATTTCCATCATGCTCCTCAGTACCAAAATCTAAAATTTAATTTTGCCATGAAATTGCCTCAGTGATTCCTTCAAATGTGTCTTTCACTATTTTCTGGAAAACAGAAGCAGCACTTGCCAACTCAAAAGGGATCCTGGTGATGATGGTACAGACCTTTTGGGGTCACAAATGTGGTCAAAAAACTAAAGTTTTCCTGAAGGACAATCCAATGGCAGGTAGTTCCCAAATCAAGTATTCAGAAGCAGTTGAACCCATCAAAGTAGAACTATTTCATGATTATTGAGTAAAGGGTTAGCATTAATGCAAATAGGCACATTAACACTGTACAAGTTTCCTGTAATGGTTAAGGGAAAATACGAAAAAACATACCAGTGACGGCGATCCAACAGGTTTAATTGTTTTTCTTACAAAGATCATCAAGAAGGTCCTTAAATGTAATCTTGTAAGTGAAAGGGACATTCCAAACTCACCGTCTCGTCAGGAAAGCGTAACCTTTCAATATCAGTTTGTGTAAATCCTATATACTTCCACTTTATTTCTGAAAAGCACTTTGGGAGGTTTCCTTATTGTGCTGTTTTATAACATATAATGAAGAGTCGCATCTCAGATCGAGTCTAATGCCAATTTCATTTTGAGAAGACCAACCCAAAAAAAGAGTATTGTTTTCTCTAAGGCATAGCATTTACCACATCTATTCCTCCCTATGTAGTCTAGATTTCCCAAAAGGTACCCTATCAAATTATTTTTTAGACTAGTTTATTCCTCAAGAATAACATCTGCTTCAAGCAACTTTTTCTTTTGCCATAAAGTTTGCACTGCTGCACTGCTGAGAATGATTTACCATACACTATTCTATGAGTAATTTAACAATCATTGTCACACAAGAAGGGAAACCTTTATTTTTCCTCTGCTCATTACATATAATAAGGACCACATTGGAGAGCAAATCATATTTCAGAGTTCTCTCACAGTCTTCAGAAACTAGTAGTGCTTGGTTTGACGGCTTAGCTTTATAAACGTGTCCATCAATTCTGTTACTCTTGTGCCAGATGCAAGTCTTATCAATAACCGGAAAGTTGTTTGCTATTGGCCAGGTGAGATGTGTTGCTGCAATTGAAGGACATGGTGTAGGACAAAGTGATACTCCTTTTAGTTCCTGATTTAAAGTTTGCCCTAAAAACAAAGACAAACAAAAGTTTGGCCCTAAAAACAAACACAAACAAAATCACTAACATGATCGATATCCTGTCCACATGATTAGAAGTGTCATAAGATGTAATGCACTTTTAATAAGGTGAACAGGATTATCTAACTCGTTTGAGGTGGAGTATCCTTCTGCCAAAATATAATTCAGACCCATAGTCTTTCATAAAAATCACAGAAGTATACATACTCTTTTTCACTAGACTCATGTCAGAAGGAAATAAAATCTGCATTTTTCACTTTGTGCTTAAATATTTCATTGTTCAACCCCTGCAGCAATATTGATCGCTATACTCAGAGTAACATCAGTGACAACCCATTCACTCTCCTAAACCTCCCTTTTGTTATCTTTTATAAATATCTGATCATATGTGATAGCCTCAAAATCACAGAAAACGGTGCGTGATGAAAGCACACAAACAAAATCATCAATACTTTTATTTTCATTTTGTTCCCTTGAATATAATTTATATGTTTCCATAAAAGTATTAGTTATTTTATCATACCGTAGTGCTATTTATCTGATGCCATTTCAGAAATATCAAGTCCTTAACTTGTGGCCTCTTGTAAAGGGGTGCTTTCTCGAATTCTTAGAGTCCAGTGCCTCCCACTGTTTAAGTGAAAATGTTTTTTGAGGTCTGCTAAAACTTCAATGTAAGGTAAGAAATCTGGGTGCCGTGTCTCCCATTCCATGGGTGGTTCTACGGGTAGCTGAAGATACTGAAGAAAATGTTGCTCATGTTTGACCCACACAATGAGCTAATCAAATGAAAACAAGTGACTAGATGTAGGTATTTGCAAAGTTACACTGGGGGCCACACTGAGCGCCATGGTTGATCCGCAGATCCGCCCCAAAAAAACTTGAGGCCAATTTCTTGCCCATAAGGGGTCACTAAGGGACCCCTCCATGTGTCCTATGGGGTCAAGATACCTGTATCCTGACTCCCTATGTTTTCACACTTTATTATTCCCTCCCCCAGGCCAAGCGAGAAGCAAAATGGTGGCTGCAACTTTGCTTTCAGGTTTCAGTCAGCCAATCAGGGCCTTGCTTTCTACACGGATCCTCGGATCCCCCACAGGTGGATCCATGAAGCATCCGAGTCCCTAGATGTCTATATTTTTTACCTTTTTTAACTTTGAAACTACTGAAAGGTTTAAACTAAAAAATAAAAATTGCTTTTTCTGGACCAAGATTCAGCTTTCTGCCAAAAGTGGTGTAATTCCGTTGAGCGGTTCGGGCTGTAGCTTTGTCTAAAAATTCAAAAATCCCCATAGACATTGCATGGGGAAAAAGAGTTTTGGCTCTGCCACTTTTTCTCAGGCCCAGCTTGACGAGTCACCAGAACATATTTATTTATTTTTTATTTATTTTTTAAAAACGCGGGCTCCCCTACTGCTATTACACCCCCCTACACAGCCAAGCCAGGGAAAGTGGTTTGGCGCAATACATTCATTTTGTGGGGGACGCATGGCCACCCTCCATGAGCCTTAGGGCTGCCCCCATTCCCGGGGCTGTCATCCAAAATAAGGAGAGGGAGATGAGCAGCCCCCCTCCTCAAAGCTTAGTAGGTTCCTAGGACCTCATCCCCTACGGTCAAACTGAATTTGAAAGGAAGGGGCCTTCCTCCTCAATCCTGTAAATGCCCTGTCGAACCCTTTCCCCGGCGCCAGCTCAATGACTGTGTCCCTTGGAACCCACCTTCTGGGACACTCTAGTTTCCTTACCCACAATTGCGCAAAATGCAACTGTAGCAATGTGGAAGCATTTGAGAAGGAAGAGAGAACCATGCTAGGAAAATTCAGAGCAAGAGGCTATCCCTTGCATGTGTTAAAGGCTGCCAAAGTGAGAGTCAGCACTCAAACTAGACGGGATCTCTTTACCCAGAGAGACAGGGTTTCTAGAGATGAACAGGACATAAGGTTGATTACCACTTACAATTCTGAGTCAGACAATATTAAGAGAATGATCACGAAACATTTGCATCTGATTAAAACTGATCCTGTCATTGGAAGGAGAATTTTACCATATCCCCCAATCACCTATCATAAATCCAGGTCTCTGAGAGACATGCTATTTCAGAGCAACTTGAGTATGACAGGGAGGTTGGTTATCAGAGCAAAAGAGCTTTTTTAAATATGGAAAATGTAAAGCATGTAGAGCCAGCAAGAATGTAAAAACGTTTTTGCTACCAAATGGAAGGAATAAGAGAATTGACAAATTGATCACGTGTAATAGTGATTTTGTGTTTCTATCCTTATTTGCCCATGTGGCCTAATATATGTGGGAAGTACAATCTTTCCCGTGAAGAACTGAGTTCTGGAACATTTGAGGGTGATTAAGAATTGCGACCAGAATTACCCAATAGCAAGACATTGGAAAGAAATGCATTCCCAAAATCCTGATATGCTTTCATTTTTTGGTATTGACAGGGTGCTGTTGACAGAAAGAGGAGGCAACAGGGAGAGAAGATTATCCCCTTCTGTGCCCAGGACATAATGGTTACGTCCTGAGGCACAGTGCTCGTGTGCCCAGGACGTAACCATTACGTCCTGGGCACAGAGCCCAGAGGGAGCGCTAGCGCTCCCTCCGTGGGGTTCCCCCCCACAACCCCAAGGCAGGGATGGAAGGGGAAGGCCTTCCCCTTCCACCCCCGACCCCCCCACCCCCACTGTGACGTCAGCGCGCGATTGCGCGCTGATTGTCACAAGGCCTCCTCCCATCGCGCTGGAAGCTCGGAAGAGAAATGTAAAAGCATTTCTCTTCCGATCACGTGGAGGAGGCCGAGAGACTTCAAAGAGAAGGGAAGTTATTTCCTTCCCTTTGAAGTCTCTCTCAGCGTTTTAGCAGCCAGATTGCAAGCAATCCGGCTGCTAAAACGCCCACTAGACACCAGGGATTTTTTTTTTTCAATGACATTGGCATGAGGGAGCGACCCCTTGGGAAGGGTCGCTCCTAGAGGGTGCATTTTTTTAAAGGCCTTTTCTGCCCCCGGGGGGGGCAGAAACCTTTAGGCACTAGGGATCTTTTTTTTTTTATTGTTTTTGTTTTGTTTTGTATTTTTGAGGTGGGGAGCGACCCCTTAGGCAAGGGTCGCTCCCCTAGGGGGCAAATTATATTTAGGCCATTTCTGCCCCCCTTGGGGGCAGATTGGCCTATTTTTATGAGGCCAATCTGCCCCCAAGGGGGACAGAAACCACCAGACATCAGGAAGTTTTTTTTTCCGCGAATTTCACGCAAGGGGAGCGACCCCTTAGGCAAGGGTCATTCCCCTGGGGGGCAAAATTTATTTTAGGTCATTTCTGCCCCCCTGGGGGGCAGATCAGCCTATTTTAATTAGGCCGATCTGCCCCCAGAAACCACTATAGGCAAGGGCCGCTCCCCAGGGGGGTGGGGACAAATTTATTTTAGGCCATTACTCCCCCCCTGGGGGTATATCGGCCTATTGTTATTAGACCGATCTGCCCCGAGGGGGGGAAGAAACATCTAGGCACTAGAGCAAAATTTTTTGGGTGTTTTTTTTCGTTTGTCTTGGGGGCAAATCTGCGGATTTTGGGTCAATCTGCCCCCAAGGGGGCAGAAACCACTAGGCACCAGGGATATTTTTTTGCGCCAACTTCACGCAAGGGGAGCGACCCCATAGGCAAGGGTCGCTCCCCGGGGGGGAGGAGGGGCAAATTTATTTTAGGCCATTACTGCCCGCCCTGGGGGCAGATCGGCCTATTGTTATTAGGCCGATCTGCCTCCAGGGGGGGGGGAAGAAACCTCTAGGCGTCAGGGCAAACAAATTTCTTTTTTTTTTTAGATGGTGAGTGACCCATTAGGCAGGGGTCGCTCCGCTGGGGGGCAAATTGTATTTAGACCATTTCTGGCCCCCTTGGGGGCAAATCGGCTGATTTTAGGTCAATCTGCGCCCAAGGGGGGCAGAAACAACTAGGCACTGTGGATCTTTTTTTTTGCGCCAATGTCACGCAGGGGGAGCGACCCCGTAGGCAAGGGTCGCTCCTGGGGGGATTGGGGGGCAAATTTATTTTAGGCCATTTCTGCCCCCCTTGAGGCCGGCTGAGCTGGAGGCCAAAATCCACAGGTAGGCACTTTGCAAAAAACACCTCTGTTTTCTGTGAAAAAATGTGATGTGTCCACGTTGTGTTTTGGGCCATTTTCTTTCGTGGGCGCTAGGCCTACCCAGACAAGTGAGGTACCATTTTTATCGGGAGACTTGGGGGAATGCTGGGTGGAAGGAAATTTGAGGCTCCTCTCAGATTCCAGAACTTTCTGTCACCGAAATGAGAGGAAAAATTGTTTTTTTGGCCAAATTTTGAGGTTTGCAAAGGTTTCTGGGTAACAGAACCTGGTCAGAGCCCCACAAGTCACCCCATCTTGGATTCCCCTAGGTGTCTAGTTTTCAAAAATGAGCTGGTTTGCTAGGTTTCCCAGGTGCCGGCTGAGCTAGAGGCCAAAATCCACAGGTAGGCACTTTGCAAAAAACACCTCTGTTTTCTGTGAAAAAATGTGATGTGTCCATGTTGTGTTTTGGGCCATTTCCTTTCGTGGGCCCTATGCCTACCCATACAAGTGAGGTACCATTTTTATCGGGAGACTTGGGGGAACGCTGGGTGGAAGGAAATGTGTGGCTTCTCTAAGATTCCAGAACCTTCTGTCACCGAAATGAGAGGAAAAAGTGTTTTTTTGGTCAAATTATGAGGTTTGCAAAGGATTCTGGGTAACAGAACCTGGTCAGAGCCCCACAAGTCACCCCATCTTGGATTCCCCTAGGTGTCTAGTTTTCAAAAATGAGCTGGTTTGCTAGGTTTCCCAGGTGCCGGCTGAGCTAGAGGCCAAAATCCACAGGTAGGAACTTTGTATAAAACACCTCTGGTTTCTGTGAAAAAATGAGATGTGTCCACGTTGTGTTTTGGGCCATTTCCATTCGTGGGCGCTAGGCCTACCCACACCAGTGAGGTACCATTTTTATCGGGAGACTTGGGGGAACGCTGAGTGGAAGGAAATTTGTGGCTCCTCTTAGATTCCAGAACTTTCTGTCACCGAAATGAGAGGAAAAAGTGTTTTTTTGGTCAGATTTTGAGGTTTGCAAAGGATTCTGGGTAACAGAACCTGGTCAGAGCCCCACAAGTCACCCCATTGTGGATTCCCCTAGGTGTCTAGTTTTCAAAAATGCGCTGGTTTGCTAGGTTTCCCCAGGTGCCGGCTGAGCTAGAGGACAAAATCCACAGGTAGGCACTTTGCAAAAAACACCTCTGTTTTATGTGAAAAAATGTGATGTGTCCATGTTGTGTTTTGGGCCATTTCCTTTCGTGGGCCCTATGCCTACCCATACAAGTGAGGTACCATTTTTATCGGGAGACTTGGGGGAACGCTGGGTGGAAGGAAATTTGTGGCTCCTCTCAGATTCCAGATCTTTCTGTCACCGAAATGAGAGGAAAAAGTGTTTTTTTGGTCAAATTTTGAGGTTTGCAAAGGATTCTGGGTAACAGAACCTGGTCAGAGCCCCACAAGTCACCCCATCTTGGATTCCCCTAGGTGTCTATTTTTTAAAAATGCACTGGTTTGCTAGGTTTCCCCAGTTGCCAGCTGAGCTAGAGGCCAAAACCCACAGGTAGGCACTTTGCAAAAAACACCTCTGTTTTCTGTGAAAAAATGTGATGTGTCCATGTTGTGTTTTGGGCCACTTCCTTTCGTGGGCGCTAGGCCTACCCACACAAGTGAGGTACCATTTTTATCGGGAGACTTGGGGGAACACAGATTAGCAAAACAAGTGTTATTGCCCCTTCTCTTTCTCTATATTTTGTCCTTCCAAATATAAGGGAGTGTGTAAAAAAGATGTCTTTTTGAGAAATGCCCTGTAATTCACATGCTAGTATGGGCACCCCGGAATTCAGAGATGTGCAAATAACCACTGCTCCTCAACACCTTATCTTGTGGCCATTTTGGAAATACAAAGGTTTTCTTGATACCTATTTTTCACTTTTTATATTTCAGCAAATGAATTGCTGTATACCCGGTATAGAATAAAAACCCATTGCAAGGTGCAGCTCATTTATTGGCTCTGGGTACCTAGAGTTCTTGATGAACCTACAAGCCCTATATATCCCCGCAACCAGAAGAGTCGAGCTGACGTAACGGTATATTGCTTTCAAAATTCTGACTCCCCGGGGCTAAATATTTTTTTTTAAAAGGGAGGGTGGGCCACGTATCCCTCCTCCCTAGGCCGATTTTAGCCCCAGGGACCCCGTCCCACGGGGCCTGGCCACATGTTACGGGGAGCACAGTGCACCTATCATAAAATTATGGGGACCACAGGAGGAACCTGAAGTCCCCCGCGGTTTGAGCCGGCTAATATCTCCTGCAGGAGCCAGCACAGCTCCTGCACGCAGGGAGCTGCTGCAAACTGCAGCTCCGTGCTTGCGGAAGCAATGTTTTTATCTCTTTCCCTGCCTGCGATGTGTTTGCTTTTGTTTGACGGGGGCAGTCAGCTCTCACCAAGCAAAGCAAACAGTTACCTCCCAAGGGTGGACACCCAGGAAGGTTGCAGAAGCCAGCCCTGGGGTGGTGGTCCTCAGGGCTATGTATGGCTGCAGGAGGGGTCCGTGCTGCCCCCATTCTTCTTCTCTACTTGGGCACAGGGAGGTGGTGGTCCTTGAGGATTGGGGATCATGTGGACCCATCCTTAAATCATTTTGTAGCTCTTGGAAGGTGGCGGACCCCGGGGACCGGGTAGGTCCTCAGGACCCCTCTCTATAATTTTTTTTATATGTGGCTCCAGGAAGGTGGTGGTCCTAGGGCTGCAGGGGGCCACGCAGCCCCCCTGCATAGTCTGCAGACATTGCCCCGGAAGTGGTGGTCCCTGGGGGGGTCCAATAGACACCTCTATTACATTATTTTACAAGTTGCCCGTGGGAGGCCTCATGCACCCGTCCTATTTTTAGGCCATGATGCTCCAGGACCTGGCCCACCTGGGGACTAAATAATGGAGTAACGCAGGATAGCACTCTTTAAAAAAAATCTAACATCTCAGTGAAATCCACAGATCCAGCTGCAAATTTTGCTGAAATTTAAAAAAAATACTTTTAATCCCTGACGAGGACCAAGGGAGACACCTGGACCATGGCTAGGAATCGGCCCAGGGGGGGGTGGGGTGTATGCCCCCTTTGCATTTAGCAGCCAGGCCCTGGGGGATGGGGTCACCAAAGACAAAAGTGGCCTGGGGTGGCATGCACCCCCCCTCCCATATTATTAAAAATAATTCCTTCTTCACCTAGCCCAACTAGGGGGTTACCAGAAAGTGTGGTAAACCTCCCTTCCCTTGTATTTTTATTTTTTTTAATTGCTGCGGATCCTTCACAAATTTGTGGCAACATTTTAAAAAATATATATTTTGGGCCCCAGGTGGGGTCCTTCTGAGACCCCAACATCAGACCTAGGGCATCAGGGTATTACCACCCTTCCCCCTTGTGTTTTTTTTTTTTTTTAATTGTTTTTTTTCTTGGAACTTGGCCAAGTCCTGGTCCCAAGAAGGCTGCCACCATTTCCTATTTTAGACTGATGGCAGTCAAACACAGCATTGATCATGGCACATGGATCTGAAGATCAACCGCAGTACATACGCGTTGGATCCCCATCTCTAGATATACATCAATCATTTTTCTTTATTAGCTTCAGAACTACTGAACAGATGTACACCAAATTTCAAAAAGAGATTTTTCTGGACCAAGATCTAGCTTTTGGCCAACTTTTGTGTAATTCGGTTCAGTGATTCGGGCTGTAGTCATGTCTAATATCCCTATGGGAAACTGCATGGAGAAAATGTTTTTTGACTCCCCCCTCCCTTCTCTCAGCTCCTGCTTGATGAATCACTCCAAAACTATTCATGCAGCAGCTGAACTGAATACCACACTAGTTTTGAAAATTTCTTGAAGATACTTCAACCAGGGCCAAAGTTATTAGCAAAAGAAAAAACACTTTTCCTATGAAAACTAGGTCCTAACTATAGCTACCTACTGGCGACCATCAGTATAGTTAAGGATGGTAGCAATTACTTACTTTACCTAAACAAATCTTAGAAATTCAGCGAAAAAACAAAGGTTAAAGTGACAATAGGTGAAAATGTCAGTTTTAACTTAACATTTTAAACTTAAAAAAACACAGAAGTAACCATAACTCGCTCCCCCACCATGCACAGTGTTTTAATCAACTATGTCGTTTCAGATGTCCATAGTAATGTTATCAATGATGTCACAGAACATGATAAGAGTGATGTAATATGTGAGGTAATAAGCAGTACTTGGCTGTGACGTAAGTTATAGTTACCTTTTCTCTCTGATACGGGAAAAAAACAGGTGAATGGAATTATAACAAATTTGGCTAAAGGTAAGTACTTTACTCAGAAAGTGTGCTTTTTATTAATTTGGAGTAAATAGGTTAATCTGCTTTCGAGAAGTTAGCATTTGCAAATACTTATGCTTTGTCTGGCTCATTCAAAGTGGATGGGCAAATCCTGATTGGCCAGCCATATCATTGAGAATATGTTGTGGCAGCCATTACAAGACTGGGAGACTAAAACTTGAATCCTGAAAAAAATAATCAAAGGAGACATAAGAGGGCAAAGAGGGCACTTTCAGCCACCCCAGGGCCAACTCAAAAAAATATTTCAAGTCACAAATACTGTGGTACCAGTGTCTGCTACTGATGTACCCAGCAAGGTACCCCCTGTGGTACCACAATGCTGGTATTGCAGTTCTGGTAATGTGGTGCCACAGTACCACAGTATAACAAAAATAAATAAATAAAGAGAATGCTCTCATCATAGACCAGACCCTGTGACCAACCCCCACTGTGGAGGCCATAGGCCTTGCACAGTTTGGTTTGGACGCAGGCAGCATGCTTGGTGTAGGGCCAACCTACTGCTGTGCATGACTTGAAGAATGTGTGCAGCATGGGGATAAGCACCTGTGGGTGGTTGGCACACTCATGGGGTTGGGTACAGGGCCTGGTTGGAGGTTGGGCACACATAGGTGTTGGGTGTTCAAGGATAGTTGGACTCAGGGTTTATCTGGAGACGGAACACTGTGACCAACCCGAGAACCAGAGTACTTCCAGCCTGTACCACGGCACCCAGCGTGGCCCCAGTGAGGAACCAAAACACTTTTTTTTTTTTATTTAGAAATTGTCTGGTCATAGACCAGATCCGTGGGCTGACCACCACTGTGCAGCAAATAGGCTGTGCACAGTGGGGATTGGCTGCCTGCACTTGGGTAGGTTGCAGGCCAAGACAACACTGCACACGCTGAAGACCATGTGTAGTGGTGGGATTGAGTGCCCTTGGGGGTTGAGTGCAGGTTGCCCGTAGGGGTTGGGCCCATGTTCAACTTTGAATATAGTAAAAAGAAAATGAATTCGCATGGAATGCAAAGGTTAAAGTGACATTATAGTTAGATATGCTAGTAAGATCTTAGCTTACGTTAAAAAAAGACAAATTCATTAAAAAAAAATGGATTACAGTGATGATATAGTTATGTGTTTAAATGGGATAGGAATTAACATTTAAAAAATGAAAAGTTACTGGAACTGACCAGTCATAGTTAATGAACTAACTATAATGTGCTCATGTCATGCACTGCTTATGGCCTTGCCTACTACACCACTCTTTACGTGTTATGTGACATCACTGATAATATCACTGATAACATTTCAAATAATATTGATGACATTCCTAATGACATGTCAAATTAAGTCATCTATGATGCTGCTATTCACATTAATTCATAATTTTTTACTTAATTTCAAAACAGAACATTGTAAGTAAAGGTGTGGCAATCACATACAGCATAGAGTTGCTGTTGTGTGTGCATGAGTCGGTGTGTAGAATGAAAATAATGTAAGCCTTGGAACTGAATGTAGTTGTGCATGTTGAATGTTATATGGTGCAATGTTTACAGACCAGAAAAGTTTGGGATGCAATTAGTACTTCATTTTAAGCAAGGAAAAGGCTAGACACACTTGATGTGGATTGTAGAATCATGTTTCAATTAGGTTGAGGCATAAAGCCAAAGCCTGTTGCAAAAAACCTGTGAGAAAAACAAAATCTGTTTACAATAGATTAGTGACCATTGGATATCTAGGAACATGCCAGTGTTAAATAGTTGTAATACAGTGCTATAGACACATTCTATGTAACAAAGACATTTATAAGAAGATTTTGAGGCATTGAATATTGATGGATAATGTAGAATGTAGGTACCAGCCACTGGGTGGTGGCTTAATGCACATTGGGGTTGTAACATTTGATCTAATCTAAGAAATGTGTGTAGGGTATTTTATCAAACTACAGACCATTGTCCATAGACTCTGGCAGAAGGTGTCCTATCGGTGGCAAGTGTATACCTGTCAACCTTTTGACTTAAAGTTGCAGGTCATGTGAATCCTTCAAGATGGTGATGCCTTTAAGTTAAATAGAGTACAGACTCTTTTTAGACACTGTTCAAGGTTTAAAAAGGGGACAACCCCATTAAAGCCTATGGAGGCATTTTGTTTTTAGATGGGTTCAATACTAGTAAAAAGAGGGTAACAGCTGCCAAATGTGGGTGACTTGACAAATATGCTGTGTGTCTAGCATATGGTCAAAGGTTATGTCCATTTTCACTCAATTGATAATAGAAAACTTAGGCATGTGTATAGCCTGATGAATTCTTACAGGTCCACAACCCCTACTAGATGCTGTCACAATGACTGCCTGATGTCATTATTGTTGACATTAATTATGTCATTTGAGATGTGATCAATGTTATCAATGGTGTTATCAACAGTGTTATCAATAATGTCATTTAACATGTCATGAGTGAGGTAATATGTGAGGCGATAAGCAGCCCATGACAGGGTGTGATTTATAGTTAATTCACTAAACTAACTTTCCAAGTTCAATGGCTTTTTGATTGTTAAATGTCAGTGCTTGTTTTGCACAAAATGCAGTGGTATAAAACCCATATTTCACAAGGAACCACAAAATATTGCACAATTTAAAATATCTCATGGTTTACGTGAAACATGTATTTCGTATTACAGTGACCACAGATTCAGATTAATATTTAAGGTAGAAAGTGAATTCTTTAAATTGTAAAATAATTAATGTTGTGTCACCAATTTGAAAATGAAAATAGCCAATGCACATAAATTAGAAGTAAAATGCTTCTGTGCCCAGAGTCCTGGAATTCAATATTTATATATACATATTTAATTTTGATTTAACCTCTTTTACAGTATAAAATTTCTATGGCCATGGGCATTGAGAAACTACGACCTCCCCTTTCTGTACAAAAAGATTCCATTTGTAATATCCTTAAATTGTGAAATGAAAAGTATTTGCCCATTAGAGTACTGTTATTAATTAGAGCCAGGGGGAGGCCTGGGCATTGGTTAATCTACTCTGGTATGAGATTGTACTGCAATTACTAACAATTTCCAGTGACAACTGTGGTTCAAGGACTTTTGAAGTACATCACTCACATTTATATGCCCCCTTGGAGTAATAAGAACATATTTAAAGATTAGATTTGTGACTGTCACACACCCTATGCCCTCATATCTGACTATGAATATGTAACTGCGCATAAGAAACTCAAAGCCAATATTTGGTCATGTGACAATGGAACTTAGAGTGACCACATACCTCTTTTTAGAACCTAGTTTAATTTGAGAGGTTTTTCTTTATTTATTAGTTTTTTTTACAATTGCTTCCCCTTGCTGTGTGGCAATCCCAAAATGGCCCTTCAAACCTTGTTGCACACACCACAGATGTTTTCCCAAATTGAGAATGAATGCCTGCAAGCAAGAATGTTTCTGGGTATTCCAATATGTTCATGGCATCCCACCCTAGAACGTCCACACCCCACGCCTTGTTTAAGAATTAGGGCCTAATTTATATATTGGTGAACGGGTTACTCCATCCCAACAGTGACGGATATCCCGCCCGCTGAAATCTAAATCCCATAGGAAATAATGGGATTTAGATTTTCGCAGATGGGATATCTGTCACTGTTGTGACGAAGGAACCGGTCCGCCAATATCTAAATCAGGCCCTTAGTCAATCAAAATCTGTGTGCAATTCTGTTGTGAGTGTAAACCCAAGTTCTGTGAATATCAAACTTTGGACCTCATTTACAAGAATCTGACACATCTGCCTGATGCGTAAGATTTCTTTCACTGCCCTACGATCCCCTAAGGACACCATGGATGCGCTCTATTTACAATACAGAGCTCCATGGCGCACGTTTTCACAGATGCACCAGAAAGTCTGACGCATCTGTTGGCGATAAACTCAAGCATTGCTGGATTAGCCTCAAAAAAATTATGCTCCTCCAGCAATGCAAGGAGGCCCCCATACAGAAAAGCCCTGCATCCATTTTATACCTGCTCCGATCAGGGGGGTAAAATTCTGATGTAGTGAAGTCGCAGAATGATGCAGTGAAATTTAAATATTACTTTGTCAGTTCTGCATAGCTTTTCCCATGGGAAGGCCTACCCTGCATACATTATACCTGTCACAGGTATAATGTGACGCAAGGGTTTACAAACTGATGCATTGGGCCCAATGCATCAGTATGTAAATCTGGAGCAGTGTAAAGTACCGTTAGCGTAAAAAAAAATGAAGCAACGGTGGGGCAAAGGCCATTGTAAAACAAGGCTACTTGTGGGACTAAGGTGAACTCATTTGTACAAACACCTTTGAGAAAATGACCTGTGAGATAAATGTTTTGGAATTAAACTTTCTGCTCACTGTAGGTGGCGTAAGGTAAGTCAGACTATGTCCAAAAACTAAATTATCACTGTTTCCGATTTCAAACCCAATCAAACAATGACAGCACAAGTAGGGCATTGTGAACGTATCTGAAATGTGCAGTCCTTTGTCGCAAAGAAAAGCGTGGAGTTATTTTACTTTGACACCAGTCGTTGCTTACGCCTACCCGGAATGACGGCAGAAGATCGGTTTTTCGGTCTGTTGTGCTGTTTCAGAGCCGTTGAATAGTCACACTGCAGTACGTCGGGCTGACTTAAAAGCTGCAACGACAAAACACATCAACACAAATACAGAACTCAGTACAAAAAGACACACGAACAAGCTGGGCTAGAACGTTCTTTTTCAAAGTCGTTGAACGTATGCACTTTGAAATACTATTTTAGACGCACTAGCTTACATGAGAGAGGGCGTGTGTGTGTGTGTGTGCGTGCAGGAGAATTGGTGTGCTGCAGAGAAAAGCACGCTTTTTATCAATCCCGAGGCTGGCCGTGACCCCGGCACTTGTGTTCAATGATTATCTGCAAGCTGGCCGTCTCTCTGATCCGCGGATTCCTGGCTACAAAAGGAATTTATGAAAGTATTAGAAGCCACGCGCATTCATCCGCATTGCCCTCTGCCCGCTTGCCCACACCTCATGTGGTTTAAATTGTTTGCCTCCGGAGAGGTCGAGGCGTGCAAGGCTCCGTCTGCGAAATTAGCGCGCGTCTCATGTCCTTTAACAAGGCAACTCTGCCTGCGCCAGGCACAATCCGAGCTGAAAGAAAGGCTGTGGGCGCATTGTGCCGGATATGTGTTCTTTTTGACTGAGTTCCCAGCCTTTAGAGACGGATTCAACAATGCGTAAGAGTGCCCGGCAGTGGGTTTCTGATGAGGCCTTTTCACCAAGGTCGAGGACAACGGCGGATGCAGGATGGCGCGCGAACTGTCGCTTCATGGCCCAATGTCTTTTATGTGCTCTCGAGATTAACGTTTGCAATTTATTTCTCTTTGAAAAAAATGCGCCTATTAAGGAGTCAAAGAGCGCTTACCTTGAATTGCTTCTCCAGTCGCGTCTTCCCAGTTGGTCCAGGTGTGAGGAGAACATTAACGTAGGAGTGTATGTGGCTGTCAAGTACCTCCGTCTCCTTGCTGAGGATGGCTTCAACCAGTGCGTCGTGAATGAAGATGTACTGCTCCTGTGAAAACACGGACCGGAGACATCACAGCCTGGGAACAATGCTCTCTGCGCATCTCAAGCAGAAACAGAGAAAGTACATGACGCGTAACCGTATTGTGGTCGCACAATGCCATCTCGTCGGTTCTGGTGACAATATTAACCAGAAGACAAAGGGAGCAAGACAAATATTTTTTTTGTTCCAGACAGAAGACTGTTTATTGACAATAAAGTCAAAACACAGGCCCGTATTTATACTTTTTGACGCTAAACTGCGCTAACGCAGTTTAGCGTCAAAAAGTTTTGCGCCGGCTAACGCCATTCTGAAGCGCCATGCGGGCGCCGTATTTATTGAATGGCGTTAGCCGGCGCTAGCAGACCGGCGCTGCCTGGTGTGCGTGGAAAAAAAACACGTACACCAGGCAGCGCCGGCGTAGGGAAAAATGTCGTTAGGGCGTCTTAAAAATGGTGCAAGTCAGGTTGACGCCAAAAAATCGCCTCCACCCGATTTGCGCCATTTTTTACGACGCCCAGACGCCATTTACATGACTCCTGTCTTAGTAAAGACAGGAGTCATGCCCCCTTGCCCAATGGCCATGCCCAGGGGACTTATGTCTCCTGGGCATGGTCATTGGGCATTGAGGCATGTAGGGGGGCACAAATCAGGCCCCCCTATGCCCAAAAAAAAAAATATAATAATAATTTTTATACTTACCTGAACTTACCTGAATGTCCCTGGGATGGGTCATCCTTGGGTGTCCTCCTGGGGTGGGCAAGGGTGGCAGGGGGGGTCCCTGGGGGCATGGGAGGGCAGCTGTGGGCTCATTTTGAGCCCACAGGTCCCTTAATGCCTGCCCTGACCCAGGCGCTAAAATCCGGCGCAAATGCGGGGTTTTTTGCCCCGCCCACTCCCAGGCGTGATTTTTGCCCGGGAGTATAAATACGACGCATTTGCGTCGCAGTCATTTTTTTAGACGGGAACGCCTACCTTGCATCTCATTAACGCAAGGAAGGCGTTCACGCAAAAAAATGACGCTCTTTCCTCATACTTTGGCGCTAGACGCGTCTAACGCCAAAGTATAAATATGGCGTTAGTTTTGCGCCGAATTTGCATCGAAAAAAACAACGCAAATTCGGCGCAAACGGAGTATAAATATGCCCCACAGTGCTTTAATGTATTTAATTAGGTTCGACGAAGGTGTGCTTTCAATCAGGTACTCTGTGCCAGAGTACGTGCTTGTTTCTGAGAAGTGCCGGTACTCTCCAAATAAAAGTATTACGTTTTTCTTGAGGTGTGCCGGTACTCTCCCTCTCAAAATAGAAAAGTGCCGGTACTCAGTACCGGACAGTGCCGGCCCATTTAAAGCACTGCTTTCAATGAGAATAGGATTTGATGTATCAAGTACATTTCTCTGCAGAGGTACAAGATTCTAATGCTACTTTCTTCCCCCAGTGTTCAGCCAACGATGGGCCTTGAATGCAAGGGAATGTTCAGGATTATTTGTTAAGTAAGCAAAGTCCAAATTAAATAATCGAGTTGTGTGTTTTGATGATTTCCTTACCTAAATGCATTAAGAAACACGCAGGCTAATTACAATGACGTAACATAAACCAAAAAACAACACCTGCTCCTCATGCCAGGAGCTTGCATGTTGTCAGCTAATGTGTGTCCAATTTTCGACAGTTCTGGTGGTAGCCTACAACCTGGGCTCTGGTGCCACTGCACCTGCTGCATCACTGGAAGGTAAACCCCTGTCTCCTCTTCCCCAACACACACCTCCCCACCGCAGCTTGCCTCAGACATGAGCTAAGCTCGACACTGGGCTGTTTCCTTTGGACGGGCATGCCCAGAGTTTTGTCTCACACAGTAGAACAATAGGGAAAATTATCTATTTTCTCCCTATCAGTACACGAGTAAAACAGCTATAATTAAAACAATGTACTATAAAATGTATTAAAAAGATTTCCATTGACCCCTGACTGATAATTAAACAAAAGTGAAAAAAGTCACATTTGCCGACCTGGAGGAGGCACTTAACAGTTGCTTTCTCTGTGGCCTCTTTTGCTCTTACTGGGAGGGCCAAAGGCCATGTTTGGTTGGGCTTGGCCCTCCTGGCCCACCCGCTAGAACCGGGCCTGGTCTGCAGCAACATCACTGCTAAACCTGTGTCACGTTAAATCGCCACCCACTCTCAAAATTCCCTTGCTAGGTGCAGATCAGGAGCAATATAATGTAGCTAACCTGCTGTCTCCTCACAAACAAACAGCTCTGAAGCAACAGCTACCCAGGTCACCAAAATCCACACAAAAAGATGAATTTTCCTACAAATGCCTTTGTGTAAATAAGGGCTTCTCGTTTGACAATTGTGTAATTGTGTCTTGTTCCATTGTTTGCAGGAAAGCTGCACACATAACAACTGTGCCATTGATATTGTCAGATCGCTATAAGAGGCAGCACAAGGGCTTTCACATGCACAGTCTAGAACAAAAGGATAAACATGAAACTAAAGGACATTTCAAGGTTGAACTTAGATCAAGATGCCATGAGAAATGACCTGTGGTCCGAAGGCTCATGGAGCCATAAATCTTCACAGAAGGACGTAATGGAGCCGTAGAGCTTCCTTCATGTGTGATTTTTGGGAGATAGGTGTACGAAATTCGCTAGTTTCTGCAGTAAATGTAGGTGATTACCACTTTAGTTAAGTATAAAAGACAAGAGAAGCAGATTAGACTGATGAGCCATTCGTTCTCTGCTCCCACCTCATACGTTTTTACACACACATCCATCACTTGTGTACAGCTCTTTATTCAACTATGTTCTTACCTCTGTTTGCACTAAGTAGTTCCTCTGTGTGCGTATATGCTTTAAGAAGCCAAACACATTAACAGTGCCTTCACGTTGAATTTGCTGCAGCATGCTGTCCAGCACGATATATGTCCCCGTTCGACCGACGCCAGCACTGGAAAGACACAAGGACACCATGAGAGGAAGCCTCAACAGTAGTGGTTCATTGCTGCATTAGCGCATCACCATACAAACCGCTAGCGGATCATGGCAGCCAGGTCCAACCGTGTGACATGTTGTTCCATCTTACCCACCACTGCACAGCCAACGTGCTGTGTTTACATTCCAAACCTTACCAAGCTCTACTTGGGCTACTGGATTCGTGATCTAGGGTAGCATTTGACCAGAGGTTTTATTTTTAGTTCAATAGATTTTTATTGGTTTTCATAGCAGCACATAGTCATGCACGGCAATGCCGATTAATCTGACACAACCTTTTCGTGACATACACTCATGGCTACGCGAGATCACCTTTTTCTACAATTGTTCATTATGACTGCGCTTTACAAAGCCCCAAGGAAAGCAACATGAACTTTATCAACAACCCAGTGGTTATTTGCTACAAAATACCTCATCTCCAACAATTAAGAATTAAAAACACAACGCTCTGAAGGTGTGAGAAATCGGGACATCGTCTACATTTATCTTAGAACCCTGCCACCCGTCAATACAACCACATTATTTCTGTATATCATCGGGAAATCTTTTACTCCTGTGGAAAGGCCAAGGCGGTGGCCACGGCATTATCTTCATTGCCTGACCATGTATATCTCGTGGCAACTCTACCTGTTAGTAGCATTTCAAGCCTTTAACCAGAAGCTTAGGTGGAACTTGGCCGTGTTATGTGCTGAAGACATGCACTAACCTTTTTATACATCCAAAGTTCGCATTGTGAAAAGACAAACAAACCACGGTTCTTCACAGTGATGCCGGTTCACACCCTTACAGCGGGTCTACCGTAGCCAGAGGCCAAGCGAAACAGTGAATTGAAGCGGTTTGTAACTTTTTGATCGGCTGCAAAAACTGTTTCTGAATTTGAAGGTGTCAAATACAATTTTTATTATGTTTAAGCTTTTACTTGACTTCAATCTGTGCTTCGATTTTCTCTAGTGCTTGTGGAAACATTGTGCCCTAAACATTGCTTACAAAAGTATCATCCCGTTGGATGCAGATTACCTATTATTAGTGCCAATGGAGCAATATTTTTGTAAAGAATATTTAGGAAAAGATGCCTATCCGCGTCCAATTAACTCCACTTTACCACACAAACACTCGGAGTAGATGAGAGGTGAAATAAACACAACAGATTGTACTACGACGGCGTGGCGACAATTATGTGCACGCGCCCAGAGACTTCCGCTATGTGCCTCGGCACTCTCCTCATGGTAGCATCCAGCTCTTCCAGTTACACATGGACTCACTGCCCTTGGTCTCCTAGATGGTGCAGGGCTAAAGACTATGGGTGATGTATACTTAGCGGGCCAATTCACAGAGCTGGCGGATCTACCATCCAGCATACATCAAAACCCCTAGTCACATTCACATATTACCGCCTCTGGGCGCAATGAAGGCATTATACTCCACTTTCCCAGCAGAACCCCCAACACTCAGTGCACTACAAACACTATTAACCAGCCCCACATGCAGGGGCGTAGCTCCGGAGGGGGTGTTTGGGGTGTTACACCCCCTAAAAAATGTATTCTGTAGTAAATGGTAAGGTACATGTGCTTTCAGTCAGGTAATGTGAAGTGTCCGTCGGATTTCACCTGGAATTTTTACATGCCCACACTGACAAAAACACACATACACTCTCTCTTATGTTTTTAAAGCCTTAGAAAATGTTGATTAGTTTGAAAAATATTGTGTTTTAACTACAACTAACAATCCACCCTCCTTACAGTGCCCCTTCAGCCCCCCCCCATTTCCAGTTTCTCAAAGTGTTTTAACACGCTGTCCCAGTGCATTGTTGGGAAACCTGAAGCTCACAACCCCCCAGTCATCCTGACCAAGCTACGCCCCTGCCCATATGATGGAATCTCATAAAAACACTCTTATGATGCCACACAACAGGACACACCTCACGTCAAACCCAACACTAGACAGGTGGAACGCTACTTTAGATGAACCTATGCGGACTGGAAGCTTTGCTGTACATTATCGCAAATGCTCGCACCAAATTGTAATTTACAAATTATTCATTTTACATACTTACAGCACATGTATTACACCCCTGCCAATTGGCAAAATATGGTCTCCAGGAGGATGCCAGCTGCACTCACTGCGGCACACCTATGGCTGACTTTATTCACCTACCACGGTCATGTGCTCCCATTCAACACTTCTGGGCCCAGGAACTACCTGACTTATCAGTGATGACTATGGAACAAGTGCCTTGCACTCCTCAAGTGTGTCTGCTAGGACTTGTCAAGCAGCTGCAACCCACATGGCATACATTTGTGGCAGTGGCATTACTACTACAAGAAGAGGAGAGTTTCTGTGTATTGGGTAGAAAGGCTGCACCATAACATAGTCAATGGCTGCTCAATATGACCTACTGTAAAGAGCAGCTGGAACTATATGCTGAGGAATTACCGCCATCATCCCGACCAAAGAACATATAGAGTCCACTCACAACATATTCGCTAACTGCCCCAACAGTTACATAACATCCTTAACTGCCACACTAGGCTGCTGACACAGGGGAGATGGGAACTGTATGGCAATCTAAGTAATAAGGTAACTGTTGACATGATTTTCTATGAATACAAATAACTTGCTGTCTATGCTAATGGATGGTTGTCATCTTTCGTTTTAATATGCTAAACATTCAATAAAATAAAAAATAAAATATTTAGGACAAAATATTTCTGTCAAATAATATTTTGACTCTGATATTCTGGGCCCATGCCTTGACGGCCCTTTAATCCAGCGACCGTCCCGAGAGCAAGGTGACTTCTGAGTAGGTGGCGATTCCCCCCACAGATGTCAATCACCCTTCCTTTCCTCATGATAAGGAGCTTTGAAGTGGCTATGTTAAGTGACACAGCTACAGAAACCCAACAAGTGGTATCTTGTTTGGTTTCACGGTGTGTATTTCCACTGTTTAGTTATGTTCGGAAATAGGCTTCTTTTGCATCCAGGTTTTGCTTGGCATATTTTTATGTGTATTTGGATGTATTTGTTTGCACCACATTCCCAACAGAATTGCCGTGCACATAAAAACAGTAGTGTTGATAGCAGAAACTAACACGCTAAAACAGGGTGTAAAGTGAAACCATTCTAGATAATTACATCTGCCACATAAAATATTATACATTTAGAGTCCAAATGGCACTGTAGCGATGAAGCAACTGTGTGTGTGGTATCCGGGGGCCCTTTCACAGGACTTAGGTCCACATTTATACTTTTTTTAGCGTCGCATTTGCGACGCTTTTTGACACAAAAACGGCGCAAACTTACAAAATACAATTGTATTTTGAACGTTTGCGCCGTTTTTGCGTCACAAAATGACGCAAATGCGGCGCAAAAAAAGTATAAATATGGGCCTTAGTTTGAAGCTAGGTTGTTTTAGCAGAGGGGAACCATGAGGGAAAACATCTGAAATTTGGGGTGGTGCAGGGATTTTAGGGTATTGATGTGAGAGTGGTTGAGTGGAGAAAAGGTCACCGTTGTAGAGGGAGAGTACTTCAAATGTGAAGGAGGATATGTGGAGAGGGAGTGATACATAGAGAATATGGAATGTACGCATGGGGCAGAGACAAAAAAATGATTGTTCGAGAGAGAGGTGAGAGAAGGCAGAGCATGTAGAGACGGTGAGAGAGGAAGTGAAGAGAATACGTGTGCATGTATTTTTATGCAAGAGGGAGAGAGGGAAACAGAATGAAAAGAGTGAGAAAGAGAAATGTCTTGCAATAGGAGGATTTGATTAGGTTGAGGATAAGAACAGAGATGGAGCGACTGACATCAGAACAATTTGGGGTGTGCATACTCTTTGTGGGCATAGGCCATTGTGTAGATTCTCATTTCCAAATGGGGGGCTTTGAGGGTTTCATCATTGCAGGCTCAGTCCTTTGAAAAAAGCAACTGCAGGAAGAGTCTCTTCTATAGCTTCTGTGTGTGACAGAAGAAGCCTTCTATTAGAAGCTTTTGGGGCAGTGTTTAGGGCCCACTGTGATATTGGTCACAGTGGGGCATATTTATGAGAAGTTTGCATCACGTTTGGTACATGCGTGACGCAAGCCTCTAATTTAGATTTTTGTAGCCGCACAAAGCCAATTTGCATGGCTTTGAGTGGCTCCAAAGATCTGGAGTAAGGCAATGCAGCACAAATTGCTGTGTTGGCTTACTCTGCCCTGGGCAGGCGTTCCATAGACATTGCTTGGGTATTCCCATGCTACTCCCATGGTTTTTGATGCTTTCCCAGACTTATAGGAGCATATAAACCTGGGAATGTTACAAAAAAGTTGCAGCTCCCCAGGAGAGGCGTAACAAGGAGAAATATATTTTTTTCTCCTCATTACTTCCTCTTTCTATGTGTGCTGCGTTCTGCAACACACAATAAAGGAACATGCCTCGCAGGATTAGTTTTGTGCAGAGAGGCGTCCCTTGCTTTACAAAAACAATCCTGCATGCAACACAGGCACCCTTTCACCATGGCGCAAGGATCCCTGCGTTGGCGCTAGGCTGCAAAAAGGGCACCAGTGACACAGATGACCTGCTGCGCTGCATTCTGCAAGTATCCCATAGATATGCCGCAGTGTATTTAGCTGCTGCATTACTAGCCAGTCTTCGTAAAACATTTTGATAACCATACCAGTAGCCTCACCTTGATAACTGCTTGGGATTTATTTAAGATATTGGCCTCCAGGTGGTATTAGGTGCAGAATAAGCATAAATACATGGTTTCAGTAATCTGACAATCCAGTAAAGTGGTTTAAAACACAGACAGCTAAAACTAGTTACTTATTTGGAGTTGCATTAAGCATTGAAACAAGATCTAGTTTAACAACTCAGCACAAAAGAGGACATCCGCCCAATGCATGAAGAGGTCTGCCACATGTGGCTGGCATCCCAGAGGATCTTAAGGTAACCTCTCCCTTCGGGTCACGGCCCTATATCCCACCATATTTAAAATTGAAAATCCCCAAACATTAGTTATATTACTATATGTCTTTCAGTTATCCTTTCTCCATCACACTGTGAAGTTCTGTGCTTGGACACGATAAGCAAACAAACACAAATGATGGACAGAATATAGAACCAATCAAACATTCACCCCCACTCACAGATCTGGGTTTAATCCATCAATTCTTTTGCTCACCATGCGACCCCAGTTTTGACCCAGCCATATGCAAATCAGTCTTGACCCCGTTCCCAGTGCGAACAGTGCAGCCTAGACTGCCAGGCCAGGTTTCAAGCTAGCCTGGCTGAAGAGAGGTGATACTCCGAAACAGGTCCCAGAATGCTTGTTTCTGGTCCAGGGAGGACATGGCCTGGCAGTTCGGGCTGGACTTTTCCCATGAGGAACAGGGTCAAGACTGATTTGCATATGGCTGGGTCCAAACTGGAATGGCATGGTGAGCAAAAACACTGATGGATTAAACCCAGATCTGTGACTAGGGGAGAATGTTTGATTTGGTGAACATTCCGTCCATCAACTGTTCTTTTTGCATTGGACACGATGAGTATCACTCTGGTCTGTCACACACAAGACCAAAACATTTCCAGCATAAGTTCAGAGTAATTACATCACTCTTACAAAGACACATCTGTGGTGTAGTGCGCTACCCGTTTGATAATGGGCTTCAGAGCCCCACAATAGCGTATGTTATAAGGTGCTGTATAAATCCGATTCCAGGACAAAACATAGCAATACAACCATGAGAAATATGGTTCTCAATGGCTCACACACTTTCTTTGGGTGAAAAGGCCTTATTCTTGAATCATTTGTTATTTTACCCTAAGCAAAATTAATAATGATTTTTTGCTACATTTTAGCACATACTGGTACCTGAATAAACACCGTCTGGGATATTTATAAATATCTGGAGTACGCATCCACAATTACAAGATCCTATACATGTCTATTTTATGAAGGTAGAGTCTGTAGATTTTGTAATACTGTCAATCAACCTTCGATTACACATTTTATCAGAATGTTCATGTTTTAAATGTATTCGTAAATTTATTTTTTATGTCTTAATTTATGATGATATTATGTCAGAAGAAAGAATGGTAGACAGAATAGTGTTAAACTTGGGCAATCACATTTTTGATCAAGACAGTATGTGATTACGGCATTGTTTTTAATGACTTGTTGTGCATATTGATTGGTTTGCCCGATTACGAGGGTTAAGTTCTCATGTGTGGGATAATTCCATTTACTGCACATAATTAAATTCTGAGTTTATTACCAACCAGTGCCACCACCACAATTTCCCACGAGTTAAATCTGTTAAAAAGGAATAGGAGTTATTTACTACTCCCAGTAAATACCACACCGTGGTTAATGGTATTTAGCAGGTGCAGTAAACAAAAGATGACATTCTAGGTACTCCTAATCTGGGCCTTTATGTGTATTCTTATACCTGTAATTACATGTTGTTTATATGATTAACAGTAGCAATACAAAACATCTATTAAAATGAAAAGGAAAAACAGAGAAAAAAAAAGAAGTAATGGTGAAATAGATATGAACTGGATGCTACAAGACAGGAATTCCAAAAGATGTAACAAGGACAAGGGAGTACCGTACCTGCAATGAACTACAACGGGGCCCATGCTGTTGTGTTTAGCAGATGCAGCCTTTCGCACGAAGGTGAGCACTGGAAGAGTATAGTCGGGGACCCCCATATCAGGCCATTGAGTGTAATGGTACTGAATAACTGTGTGCTCATTTAATCTTCCTTTTTGTGAACCCTGATAAAATAGAAACCACTGTTAGTCCAGATCATTACATGTCATTTGCATACAAAGTTTTAGCTACCTAATTTGAAAAGACTCTTGTTTAAATGACTCTCACTCACAGGAAAGGAGAAATATGCAGACATATTTCAAACAGCATAGGTCAGCGAGTGTCTGATGAGATATTATTACTAATTCATTAGTGGGAATGAATTTACTTCAGGAGTTCACTTATAGTAACTTTTGTATTCACCTTGCCTTATTTGGCCAAATCATTTTTGTAAAAAAAATCCAATCAAATTGAAATCACATTGGCAAAGTACTAAACCAACTGGAGGTATTCAAGTAGCCCTTTCACACTACTAGGGCTCAGTGAATTTTAAAGACCAGCCAGGGTTAACTCCCCCTCATTTACATCACAATATATCACTAGAAAACTTCTAGGTCTAAGGCCAGAATAATTAAAAGCAGAAAAAGAAAGAGCAAAGTCAATAACTTAAAAACGTGTCAATGACGTGGCCTCGCTGTGATAGTGATATTCCCTTTATAGGGCAAATTCCCTCACACACCTAGAGGTGGCATGCTTCATCATAGGGGACCTCCTCGCCCTGCGATAACTAACCACGGTGCAGGCCACAACCCGTTCCACTAGGAGGAAGGTGCTCTGGCGGATGTTTTCAAGAGGTACTTAAAACCTATGTTGGAAAGCAAGATGTGGTGTATGGACAGAGTGTAAATTAATTTGTAAAAATAACCCAACTGTAAAGGAGAAAGCAGGGATGTGCATTAAAACTAACTCCAGAGTATGCTAAAGGAATTATTTGTGCATCTCTGCGTCAGGTTTAAAACCATGACAGCACAGGATCATTATTCCTGTGTGTTCACTAAAAGAAGGTCGACATGTTTCTGCCTGTCACCCTCAACAGAGGTGTAGAGGCTTTCTTCAGAACCTAATGGTAACTTCTGCCTTGCTGTGTGCCTAAAAAAACAATAAATTAACCAATTTTTGTACAAGATCTAGTGATATAGTGGTATCCAAGCATTAACAGAAGGCGAGCAGGGGCAAAAAAGAAATCAGAACTTGAGGATTTTGACCTGATGCTGAAACGTTTGGTGACTGTTCATGTATAAGCACGCCTTTATCAGCCTGTTGCATAGAAGTGGCTCATGATACACCAGCAATCAAGCACCCCCTTATTACTTTATGACATTGCACTGAATGTAAGTCAGAACCTTGTAGGCAGCTTATCTTAAGATTGTTTGAGGATGTGAGTAAGACATATTTTGGGGGCACCCTGTTCAAGAAAGCATTACAGTACAAACACCCATTTTGAGCTAACTGAAGCATCCAGATACTGCACAATAATGAATTATACCTTAAACTTTCAGAAGTAGAGACAAGGAAAAACAACAGAAAACTACAGGTAACGCAGCCATTTCTCATTTCGCTTTAATTTACCTTCTTTTGACCTGTAATAACATTTTACATGGAATTCAGTATCTAGCCAGCCGGTTCCAGCATTTACAGGAAAGGCATAGTAGATGTCTAGTTTACTGGTACTTTATATCACAGTAAGGCATAGGAACATCGTGCTTGACATTTTAGATTTACTTGCTAGATACTGGTGTTCACTAATAATTCTCGCTGCACCACTGGCATCCTCACTGCAACGATTGTCACCATTCTATGAGATGAAATCTCATCATTTTTGCCTTAATTCTTTTCCTCTGTCTTGTCCGTCCTCTGATCAGATAAGAAAGATGGCGAGCCAGTCTTGAGCTAGCCCTTCCTGCATCACAGCTCCCAATGACGGCAGCTGGGATCCATCCTGCACTACTAACGTTAAAATATGTCATATTTTTCGGAGATACTGAAAGGCACCCAGCAAATGTGTGAGAAAGAGTACAACATTTATGCAAACTTGAAAGTAAAACCAACGAGTACCTTTTCTTCCGCTACAATACTTACCTTTTTGCTTGTCATGTTCCTAATAGTAAATTTCCGTACAGTGTAATAGGCTAGCACGAGCGAGCTCTTCAGAGTCACCAGGTATGTTCCATATTCCTCGCTGCCGTCAGCGGGCCAGTACTGGTCACATTTTCTCTGTAGCAAACATGGAAAGAGATCAGAATGCAATCACTCTGCACATGCGAAGGATTCCAACAATAAAATCAACATTCTTCCTGCACATTATTGATAGGATTAGAGTGCACCTAAGAAAGCTTTTCATGCAATCCCATGGACTGCTGCAATAGTGGTGTGCTATGTCAGACACTTGATATAATGCTCAGCATGTTGGCTAGAATACATTCCTGTGGCGGCATAATGTCTACTGTACTATTGATTATTTTTCTTACTATATAGCTTCCTTGTATGTGACAAAAATGGAGGTTCTCCCTTGCCAACAGTGTCTAGGTCCACAGTTACTATGCTGTATCTCCACATCTGTCAGCTGGTCCCACCACAAATGAGGTAAAACATTATCATTGGGTGCATATATCTGTGATGGGAGCATGGACCATGCCAGGAGAGGTAAGAAACCATTGGGAATGCGCCCTTTGTTGAGCAATCAATATTTATTTGTCAGGCACAGTAATACCGACCTGTACTAAAGTGCTAAGCAGTTGAATTTTTCTACATAGCAGATGAGAGTACCTGCCGCACAACACAACAGGTCAAATCTGTACAATCAGACTCTGACAACGCAGATGTGTCTGAAAAAGACTGAGACTGCCATAAAATTAGGTCACGTTTGATTTGGATCCTCAAACTCAAGATGAAGCATTGTGTAAAATGTTAAGACATTACATTGCCATTTGCACCAAGGTTAAAGTTCCTTACTGAGACAGCTGTAGTTACACAATAGAAATAGGAGACCAACACACAAGGCTTCATTTCAACAATCCATGAGAGGCCACTATATTGAGTTAGACTATTTTTTTGTTTTGGCCTAGAAGCCATCAACAGCCATTTTGTATTGTTCAACGTTAAACCTATAATCGTTCCCCTCATTTCCCTTCACGTCCCTTAACTATTCAGTATCTTGTCAATGTCCCTCAGAAATCAGAAATAAAACAAAAGACAATACACTGCAAAATATGGAACAGCTTGTTAAATATAGTCACAGTCTTTTATTTGTCACTCACATACCTGCCAACCAAAAGACAAAGTTCACTGTGTGAGAGGGGGCATGGCCTTGGAGGAGCAGAGCTTTGTGCCAAGAGCTGCCTGAGAGGCAGTCTGTCCTCCACCAATGCACCCACCCACACCCAAAAAACAAAAAAAACAAAAACAAAGGGTCGTTGTTAGAGATGGGGTCTTTGGTTGGCAGACAGTTCCAAGCAAGGACCCTCACTCTAGTCAGGGTAAAGGAGAATCACCCTCTGCTAGCGCTGCCTCTGTGTCAAAAAAATTATGCAGCGGTGAGACAAGGGGCTTGTAAATGAGGCCCATAGTTTGCAAATGGTTTAACTGAATGCATCAGTACTTTCTTTGTAATTCTCAGTAGCAAGCAATGTGAAATTACCAGAAAGGAAAGTCTCATGTGCACATCCTGCAGGGAATGATGTAGGAAGTCCGATCCCGACTAAAGAGAGAACTTATAATAGAAGGGAACCTCTCGTAGCTCAAGAGCTGTGTATTGCTACTCCTGGGCAGATGGAAGCAAGGGCTTGTGGGAGTAGGAGAAGGGAGTTATTGCTTCTGTTACCAATAAACATGATAGGCAACAATTGCCAAGTGTCCACCGGTTTTCTGACAGGGAATTAAAACTATGGAACATTTTTAACAAAGACTTGCATTGCTCTTGCACCACGCAATGGGGCACAAGGGCAGCTCAACTCTTAAGTCAGATTTTTCGAGCCAGGCAAGGCCACTTCGAGCGGGCCTGCCTGGTTTGATCGATTTAGAGTAAAGCAAGGCAGTGCAAATCACTGCGTTGCATTACTCCGCCCTGGGAAGGCGTTCCATGAGTGGAGCGTTGGTATTCCCACAGATCCACCCATCGATTTTGGAGCATTCCCAGATTTCCCATTACAGGTAGACTTGGGAATGTGGCACAAACCCACGCCTCCGCACGTGAGGTGTAATGAGGAGAAATATCGTTATTTCTCCTCTTTATTTCCTCTTTCTACTTCTGCTGCGTTCTGCAGCACACATAGAAAGAGGAAAATACCTCTCAGGATTGTTTTTGTGCAGGAAGGTTTCCCTATGTGCACAACAACAATCCCGCTCACAACTTCGGCACCCCTGCACGTGCACTAGGCAGCATATTGTGCGTCAGCACAGCAGAAAGCCAGGAATGCTCCATACAATGTTAAGTACAGCGCATTCCTGCTCCTTCCCTATCAAGCAGCACAGCACTGCAAGGTGACTTACTGTGCTGCATGGTTTTTGTTTTATAAATATGGCCCTATACATAGAACTGAACAGCAGTTTACTCCAGTTCATGAAATTGTGCACAATTCAGTTTAGCAAACAGCTTTTGCTTCAAGGATATATAGGATTCATACTATCACTGCACAGTCTCACCTCCTTGCCCCAGTACCTACTTTTTTTAGGTCTCATCTTCAAATGGCCTTTAATTGTTTGTTTTTAAAGGCCTATTGTGTACAGTAACAATGCTTAGAATAGGCTTTGGGCCAGTCGATAGCTTTCCATTTGTTTGCTTTCTTGCCAATCCCAATTGCTTGTTTCTTATTCAATGGCTTCCTACCTCTTCTTGTATCTGTCTCTCCCATAGAGCAGAGCTTTTTTTACCATGCTTTTAATTGGAGGACTTGTACCCTACCGCAGCTCACTTTAGAGAACTACTTTTTAGTTTTTCTGCAAACTCTCCATGGTAGTGCATGTTTTTTCTTGCTCTTTCTCCCTTGTGCTGCTTTTCCTCTCACATCCGCATCTTACGCGCTCTTCGTGTTGCTCCCGATCACCCACAACTGACATGTAAAAGAACTGAAACAAAAAATGCGTAATGAAAATTGAGGGGACTACCCTGCAAAATACATGGATGAGGACCCCACTCTACAGACCGAGTCAGGAGCTCTCAGGCCAGAGGGCCCGCAGACCATGAACAGTGCTGGCCAGGGCCCCGCTGGTGCTTGGGGCCTCCCTCACCGCAGGGGCTGCGGGGGCTAATGTTGCACCAAGGGCAACAGGTATATTTTTGTCAGGTTTGATTAAAGAGCAGACTTTATCAGACTAGTTTTCTATTGCTGCTTTCCACATGCTTCATGAAAGGCCTCGTCCTTTGCACATAAAGGCAGCATTTATGGTGCTGGGGTTAAAGCAGGCTGCTGCACTCATTCTGCCTCAATTTGAGGCAGAAGGGCTACTCAGAGTGTTTAGATAGGGGATGTCCCTTCTACCGGAGGCCTCGAAATCTGCTCCCTGGGCTGCTGTAGAACATCAAAGGACAAGAGCATGTGGTCAACTTGAAGGCCACGTGGAAAGTAAAAGACAAGTATTCTCCTATAAATTCTGACACTTTCTCATAGACTGTTGCGTCTTTTCAAATAGCTGCAACTGGTCTTTTGTGTTATTTGTGAGCTGGATCACATGCAACAGGAATTTTTAATTATAATTTTAAATTTCTTCCTTGAAATTTGAAGAATAAAACATGCCTTTATAAAGATTGAAATTGTTGAATTCAATGTACAATTTTGAGATACCGTAAAATATATGTTTCCTTTTCCTTTTTTTAAACAATGTTTAGCAACAAGCACTGGCAAATTCAGTAGCTTAACACTTGCAAAAAGAAGGCAAGACCGTTTGGTTTTGCTAACGCTTCTTAATTTTCCTGATGCGGATGTGGCATGTTCCAGAAGTGTAGCTTTATAATAACCATCACACTACAACACTACATGAACAACAGGCATGGCAACAGACCCACAAAGTAAACAATAACATAGGCATATGACTTACCCTTCCCTTTTCAACGAGGTTTGTTATCATTACAATAACCTCCACATTATGTTCCCAGATCATTCTCCAGAAATCCTCTGCTGTTGACTTCAACGGCCCTTGGGCTGCGATGTATGCTTTTGGCCTATTGTAGCCCTAAAGTTTAGCATAAAAAGAATCATACTTGGGAAGCAGTCTTTTCAAACACAAATAGCACAATGTTTTTTAAATATACCAGCATATTTGAAATCTGCCTAAGTCTAAAGTCACACTATATTAAATATAGCCCCCATTTTAATTGACTAATGCTTTCTCTGCACGCTCGTACTCATTAAGATGCGTGTTAACCCGTACAGGCCAGTACTTATTACCAAAGGCGTATGCCTTTTCTCAGCTACTCATACCCAAAGGTCTATGCACACACTTCCTTCAGGTACTCATTACCAAAGCCATAACCTCACACCATCTACTCAGGTACTCATTACCAAAGTTATATGTTCATTCTATGTGCTCAGGACTTAATACCAAAAGTGTACACACACTCTGTCTGCTGCTGTTCTCATTACCACAGCTGCATTTTGTTTTATGTGTTAAGGTTCTCAATACCTAAGCCTTGTGCTCAGTCTGGGTGCTCCGGTGCTCATTATCACAGGTGTACACTCATTCTGTTTGCTCAAAAAGTTATATTGTGTGTCATATGATCACAAACTCTTGAGAGTCTTTTGGGCAGTAATGTTGCACCTTTGTGGCACAAGCTCAGAACTGTGAGATAGATTCCTTTTGCCCCCAGTTCTTACAGCCTCTTGGGTCCATGTTTTGTAAGGGTCACATGTGGTGTTGGAGGGATCTCTCACATAACACACACCTACCTACACAGTTAGCTACCATGTCAAGAGGACTCCTTCACTGATAGCTACAGCGCACTCTGCTATGTGAACCCCAGATCTCAGTCTGTCTTTCACTGCTGGCACCGACATGCCACATGGCATGCCCACACATCTCTTGACAACAAACATAGGGCCAGAAGTGCTAAACATTTTTTTTGGTTGCAAACACTGCGGATTAGAGTTTGCTACTGCATAAACATTTTACCAAATGTACGAAACCCATTTTAGATGTCAGTAAAGTTTTACTGACTCTCAAAATGTGCTTCAAAATGGATAACAAATTGCTATTTTGAAAGGGCATGCTGCAGGCATCCTTTACAAATAGCAATTCATATCAATATGCAACAATGGTTTAGGACTGAAAGAGCGGATGTAAATCATCCTATGTTATCTACCGTCATGCTGGGGTGGCAACCCAAAGGGGGGGTTCCCTTTGGATTGATTCGTCTTTCTGAATGTTGAAACACGTTTCAGCGGAGTTGGCAGTGGTGCAAGGGACCACTGACAACTGTCAAAGAAACTTTTAAAATACACTTTTCCTTCTTTCCTTTAAGGAAAATACTCTGCTTTAGAAAAAAACAAAAAAGCGAATTAATTGAATGGCAGTCACAGGCATGGCAGCCTGTTGCCCCTTTCAGGCCACCACTTTGTGATATCCAGTAATTGGCATGCGTCACAATTTGTGACCTACATCATGAATATTAATGATTCAGGGTTCTAGGAACTTATTGGTACATATGTCTATCTACAACATTCCACACTGGTTGTAAATATACTGGTTTTTGAGACCAGTGTATTAGTACATCTGGCCCCTACTTATGCATTTCTACATGATGCATTGTCAAATAAGGCACTTACATCAACATAGTTGGCATTAATATAATCAGTCACTTTTCCATCCTTTTCTGCAAGTTGTGAAAGTTTAACTCTGCTGTGATCATCTGCAAGACACAAAAGGTTTCTGTGAGTACCATAGTATACAATTTTGGATTACTGTAATTTGTCCCAGGATTTGGCAATGTACACAATGATATATGATATTTTATCATTTTAATTACTTCTCTAGAGCTGTCTTAAATGTTGAATGTGGTATTAATATTATTATTATAATAATTATTATTAGTAGTAGTATTAGTAGTATTACTGCTACTATTGTAGAATGTGTGTCATTTTCAAATACCTAAAAAGACATAAACAGCAATTTAAAGGTTTCGGTCTTAATCATGAATTAAGTGTTAATATCTAGCCACTTCAAGACTTCCAAGATCAGAAATGTTTAGAACATGTACTTGTTGTCCAGTTTCAGAATAACAACTGTCTGAAATTGTTAATTCCTTGAACCCCACTGTCAACATTAATAATCCATTTAGTAGACATCCTGATCAAAACAAATTTCCAGTTTCCCCCCAGAACATGGCATATAAGTCACTCTTCTCTACAATTACTAAAATTATGTATGTTCCTAGACTCAATAATGTTGAGTTAAGAAGAAATGCAGGGTGACCCAAACCTACCCAGTAATTATAGACCAGTAGAAATCGCTCATTGCTTTGGGAAAACCAATGAAAGGTGCATAAGCATATGGATTTCATAAGAATGACAGCAATGAAATGGCCAATACCATTAGTTAGCATACCATGCACTGCATTTTGGATAATGAAGAACACTCCCTTTTTCTTCTTGATCTCTCAGCGGCCTTTAATACAACTGAGCATCAACGGCTCATTTGAAACCCCAAATTCTCACATGAGATTCAAGGGCCCTGTTCCTAGTTCATCTCATACCAAACCAATGACAAACCTTGGCAAGATTGGGAAATACTTGCTCTGACATAGTCAAAAGTGGAATACCACAGATCCACATCACTTTGAAGCACAGAACTGTACGCCTGGACGTGCTGACACTACTCCATGTGACCCTGAAGGGAAGAATGATCAAAAGAGAGGCAACAAGAGATCCCAGCATAGGGGATAGTGGGGATTAACATGGGTGGCCCCCTCAGGCCCTAATCAAAAGTAGAATATTCCAGCTGTCTAGGGGTCCTCAAAGGGCTTAAAAATGCAACCCTACTCAGGGGCTTGCCTTGTTTACCATAGTGAGGGATCATAAAGGCTTAACTGTATGTTCACAATCATTAAGAAATACTCTGCACAGGAGCAGTGACTGAAACCTGTGGTTTTGGAGGCCCACACTGGGTGAAAGAGGAGTATTTTCATACACAGGTGTACACAAATCATGGGGCTAATAATAATGAGGATGGAGAAGTGTTGCCTACAGTAGTTATTGAATTGAGGGTACCAATTTTTGGTCAACTCATTTAACCCAGTACACCAGCTCCACTTCCTTGATTGCACCTCTAACCCCAATCTCAGTCTCTCTCACCCATCCCTCAATCTTGGATTGCCAGCTGCGGCAGGACATTTACTAATGAAACCCTTGGATGCAGGGTTGCAGAGTTGTATTGATGTTGAAGATGCAGTGTGGGGGCAGAGGAGGCAATGTGAATGCGACGTGTCAGTTCCCATATGTGCAGTCAGGGGATGCGTCATCGTTGAGCTGCACAGCTGTTAATGCGATTTCCTTGAGGTGTGGCATCAAACCCTTTGCGATGAAGGCGATGCATCATCGTTGAGTCACGCAGCCAGGTGATTTGGAGGCGATGTGCAGGGGTTGATGCGTCACTCCAGAGCCACGCAGTTGGCGATGCAAAGTCCTCGTCCTCAGAGGCAGCAGCGATGCATCGGTGGCACGGGGAGATACAGCGGTTCCGATTGGCACAGTGTTGAGGACGTATGGATTTTCTCAGAACACCGCTGCAGAAACCACTTCCAAGGGCCCAAGACTGGATTGGCACCATTTGGCAGGGTAGGACGCACAGTTGGCAGAGTCCAAAAGCTGTAGGAAAGATGCAGGCAGTCTTTGATGTTCCTGAGACTGCAGAACATGAGGCAAGCCAACCCTTGGGTCTGGGGATGAAGAAATGCAGGTCCAGTCCTTCTCACTCCCAGGAAAGTAGGGCAGCAGACAACAGGACAGGCACAGCAAAGCAAGTGTCCAGCAAAGTCGAGCAGGGTTCCAGCAGAGTGGCAGTCCTTTCAGCAGCACAGCAGTCCTCTTTCCTGGCAGAGTATCCTCAGGTCCAGAAGTGTACTGATTTGGTCGGGTCAGAAGCCCAGTCCTCATACCCAGTTGTGACTTTGAAGTGGGGGTGACTTCAAAGAGGGACTTTAAAGTGCACACTGGCCCTCTCTTCCCTGCCCTGGCTCCAGACACACTACAGGGGGTTATCCAGCTCATTGTGTGGAGACAGGCACAGCCCTATTCAGCAGCCAGTGTCAACTCCTCCCTCCCATCTTGCTCTGGAGGGGCCATCAGCCTGGTGATGGGCCATCAGGCTGTTAATGACACACCTCAGCTTCTTTTTTGTGTGACTGTCTAGAGGGAAAGCACAAAGCCCAGCTTTCATCCAACCCAGACATTTATTGAAGGCAGGTAGCAGGCACACTGAAAGTTGTAATCATAAATCCAAGTTTACTATTAAAGAGGATTTATTATTACAAGTCCATTATGACAGTCCAACCCCCTCTCAATCAGGAATTACACTGAATACAAGTATTAAGCAATCCCCAATTTTTATCATGTGAGAGGGGTAGGCCTCCCGGTAGTGAAAAACTAATTTGGGAGTTTTTCACCACCAGGACATGTAAAACCAAACAGTATGTGTCCTGCCTTTTACTTGCACCACACCCTGTCCTGTAGGCTACCAAGGGCCTATGTTAGGGGTATCGTATGTGTAATAAAAGAGGAATTAAAAAATTGGCAAGGATTTTTAAATGCCAAGTCGACCTAGCAGCGAAACTGCACATACAGGCTCTGCAGTGCCAGGCCTGAGACATGTTTAAAGGGCTATTTAAGTGGGTGGCACTATGAGTGCTGCAGGTCCACTAGTAGCATTTAATTTACAGACTCTGAGAATATATAGTGCACTTTACCAGGGACTTATAAGTAAATTAAATATGCCAATTGTGGATACACCAATGTTACCAGGTGTTTAGGGGAGTGAGCACATGTACTTTAGCAGTGGTTAGTAGTGGTATAGTGCCCAAGGTCCTAAGGCCAACAAAAAAAATCAGCAAAAGTTAGGCAAAGGTCGGCAAACAGTTTGGGGGAAGACCACCCTCAGGCTGTCAGGTCTAACACTCACAGTATATTGCTTATGACCTCCCATAGTATATTACTTATGATATGTTAAATGACATTATTGATGACATCACTGGGGACATCTCAAGTGGTATCACTGCTGACACCGCTGATTACATCATCCATGATACTGCTATTCACATTACTCTACCAACCTTAATAAAGTATTAGAAAAGAAAATACCAAATAGGTGGGTACATGGATTGGGCATTGACTAGTCCATGGTGGCAACTCCTGATGTGCATAGTGAATACCGCATGCTGCAGGGATTATCTTCCTAGAAATGTTTTGCTGCCGACAGTAATGCCTGCTGCATAGGATAAAAGCTGTGTGCAGGTTTCCCTGTCTTTACACACTGCCTCAGATCCACAAGTGACTACCTTTTCCACCAGGGTGGCCTACTGTGTCTGGTATATCAGGACCAACTAAGAAACTCTCTGAATGTGTGGATCTATTTCTACAACCATTTGTGTATAATATTCCATCCTTCATCAAGGATACAACACATATACTTAGTATTTTGACTGATGTAGAATGGGATGATAATATGTTGTTAGTTACATTAGATGTGGTTTCTTTATACACATGCATAAATCATGACTTGTGATGACAAGCTTTACAACACTTTCGTGGTAGGAGGTCAGCGAGTCTCTGGGAACATACAAGAATGCTGATTGAAATGATGGATTTAATTCTTGGTAATAATTATTTCCTTTTTCAACAAAGAATGGTATCAACAGAAACAAGGCGGAGCGATGGGATCCAGATTCTCCCCCTCATATGCAAATCTTTTTATGGGGTGGTTCGAAGAGAAGTGGGTCTGGGGTCCCAATTCAATCCAATGGCAATCTTTTATATTGTATTGTGGATGCTACATTGATGATTGTTTCATGATTTGGACAGGCAGTGAAGGGCAATTGATTTAATTTTTTGATTTCTTGAATTCTAATCTCATGAACATCAGATTTACCTATCATTTTAGTTCTAAGATTATTGAGTTTTTGGATATAGAACTTTTTATTGATGACAATAAGATACATAGTAGACTTTTTCGGAAAACCACACCTTGTAACTCTGTTCTACATGCTGCGAGTGCACATCTGAAACATCAGATTAGGTCAATACCTTATGGTGAATTGGTGAGGGCAAGACGTAATTGTAGCAAAGAAGAAGAATTTTTGCCCAAAGAGATGAGTATAAGATTTAGGACACAAGGCTACTCTAAACGTGTGATCAAGAAGGGCGCAAGAAAAAGTGAGACATATTCTTAGAGGTGATACATTGAAATCAAAGAATCAGGGTAAGCCTAACAAGGAGATGAATAAGGTGAGATTTGTCACTGATTTTACCAGCACGTCTCTAGCCCTTAGAAGAATTGTCAATAGGCATTGGGAT
Organism: Pleurodeles waltl; assembly: GCF_031143425.1. Lineage (NCBI taxonomy): Eukaryota > Metazoa > Chordata > Amphibia > Caudata > Salamandridae > Pleurodeles > Pleurodeles waltl. The sequence continues at coordinate 1,018,772,577 of NC_090442.1, forward strand.
ATTTTATATCAAGATGAGGCCCTTAGGAATTTTATATCTGAGAAGGCAGCATTTACATTTTGTAATGGTAGGTCCCTTAAAAGTATTCTTAGTCCCAGCTTTACGGCATCGAAACCTCAAGACACTTGGGGGGTCATTACAACCCTGGCGGTCAAAGACCACCAGGGTTGTTTTGGCGGATTTCACCACCAGCAGGCTGGCGGTGAAATCCCTGGTATTACGACCGCGGCGAAGTGCTGCGGCCACACCGCCGGAACCGGCGGTTTCCCGCCACTTTAGTCCCAGCGAGAGTAATCCTCCAGGGCAGCGCTGCTTACAGCGCTGCTTACAGCGCTGCCTAGGGGATTACGAGTCCCCCTCCCGCCAGCCTTTTCATGGTGGTTTGCACCGCCATGAAAAGGCTGGTGGAAAGGGGAGTTGCGGGGCCCCCTGCCACGGCCCCGTGCAGCTTTTCACTGTCTGCAATGCAGACAGTGAAAAGCGCGACGGGTGCAACTGCAAACCCAGCGGGGATCTCCTGATGGCCGCGGCAGGAGTGCGACTGCATTGGTGGCCGCCCGGTGGTCAAACCTTGGCGGGCGGCTTCAGCCACCCGCCGAGGACGTAATGACCCCCTTGGTTATCTACGCACAGAGTAGTTTTTTTTAAATGTGGGCAATGTGGGGTATGCCGTTGGGCGTGTCAAGATACTAAAGAGTTTTCCACAACAATGGACTGTCTGTACAGAATTGAGTCAGCCATTAATTGTAATACTTCCTTTGTTATCTACATGATACGTTGTAAATGTACTCGCATTTATATTAGTAGCACTATTCGCCCTCTCTAAACTAGGATTGGTGAACAATTGAGGCAACTGAAAAATTAGGATGTGAAATACCCTTTAGCAGCACACGTTATGGCCTGTGAATCACAGGACAGTCATAAGAGCTTTGAAGTTTTTGGTTTTGAACACGTTTCGAGAAACCCCAGAGGTGGTAACAGGGAACTCACTCTTTGCAAAAAAGGAGCAATATGGATAATGCGACTAATGGCGGTTGAAATGGACCTGAACACGGATAGGAAACTTGAATATTTCTTGGGGGAATAATTGGTTATCATTTGTTTGACTTATGTGTTACCATGACTTATAATGGTAGCTATGTAATGGCATTGTTTTGGTAAAAATTTCTATGTTTTTTCCATGACACTAGGGACATTTAAATTGCATCGTTATCTCTCTACTATTCCAATTGTGATTATATTACACTGTACCAATTGAAGGAATTTGACACTACTGTTATTGTTTCTTTTTTGTTGTCATTATGTGTATTTCAGTAGCATTTATCGCATGATGTTATTTCATCACAGCACACTTGAAATAGATATCAATAGGGATGTCTCACCATTGGTTGGGTAACTTGGGTTGTAGATGTTTTATATTATTATTCTATATAATTTATTTCTATTTAGAGCAATAGTATATGATGGTTGGCGGAATGTGTAATTATTTATTGTATTTCATATTGAATTTTGGGTCTGATTAGTTGGCTGTGTGTGTAATTTGGTATTGCATTTCATTTCGAATTGGTTTTGATTGGTTGTCTTGCAGTTTAATTTCGCTATATTTAATTCCTGTAAACTTAGGAATGTTTTTCTGCATAAATAGTAAAAGGATTAATTCTTTTTTGTAATAGTTTTTTTGTTTCCATAATTTAAGACACGTTCTAGATGTTCTTAAGATTAATTCCTTTAGATGGTAGTATTCTCTACGTGATGGCAGCGTACTTGCGTTTTGTTTGAAACCCAATTCTCTCCACCAACAGGTAATCATACGATGGCAGCGCACTCGCATTGTGTTGGAAACCCGATTGTCTCCACTAACAGGTAATCACACGATGGCGGTCAATTGGTCGGCCCATTTGTGCAACTACGACTAATTGGAATTCTCCTTGATGTATAACTAAATTCGGTGGGTCTGTTATTTGTCTTTTACAGCATACTACTATTGTGGATCTAAATTTTGTTGGTACTTGATGTTCTGTTGGATGATTACGGACATGAACGCCATTCGTTATTGGACTAAAGGTTCATTTTCTTTGTAGTTCAAGTCACTTGTGGTATCAAACCTATGTGACACGGTGATTATTATCCACAATTCAGGCTTATTAACTCACGGGATTTTATCCATTACAATTTTGGCAATATGATTAGTTGTGATTATTTCGACAGATGGGCTACTCGTTTGAAAGGTTTATTCATTTTTATTGGGGCTTTGCACAATCTGGCGTCTGGGTCTCATGCACATTTGTAGCTTGTTTTTCTTTTCATTTCTCTTTCTTGGTGGTACTCTACTTCCCTCTTGTTCTATTTTCTTTTTTCTCTTTTTCTTTTGGCTTTGCATTCATGGTGCACAATGGTTTGGGTTTAAATATATACCAGATCCTTTTATCTGTTTCAGGTACTCTGTTCTGATGAAATTTCAGCCCTGAAGAAGTCATTTTGGGGTGATTGCCCAAAGACGAAACACGTGTTGGCTGTTTGTCCATTAACCATATCAATGGAGTATTGGAGGATTTGTTTACTCGATCACTTACATGTGATGCATCCAACTGAGGAAGTTTTATAGCTCATGTGAACCTGGAGTATTCATGAATAAATTCACAAGGACTGATTAAAACTAAGGAACTATATATGTGCTTATTTATGGACTTTTAGCAACATTACTTCTGGGGTTTTCTGTTCTGATGTGATGAGTGCCTCACATTTGTCTGTACATTAGCGTTTGTTTAACAAGTTGTTCCCCAGTGAGTGCACCATCTTCATATGTGATATCCACATTTATCCTTGAGCGCCTCACTTCCCCCATTGTCACACTCCTTACATAAATTTGTTGCTAAAAGCTGTGTGCAGCTTGTGAGAGATGTTTCACTGCAGGTTCTGGTTTAGAGCCAAAGTCTGTGGCCAAATACACCCGAGTAAAGCCAAGGGTTGGGTGCACCCTGGATTACCCACCTCTGGACGGCTGGGTGCATGGCTGTGACATACGGTCAAAACCCAGTGCTTTGGACAAAGACAGTGTGAAGTGTGGTTAATTTGTTGTGAGGACTTCACTGAAGATTATGCCTCACTGCTCATGGCTGAATGAAGTACACTGTAAGGGTGAGACACTCAGAGAAGGTTTAGCTCAAGGGGTAGTTGTAAGCATGACCCTAAGTCCAACCTCTGTTGGACACAGCTGAGAACTTTGTGGATTGTGTCCAAGCATAGTACAAACTCCCTTAGTCCGAACTAATTGCAATCAGAAGTTAACGTTCAAAGTAGTGGTAAATGAAGTTTTTATGAGGGAAAATATCTCATACAACGTTGGCATGGTTACGGAAAAGCAGCAGGAAAAAGAAATTAAGGAAAATTAAACACTTACAAGCAACGATATTTATGTAGCGGTTCTTGTTCTTGTTTTCTGGATGATTGGAAATATCTGACGTAATTCCCAAATCAACAGTGCAACTCTGAACCTCCTGGAAATAAAATACAATAAGATGTTGTTTTAATATAGAAGTAGATAAATATTGATTTTAGAAAAAGGGGTAGTGCGAAAAGCATAACAGTATTCATAAATTCACACTAACTACTAATCTACGAAATGCAATGAAATATTTCCTTACCTGGTAAAATTCTTTCAGTGTCTAATGAGGAAATGAATACAGAAAGCACATAAATGAAATGTTACAGTATATGGTCAGTGAAAAAATGTGTTGTAGTTAAACATGTCATGCAAACAAAAAGAAAATTAAATAAATCACAACTATGTAAAACGTTTTACACATAAAGCATTGTCATTTAAGAGTGATAATACATTTTATGGGTATGGATTGCCTACAAGCTTTATCATGAAAAACAATTTTGTGGTAAGAACTGCCCAAAGTTGAATATTTATTAGTGACGTGGATCTGTACGCACTGACACAATTGATGTAGTGAGTGATATAGAATAGTCTGTTTTGTTTAAAATACTTTTTATTTTATTTTTTAGTTCATTAGATTTTTTATACATATGATGACGGGTTTCAGGCAAATGTGTTTTCTAGTGTCTCATCAAATATTTTTCTGTGTTGATGGGTCCACACAGGGGTGTGTCGAAGTTCAGAAGTCTGATGATTTGCAAGTTTGCAAAATCTCCTTTTATATTAAATTCAATGGCAGCTTCACCTGTCCTTTGCAACAGGAGCACATTGTTTCTGCTCCTGCGACGGGCCTAAACAGGCTGAAGGTGCAGAGCTGCCATTCTGCAGCAGTCATCCAACATCGTACCCATGCCAACACATCTTCGATTTACTTACTTCCCCTCACATTGCCCCCAGTGACGTTATCCTCTCTGTACCCTTAACTTCCCCTCTCATTGTCCCCAATCACCTTATCCCCTCTGCACCTCCAATTAAAGCCCACGTGGACGAGCCATAACCCCTCTGAACTAAGCCACATGCTCCAAAGCTCCAACAAGTCTCACAAGTGCCCACCTTGTCCATTCTCAGCATTGTCCACTATATGACTTTGCATCTTTGGCTATTTTCCAGATAAAGGATGTCTTGATTTTCCTGGTTAGAACATTCTGCAGCTGGGAAAACGGCCTAGCAGTGTGGCTACATGCAAGAAAACTTCGTATCAACAAATCTTTACTCGCCCAGAGTCCCATTGAAGACCTTAGACATGATGCATATGATGAAATCTCTTGTAGAGAGTTGGACAACAAACCAAAGGCTTCAAAACGTTTGGATTTTTTTTTGGCCAGCAGGTGGCGCCACCGGAAGGATTTGGACATCAATCCCATACCAAGCCATACCACCCCAGGGTGGAGAGTCAACTCAATGCCAATCTTGTTGTAGAATGCATTGTTGCAGGGCCTTCAGACGTGACAGGAAAGAGCCAGTCTGTTGCTGCCACATGCAGGGTAGTTTACAGCGGTGGTCTACCTGTAGTGTACATACCAGAAATAGAAACTCATTACAGAACATATGCCAACAACAGCTTCCTCGACTGAAAGAAATAAAGTTGAAGTGAGAGCTGGTCTCTCTAAGATTGTCAAGCAGCAAGTGTGTCACCGATACACCGATTGTGACACGAATGACCTGTTACCAGCTGCTTCTTGTGAACGAATGGAGCTGGGAGTTGGTAGTATAGACTTAGCAAGGGCCTGATCTTTCTATTGTTTGGAATGTGAGTTGATGAGGAAGGCCTAGGGCAATAATTTCTGTATTTGAGCCATTGAGCTTCAAGTTATGTCTTATCCATGTCTATTGTGTTGAAGTATCAAGAGACATTTTGGAATTGTTTTTCTTAGCTCCTGTGACTCAAAAGTGGATTTACTTGTTGTTAGTGTAAGAGTGAACTTGGAGGATGTAGGATCTAAAGAGGGATAGAGGAGCTGTGTGGTAAATGGTAAAGAGTGAGGGGAGCTGGGAGACCCTTGGTGGACTGTGCAGGCCACTTAGTAAGGGGGAGTAGAGTTCTTTAAGTCTGACATTTTGTGTGCATAAAAGATTAGTTGTACAGATTGAAGGTGTTTGCAGGTGTTGTGGGAAAAAGGTGGTTGAGAATTGCTAGCGAATTAGCATGCAGTAGTTTTCTCCTTGGCCACTCATAATGTGATCACAGCCATTAACTAATGCATCCTCCATTCACTGTTTGGGGCAGATACCAAACCATTCTGAGTTGAGGATTGTAGCTTCTACTTATTATTTTCTAGAAGTAAGGGAGTGACTACGATCTCCAGGATTTTAAGTTGAAACGCATTTTATTTAAATTTCCAAACACAGACTTATAAGTACCGACATAGACAACCATAATTTGTCCCTTCTCTTACCAGAACCAATTCATTACCCCGGGTCGTCCAACCACGACCCACTTTCTCCAGTAGTTTGAAGAATTGGTGTAGTCCTGCAGCAGGGTTATAACTATCGTAGTACGCAGGGACGAGTGTTGATTTTTGTGGAGGTGGGCGATCACGTGTTTTTGAGCTGTGAGAACTCCAATTATTTTCTAATGATTTATTTAGAAACATTGTTGTACTGGTGACAAAAGCCTCTGCATGCACAGCTGCCGTGCATCAGGCATGGTTCTTTGACCAGTCTTAAGTTAAACTTTTGTTTTGAGGTGTTTTCTCTGAAAGGAAAGGTCGGAGCTGCATTGTTCCGCTTGTAGCACTGGTGTATTCCTTGAAACGGTTATGGGGGGCTGTGACTCTCCTAGAATTTTGAACATTTTCCATGAAGAATGTTCCTAGAAATGCAGAGAGTTCTAGAATGAGGGGTAGTGGTTAGATGGTGTCCTGTGGTTTCAATAATCATTTTGCCATTTTGAAGAGTTCCCATAGACAGATTATTGGTTACATTACTCATCCGAAAACTGTTCTATTTTAGCACTGAAATTTCCCTTCCAGTGTAAGGACCTAGCATGACTGATTGCTAGACAGTTGTCTGAATTAGGGGATCTGCTCCAGGTGACTTCAAGCAGCAGCTCTGTCTTCATTTGTCCAGTGTCTCTCTGAACTAGTGGTTGTATGTTTGTCTGGCTTTGTTTGGTGTGTCTATGAACCATTGAACGTGTGTTTGTCTTTCTTTGCTTGTATACATTCCTCTCTGTCCTGGTGATGACTTTGTAAAGTGAGGTGAGGCAGGGAATGGTGAAGGGATGACTCAGGTTCACTAAGGGGGAGTTTCATGTTACTTCACTTCTGTAAATGCCGGATGCCACTTTTGTTGGATCTAAAGTAGGTGGGTTCACTTCAGGCTTTCTCATGAAGTAGTGTTTAGTGGAGAATTATACTGAAAGGGGTGATCTTGTGTTTTAGTTATACTGTGAGCGTGGGAGTAAAGATGCTGACTTGGTGGCCATGGTGTAGTATTGTATCAAACCGGTGACCGTTGATGAACATCCAGAGAGTATTACGAGGTAGAGACTGCTGCATTTATGGAGAAATTTAAAGGGTCGTTTTGTTCCCTAGTCAAAAGCTGAATTCTTCCTAAATTCGCAAGTGATTAATACTAAGATTTTGCCTCAATGTTGCATTACTTTTGTGGTGCAACCCTAAATGAAAATAATTTTTGTTGCTTACCAAGCCATGCAAAGCCACTTTGTGTGGTTTAGTAAATGTAAAGCAATGCTAGCTTGCATTGGGGAAGCTTTCCATGTCAGGAGCATGATCGTTACCATATATTCACCCATGAATTCTGTTGCATTACTAGATTGACAAACACTTGTAAACACGTAGAAAGAGGAAAACGCTGTTAAGGATTGTTTTTGTGCAGGAAGGTTTCACTTTCTGCACAAAAACAATGTTGCCTATAATGCAGGCATCCTGGCACCATGGTGCCAGGGTACCTCCATTGGCACTGGGGAGCACATAGCAGAAATACACCATATCTAAGTTGGTGTGGCAGATTTCTGATTTCTCTCTTTCATGCAATGCAGCACAGTAACTTTTCTTGCTGCCCTGTGAGAAATATTAGTACATTTGGCCCTTAATGTGATCTTGATTCAGAGAGAAAGGACTAAAATCTTTGAGTAAGGTATTTAGCTGGGCTTACAGGTCAGTATCATATCATGATTTTCTAATTAGTATTGGGAGACGCTAATACAAATACGTCAAAACCTTTGTGTTATTTGCTTGGGGTGAGTGTGACTCTTGGTTTACTGAAGTTTTTTTTGTAGGCTAGTGAGGGTAGAGTACCTGATAAATCGGGCATATCTCGATGAGGGTGCAAGGTACTTTCGATCCTGCAGCATGCCTTTGAAAATCACCCACATCACGTGTGAGAGGCTGGGGCAGGGAAAGATGCAGCTGGTATCTGCACATACTTGAATTCATATTTAATCATTCTGATCATTTTATCTCGCATGTGTCTGTTGTATTATTTGTTGTAAGTTCCTATGAGGCAGCATTGCCATAAGTGTACATTCCTTATACAACACCTACCCATGTAGACCGCTGCCATGAGAGTTCCTAGTCGGGTGCTCCTGACTGGTAGGGGAACTACACCTTCTGTAGCTACGGCTCAATAAAACCTCTATTCCTGAACTCTAGTTGGAGAGCTTTATTAAATGGTTATTTATTTGTTGGGGATCAGTAACTTGTTTTGCTCTTTGGTTTTCAGCAGTGAAGAAAAGGTAGACAAGAGCAAAAGTGTATAAAAAGTTTAAAAAATCCCAAAATGTTTAATAGCACACAAGAAAGCATAACTGTACGTTTTGCTCTGAAATATGTCCCTTTTCAGCTTAGTTTGCATATCTTGTGTTAAGCTGCATTGTTAGTTGGTGGCATATCAGTTCAAAAGTATGGCAAGATTAAGGCCCATATTTATGAATAAGTGGAGCATCAGAGCTGATGCGCCACATTTTCTGTATGCATTGCAGTACTTTGTAAATATGGCACGGGAAAAAGACCACCTTAGCATTTTCCATTTTCTAGCAGCACCTGTAAAAAGAGTAAATACCAAGGAGAAATAAAGATATTTCTCCTTGCTATCCCTCTATTGGGAAGGCATACCATTTTAACACATTCCCAGGTTTACAAGTCTTTGTAACTCTGTGAATGTGCCAAAATCAATGGGTGGATGCATGGGAACACCTTCCTAATGCAGAATAATGCAAGGCAGAGATTTACACTGCCTTGCATTACTCTGGATTTACTAAGCCACGCAGATCCACATAAGATGGCTTTGTGTGGCTAAGTAAATCTCACTAAAGCTCATGTTCTGCCTTGCATGATGCGAGGACAAAACGAAGGCTTAGTATATCTGGCCCTAGATTTACACACCTGAGAGTTATCCTGTGCACGACCAGCCCAGCTAGCACAGAAAAAACGAACCAGCCACAAAAAAAACATTGACCGTATCCCGCACCTTACCCAGATGATTGCAAATCAAGCAAATTGACTTTGCTATTGTTGCCACTGGAAAGTATATTTTTTGTGCATTAAATGTATTCTATCTATATTTAACATTTGACCCCACGCCAACCTTCAGGATTAAGCATTATCTGATGGGCCTCTATTCCATACGAATACCAAAGTCTATGCACAGGTACTCTGCAACTCAGCAAGTTTTCAGCAGTTTCTGTCCAAGGACAACATGCAATAGTTGTCACGAGAATTGTTAGGCTGCCCTTGGATCTCATAAACTCCAGACAACTGGCCTTGCAGCTGTGGTGCATGATTTCGTATTCTGGGGTCACATGCATCTATAGATGTGGCGTTACAGGGATGAGCATTATGGTAGGGTGCACACATAGGTACCTAAAATCTTCCTATACTGGATAGTAAGATGCCATTTTAATTTGTTGATTGTGGTTGAGAAAGAACAATTTACACATACTGTATGCTGTCCCTAAGTATAGTCGGTGTCAGGTATTTGAGTAGTCAACCATATACTATACCGTGGGCAGGTGGAGGTGCTGAGGGGTGGCTGATGCATAGATACCACAGTAAATAAAGGATAAAGCACACCAGAGGAATGGCTGATCGCTCAATATGTGGACAGACACCAAAACACAATACTGTTCTCGAAATGCAACAATATTTTTGCCTCAAACTCACAGTTTTAGGCCAAAACAGGATTATGTAGTTTGGTTTTAAAACACCCGAGTTTACCAGGTACAGAATAAACCGGGCAGCGGACCATCCACCGTAAACTTACGGAATATCTTTCTGGTAAATAGGAGGTTAATGGGGAAAATAAGGGGGAAACGGACCAAAAAACAAGTAAATGCTTAATAATGGCAGGGTGATACCAAACAGAAAGAGTAATTTCAGGTGCAGGTTTGCCAAACATTACCGTGAGTCTTGGGGCACGCTGTTTAGAAGCAGGCGTGTGTGTACAATTTCAGTGCGATGACATTATATTTACAAATTCATATAAAATACACACATTTTAAAGACCGTCTAAAATGTAGTGGTTTTATTCTGCAGAGCGGTATTGTTTGGATGGCACTGAACAAGCGAGGCATGAAAGCCCAGGTTGCTGTGGGCTCAGATATGTTTTTTTCCGAGGCACGTGGATGACGAGACAAAAACGGAAGCCGTAAGGGATCAACACAAGGTGGGCTTGCAAGTTACCCACCCCCGACAGCAATATTTTGCGCCGTGGAACAAAATGGACTCTGTGACTCTACATTGGATCTCATGAGATGCACTTGGATACAAAGGCTTTTAGCGGACAAAGAGGGATTTTATATGAATAAAGGGCGAACTAGTTCATTCGAGACGGCAGCGCCATAAGGAGCTTAAGGGAGGCTGTGTTCTGACCTCTTCGCACCTCTCCAAAGGAGGAGGAATGCATGCTGTCCATGGTGTTTGAAGCAAAAAGCTGCAACCAATTCCCACCTCTAATTTTTTTGTTGATAACCACTTTACCACCTTCCTTTCATGAATGTTCTAACGCTAAAAATACGTTTTCTATTTTGTTTTTCCTTATTGTTTACCTCATCACTTGACAACATTTTAGCCATTGAGTAGGCCTGGCTCAGGTGTGTGTGTGTCTAAAAGCAAAGCCACTCCAAGACCAGGAGGCTAGCATTATGACTAAAACTCTAAAAAGCACTTCATAGCTGACCCACAACATCCCAGAGGCACACAACTCCATTGCTGCTAATTCACGAACAGCAAGGGACTTTTTTGAGGTCTTGTGGTAGCAAACACGCTTTGATTTTACTAAACTGTATGGATAATATACTCATAGAGCTTTTAGCCAGCCATCTTCACTTACTGGACTGCTTTTGTACAGTTCACATATTTTGTCTGTCCACTACACAATACGATATCTAGTCAGCCTACTTCAGCCATTGGCTGACTTCATTGTAAGTGATTCCATTTTCCCCTTTCACAGGGAGCGCATCAACACACAAAATTGTTGTTTTCAGTGCCAGGAAATACTATGTCAAAATTTGCTTTTTGAAACAAAAAAATGCTTTTAGACAATTTTGCTTTTAGACTGACGAGGGCCAGCAGCTTCCCACTACAAGGCTTTGCCAAACCAAAACAATCAGAAACAGTAAAAAATGGCAGACTGTCAAAGCCAGACCTATTGGCTTCGTCAATTGTTAATTCTTTCAAATAATTACAGGTAGCCAGTGGTAACAGCTGCCACCTCAGGCTTGCCCTTTAGTCCCTCTATCATTGCCTTCCTATCGGTAGTCTAGAGGGTCATAAAGGCAGCACCAGGAACAGAAAGTGAACAGGGCCCTAAGAGCACTCCTAGATCCTCCCTTGCCCTCTCTTCAGATAGGAGGCTGTTGAGGGTCCTTGGGTGGGTCATCGGGGGCCAAAGGGTGTGTGACTTCTCTTTGATTACCCCAGACATTTTTATGAAGGGAAACCCATGCATTCAATAGCCTCAATAACGTATTTAAAATCATATTTTTGAGAAAAAGAGATTGCACTGATCACTGCATTAATGTTACTGTGACAGGGCCCTGCAGTGTCGATACTGGTTCCAATGGCCAGATGTACCAAGCATTTTTCCCGTCCCATGTGGTCCATAAGGGCTGTTTGCGACAGGAAAAAGGCATTTTCCCATGTACAAAAGGCAAAATGTGATTCAGTAACCTGTTACCGAATCGTATTTTGTTTTTGCGATTTAGTACTAGGAAGGGGTGTATTAGGGTGTCCCTTCCTAAAACTGAATAGCACGGGCATGTTTGAATGTTTTGCAACCGTGAATGCTGTCGCAAAAACATTCACAGTTACCACCAACTTCAAGTTGGTGGTAACCATTCACATACAGGAATGGTTCCCCAAGGGATGCCTTCCCCTTTGTGAATGGGGGCGCAAAACGTTATTCAGACCAGGCAGTGGTCTCATGGACCACTGCCTACCCTGAAAACATGAAAAGAAAACTTAAGGAAAACGGGCTGCATTGCAAAAAAAAACTGCTTTATTTAAAAAGCAGTTTCAGAAATGGTGGTCTGCTTTCCCCAGCAGTCCACCATCCCTATGAGTGCGGTCATTCCCCATGGGGTCACAAATTGCGACCTACCTCATGAATACTGATGAGGTAGGACATTTGTGACCCCATTGGGAATCGCAAAGAGTGTGCTTTACACTTTGTTTTGTGACTCGCAATTTGCGATTCCAGAAAGGATTGCAAATTGCGAGTCGCAAAACAAAAAGTCATACATCTGGCCCCCAAGCTTTATGTTTAAACTGTGGTCTTGGCAATGGTATGCCTCTGAACATGGTTGGTCAGCGACTTCTTAGGCTGCCCGCACGTCCCTCATTTGTTCTTGTACAACAGCATCTGCATCCTACAATTTATTCATCTCTCTGACATGGATTATAATAAGTTACACAGTACTTGCACTATAATTCTAAATGCTTTTATAAATGCACTGGCTTGGAACTGTGAATGTAAAGTATTAAACAGAACTTTACCTACTCGTTTCACAGTGATTAATTTGTAAAAAAAAAAAAATGTGTGCTGGTGCCCAAAGCTCTGCTCAGAAACCTGTGACCAACGCTATTACATGTCAATGCGCCAAATACCAAAGCTGTGCAGTATGGAAGTCACCTGACGCCTCTTTGATCGACTGTTGGACACTCCCTGTTCCCATCTCGCTGTTGCAAGTTCCTGCTTCTCCTTTTGTGACGGTTTCCCATCTTTCTTCTTTGTTTGTGCTTCCCTCTCTTGCTCGGGGGAAATGTTGGTGAGGCAAAATAAGTGACGGTTCCCAAAAATTAGTGCCACTGGACCTCAATGGCAACCACTGGCTCGCATTAAGCACTATAGGCCCTGATTTATGAAAAGTTAGTGCTGCCTTTGCGTAATTTGTTGACGCAAAAGTGGCGCAAACTTACAAAATATCAATATATTTGTAAGTTTGCACCGCTTTTGCATCAAAAAATGACGGAGCTAACTTTTCAAATTGTTGGTGCAATATAGTGTACTCGTAACAAAAATCAATAAAGAAACATTTTTTTAAAAAAACTACACTTTCCTGAATTCTAAAAATGCATTACCACCTGAAATCCCACTCAAAAAAATCCCAGTTATCCTTTTCTTAAAATAAAGTAAGTCTAGAATATACATATACATGTAAACTTCAGTTTTAATTATAATACTAATTATAATATTCATTCATATTTTACAGTAAAGATAACCAACATTACTATATTTTTATTTTAGTATGCTTTAATTTAATTATTTAAATTACACTTACTCAAGTTTATAAATTTACTAAACTTAGGCCCATATTTATTACGATTTGCGCCACACAAGGGAAGGCAAAGGCAACTCAAAACCTCAATGAGATTTATCAAACCCTCCCTGGCTATCTTCTGTGGCCATGAGTGGCTTGAGAAAAGTAGAGTAAGGCAAGGCAGAACAAATCCCTGCCTTGCGTTACTCTGAGGCAGGGAGGCTTGGCATGGGTGGAGCATGGGTGTTCCTACACATCCATCCATGGATTCTGATACATTCCCAGATTTACCAACATTAGTAGACCTGGGAATGCGTCAGAACTGTGCACCTCCCCACCAGAGGTGCAATGAGGAGAAATATCCTTGGGCCGGTTTTACTAAATAGTCACGCAGCACAGTAGCAAAAAATGCGGTGCTGCACGAGGAGCTAGCAGGAGAGTGCCATATTTACAGAAATACATCTCTCTCCTCCCCTCTCCCTAGAGCCAAGGCTGATTTTAGCTGCTGTGCGCCACACACACCTTTGTGCCATAATGCAAGGTTGTGTCCGTAAGTCTAGCATAGGTTTTGTACTAGAAGGGTACCCTCCCAGTACAAAATACTATGCATAGACACACTTTAAAATGTTTCCTACTTTGTATGTATGCTGCAAGGTGCAGCACATATGCAAAGTCGGAACAAAAGGAGAAATTAAAACATTTCTTCTTTTAACACCTGCTTTCACATGGCATTAACATTTGGTGCAAAACCCTGTCTACACTTGTTTGCAGATAGGGTTTTTAGTCAGAAAGCATGGGTGGTTGCAGGGGAACGCCCATGTACCACCCATGTAATGCTCCCTTGGCGCTAAGTAATCGAAGCAGTGCTTTGTGCTGCTTTGCGTTACCTTTAGGGTACTTTACAGTGCAAAACAAGTTTTGCTGTGGAAAGTAAATAGGAAAAAAAAAGAATTTGAGTCAATTAGCATCACTTTTGTGATGCAAATATGATATAAAATCTTAATAAATATACCCTTTATTTATTCTTGTTGTTTCCTCTTTCTAAGCGTGCCGCATTGATACATACAGTGAAACTAATAAAATCAGAATAATTTTTTGAATAATTAGTATTACTATAAATTTCTTTTAATATATCTTCATTTTTGCAAATTCTGCTTGCTGCTACTCTTTTAGGTAGTTGAAGCACCAAGGGGCATATTTATCATAGTGTTGGGTAGTCCTTGCGGCACGCAAGGGGGTGCAAGGTCGACACAACACTCAAGGTAGATTATTCAAGACACCAAAGGCCACCTGCCTGGTCCTGCATGGGTTGATAAATCTGGAGTAATGCAAGGCAGCACAAATCGCTGCCTTTCATTACTCTGACCCAGAGGGCCCAGGGAGGCATTCCATGGGTCTTCCCAGGCATCCACCCATGGCTTTTGGCACATTCCCTGATTTAGCTCCCAGGGGAGGCGTAACAATGAGAAATATCTTTGTATAATTTTTCCCTCTTTCTAGGTTTGCTGCATTCAACAGTACACATAGAAAGAGGAAAATGCCATTGAGGATTGTTTTTGTGCACAAAAGTGTCCTTTCCTGCACAAAAAACAACCCTGCATGCACCGCAGACAACAGAGGCACCCTTTCACCATGACTCAAAGATATCTGCAGTGGTTTGAGGCAGCCACTAGTGCGTCAGTGCCAGAAAAGGAGCCGAAATTGCCATATATTGTTAAATACGGTGCATTCCTGCCCTTTCCCTTAGCACAGCGTAGCAAGGTGGCCTGCTGGATTGTGCTGCACGGAAGTTTGATAAATATGTCCCCAAGTGTCTAAGATGGACGTTTTAATCACACTTCTCCAGTCTGACCTCTTCTTTGCTTTTATCACTTTAGTTTGTCTTGCTTTTCTTGTACAGCCAATGTTCAAGGGTCTAGCATACTCCATATTTAAATGGGGGTCAGGGTCGAGTTGCAAAGAGCTCTAGATTTAAACTGGGGAGAAAAAGGATTGTCCCATCATTGCTATCACAGGCCATTACCACTGCAATCGTAGATTTACAGATATTTTTTAAAGCTACAGAAGTCCCCAAAGGGATGTGAGCTTGATGAACTGGCCATATGTGAACATATGTTCTCTGATTATTTCTACATATGTTCATAGACCTTACACAATTGTGCAGCATAGTAGAGTTGAATCATCACAACAAAGAAGGACAGTCCCCCTTTGTATTTTGTGTTATAGATTTCTTGGAGATCAAAAGTGTCTTGCAATTGCTGGTGAATGATGGTAGGAGTTTTTGAAGTTTCTGTATATGCTTCTTGTGGAGCAGGACTGGAGGTGCCTGAAAGAGACACAGAATCCTCTGTAATATGTATCTGAACCTGATCAAATCATATTTGAAGTAGTGTAGGAAATTCAGGTAATTAAAGTAAAGATCCTCTCAATAGAATTAGTAAATTTAGGGCCAGAAGTATGAGGCATTTTTACTTTCGCAAACGGCCCAACTCACAGAATCAGTCTGTTTGCGAATGCAAAAAAACATTTTCATATGTATCAAGCCCAAATTGGGACTCAATAACCTGTTGCTGAATTGAAATTTGAGTTTGTGATTCAGTATGAGGAAGGAGCGTGCTAGGGCTTCCCTTCCTAATACCGAATTGCAGTGGTACGTATGAATGTTTTGCGACCAACTGCAAAACATTTGCCTTTTTGGTGGTAATCCATATGCAAGTGGGAAAGGGTCCCCAAGTGACGCCTTCCTCTTTGATTTGATCTATGGTTGGAAAAATATTTTTTAACAGCAGGCAGTGGTCCCACAGACTTTTCATTTTTCTTTTTGAAACACATCTCATTTTCCTTTAACCTTTAAGGAAAACCGGCTGCATTTAAAACAAATGCTTTGTTGAAAAGCAATCACAGACATGGTGCTATGCTGACCCAAGCAGACCACCAATCCTGTGATTTTCAAAAAATTCCCACTGGGTCGCAAACGGAGACATACCTCATTAATATTCATGAGGTAGGTCTATTTGTGACCCACTGGGAATCGCAAAATGTGTTAAACACATATTTGCTTATTTCTGTTTGAACTTACCAAATAGCGAATAGAAAAAAAACGCTATCTGGTGATCGCAAACACTTACCTTCATACATCTGGCCCTAAATTCCTAAGTACAACACAGACTTTCTGATTATACAAATGGGTATCTGGATCTCAGTTTTGTGAATTTGTGAATTTGTGAATTTCCATGGGCTCACCATAGATTTACAAATACAAATCAAGTTTGGAAAAATATGTTTTAAAAATGCTCCACTTTCTGGAATCACAATCAGAGACAGGATCAGGTTTCAAAAGGAGAGAATCTCATAAGTGACCATAGCAATTTTACATTATCCACCTAAAAGAGAATGCCGTTTGTATCAGAGTTTTGTATAATTATGTTTGTGAAGAGTTCCCTTAAAATTGCATAGAGGAGCTCTAGAAAGGCTGCATCCCTTTCTGTAAGTGCATGCTAATGAGTCATGCAGGGGGATTACTTTTTCAAGTAGAGGGAGCAATTATGTACAGTGCTCTCTGACTCAAATCTAAATATCAAGGAGATAGAAATAAACTGGAAGTCAATGGAAGCACTACAAGACTCAGCACAAGCGCATTAATCTTTGTGTGCTAGAATCAATGCATGCCAGATGAGTTTCAATCCTGTTCAAATGGTCTAGTAGATACTATGGGAAACCAAAATACAAATTTGAGTTTGGCACCATTGAAAGACTTGTTCGCTATTGCCAGACGGTGCAGAGATACAAAAGGCCACATATAGCAATACATTTTTTTTTTAGATAATAGGATAATATGCTGACAAATGGATTGGCCTAATACTCCCACATCTTCTAGTTCATGTGTACTCAAAAACATTTTTCCAGGGATCAAAACATGTATTCTATTATTAGTATTATTATTATTATGATTACATGCGGGATGATGGTTGGGAGAGGGAGCTGGATGGCACTGGTGGTAAGATGGGTGTAGGGGAAGCAAAGCATATACATCTAGTGGCTGAATTGAAAAATGTGAACCCAAAATACATGGGATTAATCCTGGCTTCCCCACTTTACCAAACTGTGTGATCCTAGGCAATTGTTTTACTGCACCTTCCCTCCTTTTTCGTCATTACCACATATAAGAGGACCACCAAATACATTACTTCAGTATGTGTGCTGTGCAAAATCGTCACCTGTGTTTGATTTATTAAACTATTATGTTGTTCATGTTTAATAGGAACTCAGGCCACCAAAAGAGTGCACATAACAAGCGGCTTGCCTCTTTAGTTCACTACTGGCATTGTTGTCAGGGTGGGAGGAAGAAATTATGTTTTTAAATTCATGTCTGAAACTATCACTTTTAAATTAATACTTCTCAATGCACAGATATAACCAATTGTACTAAGGTGAGAAGGTTCTGCATGTTAATTAAAAACATGTTTTCATATTTTACACTTATGCTGCAAGATATCTTTAAAAATGAAGGTGTTGCTAAACTTCAGCAGGTGCAAGTCTCTCTGGTTACTTTCTTTCTTTAACATCAAAGAACGTTAAAATAAATATGTGCCTGTTTATTTAACATATTGTTATTGTTACTTCCGAGTTCAGTAAGCAGCTCCCCAGTGCTCCTGTTGACAAAGGGGCCACATGAAGAGGCCAGGAAGGTCGTATTCGCCCCTGGGACAAACTGTTATTATCAGTGCTCTACTTGGTATAGCCAACTGCTCAATCATTTATTAATGAGACAACAATTGAGGGTGAAGTTCACCTTAGTATGAACAACAACCAACAACCAACAGCATTACATAGCTTATCAAAGCCCATAGCCCTGCCCTGTGAATTAGGAGACTGCTGAGCTTTGAACTAAAAGAGGCTATTGTCAGTCATAGAATTCTCCAAAGGAAGAATGAATTACTTGGCTCCAAAACAGAGGATTGTCTGTTGCTATTCAGCTTTAAATCAGGGGTTTTGAGTTTTGCACAGAGTCCTGAAGAAAAAATACTTCTATTAGTGTAAGTTGGGCAATTGCTACTATAGTTTGACAAATCAGTGACCACAGCTTATAGATTATCATGCAGAGCCCTCACTGCACAACAAAGCAAAAGATCACAGTGCCCTCTTTAGACAGGGTGATAGTATAAACATACCTATTTACAATAACCTCCTAACAAATTTGTGATTTCCATATCAATCTACCCAGGATTATCTACAGAACTGCTTGCTTAAAACATAGAAACAACTGAAAGGACGGTCGGTAAGTGTTTGATACATGATACAACGAATAACTAATAATAGGTGAGGCAATCAAGTAATGTAACTGTTCAGTGATTTAAATAAAGTGACAAACTCGGCGACTCAAATGTATTGACAGCTTTGGATTGATTTATGGTCTAACTGAAATAGCAATAAGATAAGAGTGAACATAAAAACAAGGCAGAAACATCTATTAAAATCCCAAAGGACCCACCAGTAAACAAGTCATCTCTGTCTGGAGTCATCCTATAGAAATTATGGAGGTGACTAAGTCATCAAAAACGACTGAAGCTTTCAGGCAGCGTGACATGTCAAGGGCACTTTAAGAAATCTGAAAGTTCCTTAAGGCGATCTTCCCCTAAGCCTTTACTCTTGTCCCTTTCTGTTTTAATGAATTTGTTTTTGTTGGCCTTAGGACTCTGTGCATTTCACCACTGTGTAACCAGTGCTAAAGTGCTTGTGCTCACTCTCTAAAACATGATAAAATTGGCTTTTACCTGATTGGCATATTTAATTTCCTTTTAACTCCTTAGTAAAGAGGTATGCCATATACCGAGGGCCAGTAAACTAAATGCCATTAGTAGGCCTGAAGCACTTATTGTGCCACCCACTTAAGTAGCCCCTTAACACATGTCCTTGGCCTACCATTGCAGTCTGTGAGCAGTTTTAAACTGCCAATTTGACTTGGCAAAATAAACCCCTTGCCAGGTCTAAAACGTAATTTTTAATACATATAACTCACCCCTAAAGTAGCCCTTGAGCTGCCCATGGGACATGGTGCGTTGTAGTTAAAAGGTTTGACATGTTCTTTTAAGTTTTACATGACCTGGTACTGAAAACTCCCTAGTTTGTTTTTCAACGCTAGCTTATTATATTTAATAATTGATAACATTTGCTTGGGAGCAGGTAGAAGTGTCATGTTTGTGTCTATAATTGTTATTTAAAATCCTATTAACTGGTAATGTCGGATTTTCAGTCATAATTTTGAAAATACCACTTTTAAAAAGTTGAGATTTTCTTGCCCTAACCATTTGGTTCCTGCAGCCTATTTCCTAGGTCATATACTGGGTGTAGTTGGCAGTTTGCCTTTGTGTGTTCCACCCTAAAAAGCCCCACAATAGAGGGATTTACTGTTGACAGAATTGGCCATCCTAGCAGGATGAGAGGACGGAGCTGTGCACAGCCTCAGCTCACTTCTAAGACCTTGCCTCAGCTCACACCCAAAGAAGCTTACACAAGCTGGTTGTGGTTTGGCGTCAGCCTGGGACCAGGGCAGGGGTTTTAATTACAATTCTTTAGACACCAAACTCAACCTACCTATTTCCAATTGGAAGTTATAGCTTATTAAATGGAATAAGGTAACTCCAATGTTATCCTATGGGAGAGGCAGGCCTTGCAGTAGTGAAAAGTGTTTTTCACTACCAGGACATCTAAACCTTAAACGTACACATTCTACTTGTTAAATACACTTCACCCTGCTTTATAGGCAATTTAGGGTCTTCCCTAGATGTGACATGTGTATTAAAAAGGGAAGTTTAGGCCTGGCAAAAGGTTTATTTTGCCAGGTGGAAGTGTAGTTCAAATACTGCACATACAGGCTGCAATGGCAGGCCTGAGACATACTTAAAAGGCTACTTAAGTGGGTGGCACAATTAGTGCTGCAGGCTCCCTAGCAGCATTTCATTTACAGACTCCGGGCACATGTAGTTCCACATTTCTAGGGACTTGCAAGTAAATTAAATATGCCATTTTGATGTAAGCCAATTCTACCATGTTTAGAGGAGAGAACATAAGCACCTTAGCCATGAGTGTTAAAGTGTGCAGAATCCTAGAGGCCAACAAAAATGGGTTTAGAAAACTGGAAAGTGAAGACAAAAACTATGGGGATGACCCTGCAGAAAGAGCCTAGTCCAACATTGGCGGTGATTGAAAAACTGCTGATGAAACCTAACAATTAAGGATGCACATTATCATTATTAATAAATGGTGCATCATACACCTAAACGAGGACAAGCACATCAGTATTGACAATAGACCCTAATGGAGTCAGAGCAAATCAGCAAAGAAGATTAATGAGTCAACAATCAATCAGACTTTATAGAGAGCAGTGCTATCACCACTGGTGGCATCTGGGATGCAATGTTTCTGTGGAAGAGCCAGGTCTTGAGTTTTAACCTGAAGTCTGCCAGTGAGGGTGCAGTTTGTAGGTTGATGGGAAGATCGTTGCAGGCTTTGGTAGCAATATAGGAGAAAGAGTGGCTGTCACTCTGGCTGAGATGGGTCTTGGGAGTGTGCGCGAGGGCCAGAGAGAAGGAGCAGAG
Organism: Pleurodeles waltl; assembly: GCF_031143425.1. NCBI lineage: Eukaryota > Metazoa > Chordata > Amphibia > Caudata > Salamandridae > Pleurodeles > Pleurodeles waltl. The sequence continues at coordinate 1,018,793,338 of NC_090442.1, forward strand.
GTGTATGGCTGGCTGGTGGAAGTGTAGACGGTGGTTGATGTAGTCCGGTCCTTGGTCATGCAGGGCTTTGTAGGCATGCATGAAGAGTTAGAAGTGGCACCTCTTCTGGATGGGAAGTCAGTGGAGGTCTCTGAGGTGGTGGGTGGTGGGGGTGCATTTGGGTAGGTCCAAGATGAGTCTGGCCTGGTGTTCTGTATTGTCTACAGTTTCTTTAGGAGCTGGGAATAGATGCCAGCATAGAGAGCATTGCAGTAGTCGAGGCCGCTGGTGACGAAGGCCTGGTGATGTTTTTCCTGGTGTTGGCTGGGACCCAGTGGAAGATTTTGCTGAGCATACGGAGAGTCTGGAAGCAGGAGGAGGCGGTTGTGTTGATCTGCCACATCCTGGTTAGTTTGCCATCAGCGATGATGCCAAGGTTGCACTTTTGCATGAGAGTGGCTCTGAGTTTGGCTGGCCATCAGCTTTTGCCACACAACAAAGCGTTTTTTCCCAAAGATCAGGACGTCCCGCTTGTCAGCCGCTTGTCAGAGTTGCGTTTGAGGCAGTTTGCTTTCATCCAATTGACTACATTGGTCATGATGTTGCAGAACTTTGTTCTGACGGTGGAGGGGTCTTCAGTGAGTGAGAGGTTGCGTTGAGTATCGTTTGCATAGGAAATTATGTTGACCCCCTGCGATCTGACGATGTCAGCCAGAAGGGTCATATAGGTGTTGAATAATGTGGGGCTGAGGGATGAGCCAAGGAGTATGCCGCAAATGATGTTCTTGGGTGTGGAGGTGAAGGGAGGAAGTAGGATGCTCTGAGTGCATCCTGTCAGGAAGGACATGACTCACTTGAGGGCATCGTCTTGTATGCCGATGCTGTTGAGTCTGCCAGCTGATAGGTTAAGGAGGATGAGGGTGGCGGTCCTCCACAGTCAAGGAGTGCTCTGATGTCATCCATGATGGAGATTAATGTAGTCTTGGGGCTGGGGCAGAAACCTGATTGGGAGATGTCAATTAAGTTGTTTTCTTTTAGGTAGCAGGTAAACTGTTGATTGATGACCTTCTTGAGTACTAGGGTTGGGGAGCAGCAAGATTGGTCAGAAATGTGTGAGTTCGTTGAGGTCAGCGGAGGTTTTTTTCAGGAAGGGTCTGATTGCCACGTGTTCCATTTGTCCAGAAAAGCTGCAGAGTTGATGGAGGTATTGAGGGTACTGATGAGTTCTGTGCTGATGAGGTTGCTTCCAAGATTGCACAGGTGGTGGGGACAAGGATGGGAGGGTGACCCGGGGTGGATTCATGACATGAGGCAGAGGTGGATTCTGTGGTGAGCGGTGACCACTTGGTGATTGTTCTGCTGGTGAGCGCTGGGGGGTCGAGAGAGCTGTGGTTCGAGGCAAAGGGTTGAGGGTCCAAATTGTGTATGGTGGCGAACTTGCTGTGGAAGTAGTCTGCGAGGGTGTCACAGAGTTCTTGGGAAGGGTGAATAGTGTTCTCTGTGGCTGTCAGACTGGTATATTCATTGACTATTCTGAAGAGTTCTTTTGTGAGGTTAGTTGCTGAGTCAACAAGGGTTGTGATGGCCATTCTCTTAGCTTCCTTAAGTTGTCAGTGCTAGTTGCTCAAAGCTGCTTTGTGGGTGGTTCTAATGGAGGGATTCCTGGTGGATCGCCATTGTTTCTTAAGTCTGTAGCAGCTGTGCTTGGTAGCTCGGAGCTCCGGGGTGTCCTAGCTGGCATGTCTAAAGGGATTTTTGGTTCTGGCTGGTTTCAAAGGGGCAACTCTGTTGGCGCATTTTGTGATCCAGGTGGAGAAGTTCTAGATGGCTTGCTCTAGGTTGGATGAGGCTTTGGGTTTGGATGAGGTGAGGGTCTGCATCAACGGTGTTCCTGTTACTTTGCTCCAGCTGTGGTAGTTGGCTCTGTGGTGCTTGGTGGGAGTGTGTTGAGTGCTGGCAATGGTGAAGTGGATGATGCTGTGGTCAAACCAGGAGAGTTCTGTGACGTGGCGGAATCTGACTCTGTTGCTGGAGGTGAAGAAAGGATTGAGTGTGTGTCCAGCTTTGTGTGTGGGTACGGTGACCAATTGGGTAAGGCCTATGTTGCTCTTATTCCAGAGGAGAGTGGTAGAGTTGATGTTGTTGGTATCGTCGATGTGGAAGTTGAGGTCTCCAAGTAGGATGTGGAGGTTGGAGTCGATAACTAGTGGTGCAGTGATGTTGGGGATGGTGTTGCAGAAGGCCGGAGGATGGGGTCCTTAGGGTCTGTGTACGAAAGTGCCTCCTGCAGTTGTCTTGGCATCAGTTTGTAGCTTAAAGTTGAGGTGTACCCTGAGGGGTGTGGTTTTGTCGCTGGTGGCGATGCATCAAATGGTGTTCTTGAAGATGATGGTGATGCCCCCATCATGTTTTGTTGATGCGGTCTAGGTGTATAAACTTGTAACCGTCAGGTGTTGCAGTGGTGATGTTGGGGTTTGAGGAGGGGGATAGACAGGTTTTGGGGATGAATGCCGTATCAGGGGTGAGGGAGGAGACGGTGTCACAGATTTCTGTGGCGTGTTTGCAGAGGGATTGGGCATTGAGCAGGATAGATCAGAGTGGTTCCGGGTTGTTCGTAGTCTTCCGAGTGGGTGTGGTGTGCGGTCCTGTGTGGGCTGGCAGCTCCAAGTTGCAGGAGAAGTGGCATCGTCGGCAGGTGAAGGGTCCTCTGGTTGCTGGAGGGGAGGCAGTGTAGCGGTTGCTGTTGTGGCATCCGGGGTTCATGGCTCTGAGCTCGTCGGTGGAGTAGTGGTGAGTGGCAGGAGGGCCAGGGTGCCTGCCACTGGGTGAGGTCCAGGCGTGGACGGGCACAGATGGATTTGCCTTTGGTGCACTTTGGTGCATCAGTGGCCTCCATTAAGTAGGTCCTGGGGATGGAGCAGCGTTGTGTGCAGGTGGTGGGAAGAGGAAAAATGGCAGGAAGTGAGAGGGTGAGCGGGAGACTGGGGAGAGTACTGGTCAAGGAGAGAGAATGAAATAAAGAGATTGTGAAGTAATAGACAACCGAGAGGCCAAAAAAGACAGAGAAAGGCAGAAAAGGGCAGACAGCCAAAAAAGGACATTGAAATGGGCAGTAAGGAGACAGTAGAGAAAGTGGGAAGGCACAAGGCAGGAGGACGCGAACTGAAGAAAGCAGGCACAAGAGGAGATAGCAACAAGAGTAATGAGTGAAGAAAACAAGTGAGAAAAAGGACTGAGAGGCACAAGTGGCACGAGGGGAAATAAGTAGGAGGAGAGCAGCCGCAGCAAAGGGAGCAGGAGTGCTGACGGAAAAGCGGGCACCGAAGAGCAATGAGACCAGTCACAGGGAGCGCTAGTGCGAAGGCCGGCTCCATGGAGGTAAGCACTGGTGTCAGGCACAACCACAGGCCACTCCTAGCTGTATAGCTATTTTGTTTTGAATTGTATTCCCTCTACATAGATCTTTATTTCTGATTATTTTCAATTCCTATTTATATTTCTTGGTGAATTTTACTGTTAACAGTGAGATGGCCAGAGCTCTAAGGCACTTGGCTCTATGTAACATAAATAAATTAATGAATAGACAGGTAGTGATAAGCGTAGCTATAAACAATTTGCAAAAAAGAGACGAATCATCACTGAAAAGTCCCATGCTAAACAATCGTAAGGTAACAAACAGAGAAAGCTGACAGAATGATAGAAAAGAGGTCTGATGCCCTCAATCCGGGTGCGTTGTTATGTATTTGGCCGGTTCCACCGCGCCATTAACCTGCGAGTTTGAGGTATGTGTTTTCTCAAATTCTGAGCCTTTTCCCCCTCATATCGGATGTGTGACCAGACGTACCCTCTCCAGTAGAAAAGTATAATATCTCCTGGGTCTTAATGCACCTCAATGCCAATTGTGCAGTACAGCTGAATGACTGGCAGTGATTTTTCGGCTTAACTGTTATCTTTGTTTGTTTGAGTTCATTTAACACCAGACAGTAAAAATAGATGGACGAAAGCAAGCGAGAGTGAAGGTGCCTCTTTTTGGCTCGGCCAGATGCCTGTAGAAACAGGCCAGTGTTATAACTCTGGCCTGATAACCCAGATTTTAACCCCAGCATCAGTCTATTTATGCGCTTTTCAGTACATTAACTATTTAAATAGAATATTGAAAACTATTACTAGAAGAAGACAAATATTTTAGAAAAGAATGTATATTTGTCAAAATAGAAAACAATTTACAACGTGGAAATTCAAAAATGTAAAATGCGAACATAGGTAAAAAGAAATACTTAGTGGAAATAACATCACAATCTAGAATCTAGATTTTCAATGGGGCAGGGCGCTATTAAAAGGTATTTTTACATGTCTAATGTTTCCTCACACATTCACATCAATTTTCATACAAATCACACAAATATTTTGAGATAAATACTTCAATATGTTTTTTAAATAGAAAAGATATGCTTCTTGATGGCCAGGCGTGGGGGTGGTATCTTAAACTAGTATAAAGTACTGGCATGCACAGGTGACTGGCGGCTTCAGATGAATCTGAAGGAAGCCGACACCGTGTCTAGGGAAGCTCCATACCATGTGGCTGCGCCTCAGTGTGCACCTCATGCATCCCCCACCGCAGGACACACAGGTACACCCCTTTCGTAAGCCCTCTCCCTGCTCCTCCCTAAGCCCTCCCACTTCGTAGTAAGTATATCAATTTTTCCACATTTCCAACTAAGTAGTAGATGTGTTTGTTTGAGGATCTCCACATAAAAAAGATTGGAGAGGTGGAGATTTACACTTGTAGGTTTGTGAATAAGATTTTGTAGTACTTTAGTAGTACTTTTAGATGCATTGCAAAATGCAGTTTATGAATAAGCCCCTGAAGCAATAACTAATGCAGAAATAGGCCACCATATGCAATTAATCAGTAGGTTTGAACACTGACAAGTTATCAAAATAATAATAGTTCGTCCAATATTTTTATGTATTGTATTCCGCCACCACTCAGCTTTGCAGACATATCTAAAGTTATAAAAATAAACAAATATGCAATTTTTTTAATGTCATCAATTAGGGAAAGATTTACAAAATAGCAGACTGTAGCCAGAAAGAGCAATTTTCTCCTCGCAGAAGCAGTTTTGTAGTTTCTAAAGGGGCAGGTCAGATTCACAAATATGACCTAAGGGAAAGGGGTGGGTAGGCAGCAGAAGTGCTGCACAGCCACGCCCTCCTTGCATGCGTAAGTAGCAGGCGCATACCAGCACCTGACACCCATGAGTCACTGGGTGAGGGCTGAGCAAGGCCTACTTACATGACCAAACCCCATGTCCATCACAGAAGTATTTAAAGAAGCTCTGTCTAATGTCATATCTACCCTTAACTCATGGCTAGAAATGAAAACAAGTACTCCAGCACTCATCGCCTGACTGTGGAGTAATGTACAATTGAATATTGAGGGTAAGAATTGTGAGATACAAATATATGGTATACAAAATATTGAAGATCAAAATATCGAAAGGTAAGTGCATATACTATAGGTATAGGTTTACTATTCCTAACCCCACATATAAGTACCTTGAAGATATGTATATCTTCATGGTAGACATAGGTGGCGTTAGCACTTGAAAATCCATACCTACCTTTTGATATTTTGGAATCGATATTTTGTCCTCGATATTTGTATATTTCAATATTCTAGCTTTGATCTTCAAGGGGCACAACCAGTGCTTTAAATGGGCTGGTACTGTTCGGTACTGAGTACCGGCACTTTTTTTTATTTTGGGAGGGAGAGTACCTGCACTTCTCAGGAAAAATGTAATACTTTTAATTAGAGAGTACCGGCACTTCTCAGAAACAAGCAGGTACTCTGGTATAGAGTACCTGCACCTCTGTTTTTCCATTTCAAGCACTGGGCACAACATGGGGAGTGCTGTACTGCAAGTGAGTACATACATATTCCTTGTTTACAGCACCATGTGCCCGGCAGCAGCCATGCACAAGAGCTTGACTATTTTAGGGATAAGGTGGCCATGGGCAGTACAGGGACAGGCCTCCTTCCTTTGTGACCGAGTAATGCGACTATTTCTCCACCTTCCTCTCCGCTGGACATGTCATCTACAAAAAATTGTATGCATGCTCAATCAGCGTATGGCTAACGTAATGAGCCTATTGGTGGTTGTACAATTATTTTTTGGGAGTTCAGTCATGTGGCAACCGCACAGAGTTCAGAGTGAATAAAGTGTGCCTTTGCGGTTTATCGATGGCGGTAGCAGCACTCACGCACAGATATACAATCAATTTTTGATGTCGTTTTCTAGTGTTTGACTGTTTGTCTCGTTGATACTTCACCTCAAATTCTTGCGTGAACCCATTCCTTGCGTGCAACTCTGCAACATGTTTCGGAAAGCGCTTGATGGGTATAGCTCCAACGCCATCTTTATGGAAAATAAAACAAATGCAAACATGATATTCTAAGTGATAATAAATAAGGTAATGATCACAAAATATCACTTGCAACATGTGTCCATATTCATTGTCAGCCTGTTGACTGACGTTCTCCATAGGGTGGTACCTGTTTCTGCATGCTGTTCAACAACACCCGCTCACAAAATGCTCTGTCTTGTTACTATTTCAGTTTTGAGAACTCTCCTCCCGTGACAAATTACATTTTCGAGTTCATGGTCCCAGTGAAGTTCAGCATGACTCATTATGAACATAATCAGAAATTAAAACAAGGGCTCTAGGTAAAATTTACATTAAGTGCAGTTACAGAAATCAGAATTACCGCACACTGTAGCACATGCAATAATGTAACTGCAGACATGTCATTCATTTATTGCATCTGTTCTTCATTGGAAATGCAGAATGTCAGACCGTGTAATTGTAATCAATAAACTTTTTTTTCGTCGGTATATTTCAGAACAGTGACACCCTGCACTGATGTTTCCAGGCCATGGTTCACCTAAATTGGGTTTTGTACGGGAAGGCGTCCTTCATGGACAAAACAACTATGCTTAGACATAGTTTAACATTTTTCTAACTTTGCCTGAGTGATATACACAACACCACACCTGCAAAATTAGAGGTTTTGAGAAAAGACTTTTCTTAAATTTTACGCCTCCCTTGAGGAGAAGCCGGGCTATCTTTTTTTAGTAGATATGGCTAGGCTTCTAAAGTCATGGGTGGTTGCATGGGATTGCCAGTGTACTGCCCATGGGATGCCCACTTAATGCAAAGAAGCACAAGTAGCGCAAAGCACTATTTTGTGTTACTTTTGGGCAACTGTTCAGCCAAAATCAAGATTTGCGCTGGTAGTAAACCTGCACCGGCCCAAAGCCTGGATAAATCTGACCTTTAGTCTGTACAACATAGAGAGGTTGTCTTCCCACAAGCCCCTTCTCTTTATGCCACGGAGTTGGTGTGGTCCTCTGCCTCAGTCTCTGGTGAACACAGGCACAGCCGGACGTGGCTCTAGTTTATCGGCAATGCAACACCAGCCACTATTAATGGAAGAGGGTTGAGCATTAGTGCACATGTAGGCCAATAACAGCCACTGCGCCTGGCCAGGGATGGCGTTAGTTCACCGACAGGGAAATACCACTGATAGACATAGGGGTGGGGTGGAATTAGATCAAATCATAGATCAAAGCATAGCGCCACTAGCCGTGGAGAGAGGGAGAGATTACATCAAAGCATAGCACCACTAGCCGTGGAGGTGGGGAGAGATTAGATCAAAGCATAGCGCCACTAGCCGTGGAGGTGGGGAGAGTTAGATCAAAGCATAGCGCCACTAGCCGTGGAGGTGGGGAGAGATTAGATCAAAGCATAGCGCCACTAGCCGTGGAGGTGGGGAGAGTTAGATCAAAGCATAGCGCCACTAGCCGTGGAGGTGGGGAGAGTTAGATCAAAGCATAGCACCACTAGCCGTGGAGGTGGGGAGGAATTAGATTAAGGGCACAGTACCCACTAGCTATGGGGGTGGGAGAGAGTTGGGGCATTACTTCAGCAAATCCTTTCACTCCTCTCCTGTTTTAAAAGGCTAAATCCTGACCCGCTGTCTGGGATGGTGTCACAGTGAGAGGCTTTGATCACAGCCTTGTTTAAGGTAAAACGATGCTCTGTGAGGCATTCCTGGTGCTCAGTAACTTCAGTGCTAACTGAGCACAGACATTAAGAGGGAACTGAGCACTGAGAGAAGAAAACTGAACTCACGTAGGGGAGTTCATCCTCCGTTGTAGCCCCCTTTCAAAATATCAGGGCCTCATTTGCGAGGCCCTAGCAGCACACTGCACCACCAGAGTCTTTTTTTTTTTTTAAACGCTCTGGTGGGCATGTGCCAGCCCATATTTACATGGCCACACAAAGACAGCTTGCAAGGCTTTTCATGGCCTTTTAAATATGGACCCCTTTCACGCATAACACTGCGTGAAATAGGCATTCTATGGGTGTTACCTGGGGTGTTCCCACACAACAACCATGGAACCCAAAGGAATCTGATGCATTTTCAAATTTACAAGTCTGGGAATGTGTCAAATTCTTACGCCACCTCAGGGGCGCACATAGAAAGAGGAAAACAATCATCCTCACAATGTAGGCACCCTTGCATCATGGTGCAAGGGTGACTGCGTTGGTGCTTGGCAGCAATTAGTGCACCAGCACAGGGGAAAAGGACAGAAATGCAACGTATCTTACAGATTTCTGCCCTTTCCAAGTGGTGCAGGGCAGTACAGCAAGGCATTTGCTGTGCCGCCCTGTGCAACGGGCCTTGTAAATGAGGCCCTCAGTGTGCCCAACTTAAATTGTGCAATCAAGTGTAACGTAAAAAAGCCCCAGGCAATCAGTCAAATTGGTGTAACGATTACAAGAGATGAAACGAGAGAATTAATTTGTCAAGGGAAGCAACATAGAAAGAAAAGGGTTGAGCTCAGTGTGGTGCCATAAGGGACCTTACATTTCAACTACATAGGGGAGGAGATGTGATATGTCATAGAGAAGCTTACATGATTCAACAAAAAATAAATAATTATCTCAAGTAACTTTTGTCTCATTTCTGCTTTCTGCAGCCTTTCTACTGCATGCGATGTTAGTATCAAAAGCGGCCTAACGATCTAAGCAGATCAAGGCTACCATGCTATCCCGTTATAGGATCATATGAATTTCAACATGGACAGCTAATGTTGTAACATCTGTCCTTGAAAAGGCTAAAAGCTGGTGTCAATGGCATACAATCTACTTTATAAAATCCATTTTAAACTAACGTTCAGATACAATATAAGAAAACCTTTAAGAAGACTGGAATAAAGTTCATGCCATATGAAGAGTCTGTCAATCCAGTGTCAAGAAAATTGAATTAAGGGGATAGCAGAGATACATTTAGCATAAACACCTACTCAAAGATGTGCCAGCTTGTCTTAGAATGGACTGGTGGTGCATCTTAAGACCAGCTCCAATGGCTATAAGCAGCGATGCCTCACACCTTCAAACTGCATCCTCTCAAAGAAGGGCCAGCCTATTAACTCACTTGTGGTGTGGCCTAAGGCCATTCGCCAAGCTCCATAAGAAAGGTTGCCTCATGCCTAAAAACGCTAAAAGGTGGGACAGGAGACCAACCCACGTGTGATGCACCCAAGGGTCTACCCTCACCTCCATATAAAGGGGTGCCAAACACCTACAAATTAGGGCCAACTCTATATTTTCAAAACCTTAACAGTACAGACTACCCATTACATGAACACCAACTGATCACACTCGCAGAGACACTTTCACCTAAGAAGGTACTAATGGCCCATCAATAACAAATCTACAGCACTATCCTTATGGATGCTAGCCATCATAGCAACAGCCATTCAAGGGGTACATTGACATACAAATTCAACCAAGTTAAGATCACATCCAATGCTAAGGATAGTATTATTCCCAAACAACTCATTTTTTAGGTTCTATCTGATGCTTACACAAAAAAAGTTGAATTAAGTTAACTGTGATTGTTTCACCCTTGATCAGCTTTTGTGAAAGTACGATGGCAAATGTCAATTGGTTCTTCACAGAAATTATGCCTGGGCCAGTTTGCACTGAAGTCCAACTGTTCTCAAGAGAGGTGGGCTAGACACTGCAAAAGATATATCATGTGTCACAAACAACAAAATGACCTTCGAATTCCAAAAGGAGACGCGATGTTGGGGATGAGGTGATGAGTTTAAGTGCTGCACAACATGTCCCTCTTTAAATAACTAAGTTTGGGTGGGTGTCAACAACGGTTCCTATCACCCCTGTGGGAGGAGAGACAATGATCTGTTGAAGTGGGGCTTTCATGCTTGTGGGAGAAGGGGATAGAAAGCAGAGACTGCTGACCCATGAAGACATGTATGCTATGATCATAATCCTTCCTGTATAATAGATGGAGGCCGTGTACTAATTAAATTGGCCATGTCTTCTCGTGTCTCCAACATACTGATCCTATAAATATCAGTTGCCATCAGTCTCGACATAGCAGTATTTCGAACTTACATTAGTAAGTCTGCATTGGGAAAATCATGCACAAGGGTCAGACATGTCTTACTTGTGATATTCACAATCGTTGAAAAAGTGGTAGCATGCTCGGACATGAGTGGGTCATTTACAGGCGGGATCTTTCTCTTTAGGAGCCCTCTTCCTCCCTGGTGTGCACCACTCACCCGGTGGCACTGATTCCGCAGGTGCCCATATCAGGCCCGGCCTTTGTATTGCTCCCGGCATCTGAAATGTCCTTAAATATGCATGCAAGGCTACTCAGAGATATTATTGAGGGGCATAGTGTACGCATCTGTATGCACATCACCCACGAATCTGCTACCCCTTGTCTTCTAGCTCAGCGAAAGCACACCTGGCACACACTGATCATCAGGGGTTTTCAGGCTGGTTCCAGTGGTACGTGGCTCTGTTCTGTATTGTGCAACAGACGATGGGGTAGAGATGCAAAGCTCTTAACTTCGACACAGATGGGAAGGCTAGTTTTGTCCATCCTCGGGGATGAGGTGAAGCGCTGAGGTCTGGATTTTGCCCTGAAAGCGACTAGTCCCTCCATCTTGCATCACGATCAGGTACGTGTGACATCCCTGCCACAGGCCCATCAGGCTGCCCGGCATTTCCGGTGCATTCAGCATCCACTCACAGTAAAGGTTTTGTTTGAAATTTACATATTTGTTGTCATTACTCAGTCATTTTTGTTTGCCAAATATTATTGGGTTAAGGGCATTATTTTATGTCTCTGTTGCATGCTCTGATCTTCCTATAATGAGAGGACATCCCAGACACAATAAAAATTCATACAGACATTAACAAAGATGCTAAGTTTATGAACCACTGTAGAAAAGAAATGTTAGCACTATTTTGATGACCAGCGCGTAAAAAGAGGAAAAGAAACATGCAGTAAAATAACACAACATGTTCGCAGTTTAATGACCCTTATTATATTCTCATCTTAATCTGTGTACTGTAAAGTTGCACAATAATTCACATACAGTAAGTTTTGTTTTATTCATTTGTATCACGCCGGAGCAGGACGTATGTTGGGCTGAAAACGTCGCACATTTTCTTTAAAACCGTATTCGCCTCTCCTGCTTGGCATATAATTTCAGAAGTGATGTCTTTGTCAAATACTTTCTCCAATGCGTTACCGCAGAAACTGTTATTTACATCAACAGATGTTCACTGTTTAGGCCCCCTAATATTTTTAGGCTTCAGTTAACAAGAAGTTGTTGATGTTTTATCGGCACCCATCTGTTCGTCCTCTTTGATGAGTGGACGTGAATACTAAAGCCCAATCAGGCAGACATTTGGAGGGGAGGCCGCACAGATGTGTACCGCCACATTCACACCTTGAAGACGGATTCTGGCAGCAGCAATGCGGCAGCATTAGTGCAGAGCACAAGAAGAGGTAACAACACGCAAACAAAAAAAAAATATCTGCCAATTAGGGCCTTACTCCCCCACCGCCCCACCCTCTCGTGACGAGTAACTCAAAGTCCTGGAACATGTCATTCTGCGTATGAGTACAATCCTCGCCGCCACTGTAGTGACCCCCGGATGAAACGCGTTCAACTGCAATCCTACATCTTGTTGTGATCAATGTTTATCATCTGGTTTTGAAATTATATCAGAACATAGATCAGTCACAGCACATTATACAGCATACCGATTGGTGAAAAAGGGACGATGGCTCCTGTCAGTCAATTATCGTCTCCAGCAAATTACCACTGCGAGAACTAATGCTTGCAGAGAACTTCAATATGGAGAACATTAATATTTAGTTTTGTTTCTTTATTTATTTTCTTCTTGCTCTGTTAGAGCTGCCGGGGTATCTGAATAATCGACCATGCATACGTAATAATTCTTACCATACCCTATTTACTCCCTCTCTACACCACCCTGCAAAGGGTGGCCAAAAGGAATATTTAGTACATATAACAGTTAGTACAATAATTGTAAATCCTGTGTCCACTCTTAAACATTCTGGGGCCTATTTATCAACTATTCGTGCTGAGTGAAACCGAGAGTACAGGAATGTACTGTTTTAAACATTGTACAGTGCATTCCTGCTCTCTGCCTGCGCTGGTGCACAATCTGCTGCTTAATGCCAACGCAGGCACCTTTGCACTATAATCCATGGGTGCCTGCGATGGAGGCAGGATTGTTTTTGGGCAGGAAGGGACATATTTCTGTACAAAGAACCATCTGATCTTTTTTAACTCTTTTTATGTGAGCAGCAGCACATGTAGAAAGACAAAAAAAACAAGGAAAAACAAGCATATTTCTCCTTGTTACGCCTCCTCTGGGGAGGCGTAGCATTTTGATGCATTCCCAGGTCTACCACTAATGATAAACCTATAAATGCGCCAAAGTCCATGGGTGGATGCATGAGAACACCCACGCTTCACCCATGAAACGCCTTCCTGAGGCAGAATAAGGCAAGACACCAACTTGCGCTACCTGATTACTCCATATTTACCAAGCCACACAGGGACATGCAGGGTGGCCTTGTGTAGCTTGGTAAATGTAATTCTAGGTATTGCGTCACCCTTATGCCCCCTTGCGTAATGCCAGGGTGGTGCAAAGACATGATAAACATGCCCCTCTGTTTATACTCAGATGTTGAACAAAAGTTACTCAAAGTAACAGTTAATATAGGTATTAGGAACCAATTTTTCCACATAATCTGCTCATAAAAAGTTGTCTATATGAATTAAAATATCCCTGTCAGTCCCTCAAGTGCTGCAACATTATGGAAGTAAGTATATCTATATATTACGTGTGTGTGCTTTCTGATTTCGGATGTGAGAAGATATGCCTCACCACCTTCACAACTGAAATTAGAAGGGAAAGCTACAATAAACAGATCCATCGCCACTAGGAGGAAGATGGTTTATAGGGTGTCTGCATTTCCATATCTTGGGGTTACATTTGACTAACAGAATAATTGGCTCACCTGACTTTCCAAACGCTGCACACATTTTAGCCAACCATGTAGTTCTCTCTTTAGGTGTTTAACCCCAATAGGGAGTTACCCCATCTTGTCCTTATTACAAATATATCAAATGAAATGTGTCCCTCTATTGCTGTATGGCGCTGCCATTTGGTGTACTGCAATTGTAAGGCCATCCAGCAAGAAGAGAAATGTATTTTCAGGAAACTGCTGGGCCTGGGTTTTAACAGTCCTTCCTTATTTGTGCACGAGGAGTTGGATCTCAAATATGTGGATGAGCACGCAAAACTGGCCCCATTGTTACTGTGGATTACAGTGAGTTATGGTGAGCACACAGCATTTAATAGAGACATGATTGAAAATTGTCTTGGGTGTATGTTAGACCTGGCATCCTTGGCATGGTCTCCCCTGTCTTTTTTGCCCCTGCATCCCATATTTTGACTGTGTGTTGGACTCTGTTTTGGGTGTTTTTGGTACTCTAGGCACTTACCACTCCTGACAAATGCTAAAGTGCAAGTGCTCCTGTGTAAATTGTATGTGTAATTGGCTTATTCCTGATTGTCATGTTTGTTTTACTAGTAAGTCCCTAGTAAAGTGTGCTAGAGGTGCCCAGGGCCTGTAAATCAGATGCTACTAGTGGGCCTGCCGCACTGATTGTGCACCCACCTGAGTAACCCTGTAAACATGGCTCAGACCTGCCACTGAAGTGTCTGTGTGCGGTTTTAAAATGCCAATTCGACCTGGAAGTGTACCCACTTGCCAGACCCAAACCTTCCCTTTTTTATACATGTAAGGCACACCTGAGGTAGGCCTTATGTAGCCCCATGGGCAGGGTGCAGTGTGTGTTAAAGGTGGGACATCTACTGGTGTGTTTTATATGTCCTAATTGTGATTTACTCCCAAAATCGGTTTTCACTGTTGCAAGGCCTATCTCTGTCATAGGTTAACATGGGGGCTGCATTTAAATAACTTTTGTGGAAATTTCCCTTTGGGAGCAGACAGAAATATGGAGCTTGGTGTCTCTGAACTCACAATTTAAAAAATACATCTTTTTTTGGTAAAGTTGTTTTTCAAATTGTAAGTCTGAAAATCCCACTTTTAGAAAGTGGTCATTTCCCTGCTTAAACCATTCTGTGACTCTGCCTGTCTGCGACAGACAGACAGTTGGGCTGTTTATGAATCTCCTCTAGACAGTGACACAAAGGGAGCTGGGGTGTAGCCTGCATATCCTGATGGGCCAAATGAGCTAGAGTGGAGGGAGGAGTGGTCACTTGCACCTGAATGGGCTGTGCCTGCCCTCACACAATGTAGTCTCCAACCCCCTTGTGTGAGTCTGCAGCCTGACAGGATCTTTAAAAAAACAAGAGAGACTTCCCTTTGAAGTTTGCCAGCTTCAAAAGCAGAAAGGGGTATTAGTATTGGACCCAAACCCCCTGAAAATCAGATTACTTCTGTGATCAAGAGGAACCTCTGCCAAGGAGAAGAGCTGAAGAGCTGAGGAAGAAGAGCTGCCCCTGCCTGTGACTTTGCTTTGTTGGGCTATCCTGCAGTTGCTGCTTCTGCCTGTGGAAGGGGACAAAGACTGGACTTTGTTGCACATTCCTGCTTGAAGAAGAGTCTCCAAGGGCTTGGAGTGGAGCTTGCCTCCTGTTTGAAGCCTCAGGGACAGCAATGTCTTCACCATCCAGTTGTGAGTCCGCATGTTGTGGATTGTAGCTTACCAGAGGGTGCCATTGCAGTTCCTGGGCCCCTGGAAGTGAATTTCTGGAGAAAAACCTGTCTAACGCCACCGGCCGCCGCCATGCGACTTCGCTAAGGATGCCGCTGCACTGAAACTGCGACGCTGCCTGCCCCGAAGCCGTGGACCTCGCAGGAGTGCGACGACCCCAACGACTCCACAGGACTCGCGTTGCCGCAGCCACTGATCCTGGACGACTTTGCTGAGATCGGAGTGTTGTAAGTCTGACATCCGTGACATCTGCGGCCCTGTGACGTCATTGTGACCTCATGAGGTCACACCTCAGCATCGTGACTTCGCCAGACTTCGTCTCTGCCGGAACCAAGGGTCCGACACCTTGCAACTGACACCACCTCACCTCTGCCGCTCTCTGCAGTAAGGACCCAACGCCTCTTCTCAACGCCTCTGCTCCTCTGCCCCGTAGCACCAGAACCGACATTGCTTTGATCCAGTGAAGCCTCACTCCCCAACTCCATGCACTGGCCTGTTTTCTACTTGTTTTACTAAGGTACTGTAACTGGGGGGATCCTTATGACTCCGCAGACGATGCCCGTGGCATTGCATGGTAGGAAACAACTCCGTCATGACGCTGCTTAACATCAAATTGCAGCTTTTGTGTCCATAGGCACTATTTATGTATTTTCAAGTGCTAATATAATATTTTTAATGGTGGATTTTTATCATATTTGGTCTTGTTTATTTAGATAAAATATTTACTATTTTTCTAAACGTATATTGTGTTATTTTGTAGTGGTTCACTGTATTACTGTGTGTGTTGGTACAAATACTTAAAACATTGTCTCTGAGTTAAGCATGCCTGCTCGTGCCAAGCTACCAAGGGGGTAAGCGGGGGTTAACCAGGTGTGTTTCTCCTTTCCCCAGACTAGAGTGAGGGTCCCTACTTGGACAGAGTGCAAACTGACTGCCAACCAGAGACCCCATTTCTAACAGTGTATGCATAGCAAGATACCATGGCTAAACTATATCAAGTCTGTTGCTGAATCCTTGGGCCGCCCTGATTTGTTTAACAGATCCCATCTTATCAAAAAGCGGGACAGGAGACTAGTCAGAGAACTCTTTTTAAATCACTTATAGGAAAACAGAGAATCCAAGGTGGTTCAGAAACCTACTTCTAGACCTCTCCTGCTTCTGAAAAGCGTCTCTGGCTTTGAGTCTTCCCTTTCTGTTGTCAGACACCCTTGGGAAAGATCACTCTTAACCAAATTTCGCTGGGGTTCAATATGTCCACTTAATTGCTTTCCTCCCGGCCAGTTTGATCCTAAATCAATATTGGTATGCCCTTGTGACAGTTGCTTTCTTCAGACTTTGGAGCATCTGGTATTATTCTGTAGACATTACGATTTACTATGCCAAAGGTACCTACTATCATTTTTAAAGTACAGGGGCTTTTGTCAGTTTCAACCAGCTTTCCTCCATCTACAAGAGTTATCCGATCATACCGTGATGCTGGCTGTTTCCTCTTTTCGGAAAGGTGCCCTATATTGGAACAAAATCATGAACTTTTAAGTTGTCTTACTGTCTTTTTGATTATAAAAATGCTGGACCATTTTTATGGTGTATACTGTAGTTTTAATTGTTTTATCCAGAGCAATAATAAAAGTAATTTTTATGATTTTGGCAGATCCTTGTATTTTAACTAATGCATATGGTTACATATGTGTTTATTTTTTATGAATATATTTTAAAATCGAATAAAGATGTATTTATCATCATCAATAATATGATAAAAAAATCTCTTTTAATCACTAATGGTGAAATGTGCCATAGTTTCTTTGGTGCACAACACACAATAGTCAGAAAATGCCCAAATGTGAAAGTGGGAGAACATCATAACTGATAAAATACTCCCTCAGGTCATACCACTGACCATAATATATTATACAGCATATATGTGGAATACAGTATACCCTGCCATACATTATTATGATTTTGAAAGTCACCAAGGAGTTCCATTACCATATAGAGGAACATGGACGAAGGACAAATTCCTTTATAAGGTATGAAACTCCAAGGAGACCTGCAATATCCTTTTAATGTACAGCGGGAGTACTTTTTTCCTTTTAATACATCATCAAACCATCACCTTTCCTAAAAGCTATTTAAATCCTTATGGCATTTCTCTTGATGTGAAAAGATAGCAGACATAAGTCTATAGTGAAAAATTAAACACACAAAAACATATATTTGTTACAAAAATATATTAAAATCAATTTAATGTACGTTAGACTTAAAAATACTCTACCTTAGAATATGTATAAACATGCATAAACGTTCTCTCTTTCCTATAATTCACTAAAGCATGCAAAAATAAACATATTCCATAAATATCTCTTTACTTCTGATCACTGTTCATCAAAAATACGATCTGAAGAAGAAAAAGCCAGGCTCTGATTTTGTTGCTTAAGCTGAAGTTTTAATTATGCTCGGTGTCCTTCCTTTCTTCTTGGTGCTGGCTCTGGCAGCAGGCAGTGTAACCTCAGAACTCAACTGTAATAAACTACTGCAGTTGAGCACCTGTCAGCTATTCATTACAGGCAACTAGAGACTTCGAAAGTTGCCTGTTATAAGGAAATTAGCTTACTAGTACTTCTTCATGTGCATCTTGGACCCCTCACTCGAAATGCTTAACATATAAAGGGTCCCACAAATAGATTCACAACTCTTGCAGAGGCAAAAAAGATCCTTCCTGACATCCTGGAGGAAAGCTGATTTAGAAGCATTCAAATTAAAACCCTCTAATGAGGAGACAGTAAAAGACAATATAAGGAACTAATAGTGTTTAAAAAAAGAGGGAAGCAGGTAAACAGACTTTCAGTACCTGGTAGATAGGACTATTTGGAGATTGCTTTCCATTAAGGGAATATAGGAACCTTACAGACAGGATTAGACGTGAATCCAGTGATGATGTTGTGTGAACTCCACCAGGGCACTAGGGCTAGAGTTTGCTTGGACCTCATGAGGAACCAACAAGGGTCTTGTGATATAGAATAATTTTTGCCCCACACGAAATATTATTTATGTATAAAGCAATAGTTCTGGCTATATCTGAACATGTAGCACCTTGAATGTGAAAGGGAGTTTGTGAATACTGTAAACAGAAATCTGTCACCATAAAAGGCAAAAAGTAAGCTGATAAACTTGAGGAGGCACGTACTACTTAGAGCTTATTTCGTAAAAGATAATAAGGAATTAGACAAAGTAACAACCTGTAGGTATCTTGGCCTACATTTTGCAGCATCACTAAGTAGGGGCTTGCAAGTGGACAAATGAAAGTTAGCATTATATCATTCATCTCTCAGGGTACTCAATTTCCAAATTAAATTTTGGGGAGTCCCTGTTAAGGGAGCACTAAAAACGTACAATGCAAAACCAATTCTTGGGGGTTATTACAACTTTGGAGGAGGTGTTAATCCGTCCCAAAAGTGACGGTAAAGTGACGGGTATACCACCAGCCATATTACGAGTCCATTATGAGGGTCATTCTGACCCGGGCGGGCGGCAGTTGCCGCCCGCCTGGCGGGAACTGCCAAATGGCCGCCCGCGGTCAAAAGACCGCGGGGGCCATTCTGACTTTCCCGCTGGGCCGGCGGGCCCCCGCCAAGGGAGCGCCCGCCGGCCTAGTGGGAAAGGGCCTGCAACACAGAAGCCGGCTCCGAATGGAGCCAGCGGTGTTGCAGGTGTGCGACGGGTGCAGTAGCACCCGTCGCGATTTTCACTGTCTGCAATGCAGACAGTGAAAATCATGCTGGGGCCCTGTTAGGGGGCCCCTGCAATGCCCATGCCCGTTCCCGCTATCCTGTTCCTGGCGGTAAAAACCGCAGAAACAGGCTGGCGGGAAGGGGGTCGGAATCCCCAAGGAGGTTCAGCCCAGCCAGGGGAAATCCAGCGGGAAACCGCCGGATCCCCTTTTCTGACCGCGGCTTTACCGCCGCGGTCAGAATGGGCAATGAAGCACGGCCAGCCTGTTGGCGGTGCTTCTGTTGCCAGCGGCCCTGGCGGTTTTGGACCGCCAGGGTCGGAATGAGGGCCTATATCCTATGGAACTCGTAATACGGCTGGTGGTATATCCGTCACTTTACCGTCACTTTTGGGACGGATTAACACCTCCTCCAAAGTTGTAATAACCCCCCTTGTCTCGATTGATCACATGTATATCATGTGATGTCCTGAAGGGGAAAAACATTCTCAAGATAACTAACCCACCTACATGTGAACACCCTGATTCTAACTTGTGGAAATCAATCTTCAGATATGGACACCTTTGCCAAAGTTTTCAGCTTCACCCGATTTTCAATTACATAATTCAATAACAATTTTAAAGAAATCAAATAGGTACTGAACAGAGAAAAACACATTACAAAATGCTTGTACAATGACACTGAACTCTTTAAACACTCCATGTGCTTGAAGAACTAAGTGTTGCTTGTCTGTAAAATAGCAAAACGAAGAACACCCACCTCCAAAGGATATTGGTTTTTTTGGTTGAAGCAAGCGTTGATCAGTGAAAGGTGGACCACATAATGCATCTTGCGTCTCTGAATCAATAACTATAGAGTCGGGGAAACAATTTTCCTGCCCTTAGTTAGTTACGCCATCTGGCTGAAGTTACTAAACCTTTTTTTGCAAGACAAATGATGCACACAACTTCAGATTGATCTTTCTGTTGTGTTGGAGGACTCCAGATACCCTTATGGTGAAGCAACGTAAGTGTGGAAAGAAAGGGTATCTGGACAATTCTTAGCTCAGTGATGCGCTATTGTAATTTCAGCAGAAAATAGAAGCTGCTCGTGCTTTTTGAAACAAAATAGGTGATATAGTAAAAGAACCTTTGGGAATGTATTTCTACTCTTCCTCATTTCTACTGAATGTAATTAAATATACATTTGCAATGTCATGTAAACTCACATTTAGCATTGCTTTCATACTGATGTGGTCTGTGTTTATATAATTGTGTGTGTACAAAGGGTTTGTATTAGGCTTACTGAGAGGCAAGTAAATTCAATTAAAAAAATATTTACACTGGGTCTAAGTGAGATTCTTGAGAAATAAGTCTCAACAGTAAACATTTCCCAAAACTCTTCTGTGGCCCTTTGTATTGTATCTGATGATTCTAAGAGAAGCAAAGAGACAATTCATGCAATGTATCTTCTATGCTTTGACCAGCTGCAACTGCTCATTGTTCAAATGCAATGGTCATTCTCAGTAGGGGCAGGGTGACCCTTAGCTAGTTTTCCGTATGACCAGACATTGATATATTTGCTCTGCCCGAGTGTAAGTCGAGATTTGAGAATGAGTGGCACTCCTAGCAAACCAGTCTACAGCAATCAGAACGGAAATCTTGCAGGATCTCGACTTAAAGCTGCTGTCACCCCCTCAAAATCATTTCTAGCATTTGCTGAGAAAAAAATCCTCCCATTGTAACATTTCCCTGTATCCCACATCAGAGGCAGAACATAGCTCATGAACATCTTTCCAGAACGTAACTGAGAGGGGGTATGGTTGAACTGATAAACTTTTTAGATGTTACACAATATTTTTGTGAGGATTTTCTGAGTTTTCCCTTCTCAGGAAATTGGTGCAAACCTTTCTGTTTTCTAAGAGTCATGATGGTTACTTCTACATTTTGCAGTCATCACTAGGTGCACAGTTTTGATTCTGACCTCACTTGGTGAATTTCTCATGACAACAGGTATATAAGCTTGCTGGTCTCAGCATGACTCCCAATATGTGTGTTATGCTGGTTTGAATGACTGCCTAATTCTAAACACCACCTACCAACTTACGACAACTTGAAAATGAATCTGTTTGACTCTAAATACGAATTGATCATTTTCTCACTTAATGATGTAAAATGGTATGAAATACAGCAGCTGATAGAGTCATTTCTCCCCTCCTCAGTATATACCAGGTCCTCCACTTCTTGACTTGAAAAGTGAAGGAATATGGTCTGCTTTGTCACAAGGAATAGGTGCAAAGTTTCCATAAAGTGCTTAAAGTAAATTCAATATTTCTCGATCTGAAATATGCATCTTCTCTAAGTGCATAAACAAATTCATAGACAGCAACAAAATAAAAATATATATTTTAAAATCATATATCCTAGGCTTGCCTCTTGCTTCTGAAAAGAGTTGGGTAAGAGTAGAAGCAGTTTCACAAGAATGCCGAACAGTTTTATGAACAAGGCTGGTGTTCTAAGCAGACATGTACATTTCAGTTTCTGATAGGTTTGGATCTCAGAAGCTGTGGTAGGATCAGACCTCTGTGGGGATAGAGCACTACCTGGAAGGCCTTGCTACATAATAATGTTTCTTGACTTTGGAGATAACAAGGAGCATAGATATGTTGAGATGTTTATCTGGGTCTGTAGGGAGCACTGATTACTTTTTTTTAACCGGAGAGAGACCATGGCTAATAGGTACTAGGTGAACATTTTCTTTTAGGGTCTTGAAAATTGATGAGATGAAAATGAAATGGCTCAGCTGAAGGAACGTGGATTTCAAGATACCCAGAGAACAGCTTTGCAGTAATAAGCATGCTTTGCACAGAAATATGGTATACATTATATATCAACGTAACCAATACATCGGGAAACACCCGGAACAACGAATCCTAAACCACGAAGTTGTGGAAAACGAAAGCGAAACAATGGTTTCGTCTTCCACGACTTCCTGGTTTTCGGGCCTTAACCACACATGTGTGAACCATGTACATGCGTGGTTAAGGCACAGAAGAAGGGAGTCGACATATAACCAATACATCACAAGATAAGTATGGTGTCCCTAACTGTGGCAGGGGACGCAATAGTTTAGTAGGTCTTAAACATAGGGTCATACAACCGTTTTGCACAGGGAGTGGCAAAGAGCAGCATAAACGACCATTTATCTGGGGTGGTCACTAATTCTAAAAAATCTCACTGTGCTTTTTCTGGGTTTCTTTATTCTGGAAGAAATGAAATTAATTCCTCTCTTGAGTTAACATTGTATTGCCATCGTGTACAGATGTATAGCTTTAAAGTGCTGTAGCATCAGAATTCATGATCCTGATGTGTTCAGTATTATGCAGTCGCATTTTCTGTGTGGTCAGCCAGTCAGGCTAAGTCAATTTCATGCAGCAGGTTTCTTCTGAATAAAAATGTTGGTGCCCAAAAATGTTTATGGCTACACATGCTCAGATGAACACTGAAAAATGACTATAAAGGTGGCTAAGAGAGAAAGATCAAGATAAAATCGAAGTGAACAGACTCCCGGGATGTACTATTGTCTATTATTGCTAGGGAGGGCTTCCGATCACAAGACACAGAAAACGAACCAATGTTTTGCTGAGAAAAAGATAAAAAACTATGAGAAAGTACAAAATAAAAAAAGTCTCCAATCTGACTCACGCTATAATTTCCTATATGTATGCCCCCACCCATGTTAGCTATGGGACAATATCTGAGGGCGAACGAAAAAACCCTTGAAGAACAGAAGTTCCAATGAAGCATCAACCTACCCATACTCAGATAATGTGCAGTTGGTAACTGAGATGGAGAAGACCTTCTTGAAAATCAGTGATGGCAGAAACCACACAATTCAGAGGAAGGAGCACGAGCCATCATCACAGAACTAAAAGGACCTGCTCGCAGGTCTCCTGCCAAGACTGTGATGGGACTGGAGGAACATGGGGAAGGAGCCTGTAAAGCAGCATTAACAGTCATGCTACACAGTCACACTAAATGGGAGCTGTGAGACCATCAACCCCATAAATACCACGTGCTTTTTACATACTGCTAATCTTCTCCTTGCATCCTCCCATTATTTTCTGCTAGAGGTACCGGGCAGAAAACGTACATGAGAAGAAACACTTGTTTGGGCTGTGCTTTACTCCAAGTAAAATGTCACACTCTCTAATAATAAATATATAACTACATTGATTCCATTTAAGAATTATGTGACAGGATCACAGTGAAAATAACAGCCCCTTTTAGAACGATTAAATATGAATTGTTTCTGTTAGTACCACAACACCTGTTCACTTTCCTAAAGGTGCTTGGGTACCTTTTAGCCACCATGTGTTATTCAGTAAAGTCAAATATGTCGTTTCATGCTTTACAAAATATGTTTCTTTCCTAGGCTTGCCGTCGTTTAACCAAAGATGGACAGCATTTCAGTGGTGTGATTATTTTTGTACTGTGCGATCATTTCTTTTGGGCTTTATTAGTTTTCACTGAACTCTTGGTAGTAGGTACTTTGATATGTATTTCATGGTATTTCATATTTTAGCATTCTTCACCCACCCACCCCGCAGGCATGTTATTCGTAAATGATTTTTATTTCTTCTGGTTCACATTATACCCCAGTGAGAGTCAATGTAGTTACTGATGGTTGCAAAGCCCTAGATTAGCTACAGATTTCAGAACCTTTCTTGGGTGTAGTTCCTTTTCGTGGGTAACTGTGATAATGGAGGTGGGCTTGCAAGGGTTTAAGGAAGGCACAGCATGGCAAATTTCAGCAGTTCCTAATCAGTGGCGTAACAAAACGTGAGGGGGGCCACTGCAAAAGTGCATGAAGGGGGCCCCTCTCCCCAGCCTACAACCTACTACTTTTGCTGAGGAGGGCTCTGGGCTTGGGCTCCCCGCCCGTACCGCAGGAGTTTCGGGGGCTTAAGTTACACCACTGAGGGGCTCATTTGCAAGAAACTGACGCGTTGTCATCAATGCATCAGATTTATTGTGCCTGCCACACATCCCCTAACGGTGCCATGGATGCATTGTATTTACAATTCAGAGCTCCACGGTGCACGCTTTCACAAATGCGTCAGGCATGTGTTCTGATGCACCTGTTGGTGCTAAAGTGACTCATTGCAGAAGCTGGGTTTTTAAACTGATGCAACTTCAGAAAGGCGAAGAGAGTCCCATTGGAAAAAGCCCTACATCAATTTTACACACGGTCTGAGCAAGCCGTAAAATTTGGACGCAGTGAAGTCGTAGAGTGACGCAATAGAAAGTTGTAAATTTCACTGCATCAGTTCTACGTGGCTTTTCCCAAGAGAACGCACACCCTGTATACATTGTCACTGGTGCAAGTATAATGTGATGCAGGGCTTTACAAACTGATGCATTAGGCCCAATGCGTCAGTTTGTAAATATGTAGCAGTGTAGTGCACTGCTAGCACCGTAAAAAATTACGCAGAGTCGGCACAAAGGGTTTGTAAATGATGCCCTGAGTTCCTTGTGCTCATGAACTTTGAATATTTCAAGAGAAATTAACACAGTGTTCCAGTTTCTGCCACTGGTTGTAGGTGGCCCTTAATTCTTAACACTCATGCTACCATGATCTCTTGCAATTCAAATTGTGGGTTGTTTTGCTTTTGTGAAAGCACCTGGCTAACCCACATTTCTGCCAATTACCATCAGTGGCGGCTTGCCCTTGTGGGTGTTTTTTGAAAAATCAACAACAGAAATATTTCCTGTCACTACGAGCTACTGGGGCAGTGCCACCTTCTTGAGGTGGCAGGGCACAGCTCTCTGCCCTGGGTTAGCCGGAACAAATTTGCACGTGGCAAGTGGCCTGTCACAACGATTCTGATGGATCAGGGGAATATGTGCACTGGGACCATGTGGTTTGAAATCACCGACCTCTAGATTTTTTACAAAAACACAAGCTTTTTCTTTACAAAAAACAACTGTTGATGCAAGAACTTCCCTTACACTCACAGTGTGAATGACAGTGCAGGGCACGAGCAGCCAATGACGCAGCAATGTGATTGGCTACATTGAAAACCAGGATCTTCGAACCACACAGAATGAGTCCAGAACCTGCCACATGGTGGGCAGTGATAAATGGAATGGACCAGTGGACTGCATTTAATTGGAGCGAGATCAAGATTGTCCTTAAGTAAAAGACATGTCTTCACCGCTCGAGGAGTGGGGTTTGTGTACGTGCAGGTGTGCACGTATATGGGAAGTTTATGCAATGCGTATATTTACACAATCAGACGAGCTGGTGTTTGCGGACACCCCTAACAGTCCTGGTGTGTTTTCGTCAAAATTACAAACTTTAGGGGAGGGAGTTGATTTTCGTTTTAGAAAATGAAAAGTAGGTTTGTGGAGGCAATAACTATTTAGTTTCAAACAAGTTCAAGATTTTATTTTCTTTATTTTATTTTTTACGCAAAATGAAAATATTTTATTTGAAAGGAAAATGTGGAAACCTGATGTCCAAGGAAGAACGAGGTTATGCACCAAAAACATACATTAATTATTGAAAGGCAAACTGAGTGAATTTTCCAAAACTGTCTAGCTAATGTTTGCATTTCCCAAAAATGTTTTTCCAATATATTTTACATTTGATATTTCAGTGATTTTTTTATGCTCAGTCGCAAAAGCGTACTGCTGCTGTCATTTTCTTGATGCCACTCGGCTCTTCATCACCGAATTCGAAATAGCTATTTGTGACACCACTATTGTCTGAGGACTCCACCAGTAAGGCTGGTGCACCTGTGGGATAAGGCTGATGTATGAACGCACGAGGTCACTGTAACTTGAGTGGCTGCCCTG
Source organism: Pleurodeles waltl (assembly GCF_031143425.1). Taxonomy (NCBI): domain Eukaryota; kingdom Metazoa; phylum Chordata; class Amphibia; order Caudata; family Salamandridae; genus Pleurodeles; species Pleurodeles waltl. Next base: position 1,018,819,057 of record NC_090442.1, read on the forward strand.
CGTTCTGAGCCTTTAAGATCTGTGAAACTTGAGAGATAGGTGCGCTGTGCAACTTTCCATTGTCCCCATGTGCTGTCAGTGATAGAACATTATCCACTCAGGAGAAGCAGGGTTGGAAAATGAATGCGGTGGGAGACAGGAGAGGAAAAAGACACTGTACGTTTTGAAAAATTATAGGAGACCGCGTCAAACATGCATACCCAGAATATTTGACCATCCTGTAAAACATGTGGCCCTTAGACTATTTTATAGGAAAATTATCCAGAAAAGTGCACTTTTGTGCTACAGCACTTTCAAGGCTTTTCACAGGAGTCTATATTGCTTGGCACATTATGTTATTATTAAAATAGTAAAAGACTTCCCCTTCAACACTTCCAGTACAAGGATAGTGTTTCCATCAATTTATTTAGAAATTGTGCTGCAAGGTTCACCGTTTTTTAATATTTTCACGGCTGTAGAACTCTTATGTGCCCTCCTGGTGAAAGTCAGGCTTGCTCACCTCCCCTCCCCCCGCCCATGTAAAAGTTCACCAACTGTCACTGCCATAGAGACCAATGGTGACTGGTACCTCAGTGACTGGCATCCCTGCTGCTGGATATGTCAGTAGTCTCCACCTGAACCTCGTCTGGTGCCCCTACCACCAGATGCCCTGCGGTTCAACGACACTAGAATCTTTTCTTTGAGACCAGTTTTGCAGTTTTAACTTTGCAAGTTGGGAATGCCAGTTAATTTTCGGTTTACTTTTTTTGTGGCATGTTAAGATTTTTGGTAAATTCTTAGTTACCCTGTTTCATACTTACTAAATTGTCCCCATTGCACCCAGCAGAGCCGAAAAGCTAGGGCAAAATAAGTCATATATTAGCACACTGTCTACTTTGAACTCATTGAGACACACTCCAGCTAGTCAAAGCCTGAAACCCATTGAAGGATGGAAACTGTCAAGGATTCAAGATCTCTGGTCCATAGGGGGCGCATAAAGCTCAGTGTTAACTGCATTAATGGAGCCTTCGTGCATAATGCTATAAATACTTTGATGGCTCAAGCTAGGCCCGAGAAGGACTATGCGTTTTTGGTGTATATCTTAATTTTACTACCCTGTTCCCTGTTGTTTAAATAGAGAACCATGCAGTCACCAACATCTCCTGTTCTCATAACCTTTCCAGTATAGTCTAGCAGGGCAGCCTGGGGAGGATGGGACTTATGCACCCATGACAGAATGCTTGCATTGAATGTCTGACTCTTATTAACCTCAACGAATGCTAATGCTTGCAGATTTGTCAAAAACCCTTAAGCACAAAAAGCATGTATGTAAGTCTGCAGAACTCCACATCTGTGGACTGTTGATGGCAAAGCATATTCCAGACAATTCCAACCAAGCGCACAGCAGATGATGCAGAAACACCAAAGAACAAGCACAAATTACCTGAAATGGGGAAGGCTGGTGCTGGTGGAGTGGAAATAACCCTTGATGATGTGTTATCTTCCAAATAAAAGTGAGCCGTCTGGAAGCATTTCCTGCAAAAAAAATCAAATGAAATACACCACTGTTTACTTTGACCGGTGTAAAATTGTCAAAAAGTTGGCTTATCATGCAGTCATTCCAGTCTGAAGCAGGTAGCTCTGACTCAGTTGGGCAGCCAAATTGGTTGTCTTTCCGAGTTTTTCAGTAATACTGCATCTGGAGCTTTGCACCCACAAGGGTCTCTAACTTCGGGTTGCAAGGTTACTGCAACATTGTCACTTATTTCCTGTGAAGTGGTGACTTACAATAGAAATAAAACTTTCCGCAACAATGTCCACAGGTAGTACCAGTTACTGGACCATTATCAGTTAACATGTATTGTGTCTGGTTCTACCGGGCAAACACGTCCTTAGACAAGTTAGAGTCTGCTGTTAGTAGCGCATGTGGAATTACCTCCCAAGTCAAAATCCCACCGATAGTAACTATTACCAGTTGGACGGGCATTTTCCCAGCACTAAGAACGGGGATCCAAGTCTTAACTGCAGAAGATGATGAACAAAGCTCACACACTGGGAATGCTGACTTGGGGTGCTCTCTGAGCATTTGTACTGAAGTTGGTTGAAAAAACACTTTCAAATGGGTCTCAGTCCTGGGGCAACAGGACGTTCCCACTGTCTGGAGCTGCAGTCGAAGGAAGACTGCCCTTGGCTGTCCCTTGCGATGTTAAATCTGGTTCTTGGAAAAACAGCTGCAGAACGACTGCAGACCCTCATTGTGTACATATGAAACTAGGATGACCATCACATTCTATGTTTTTATGGACAGGTTTCCAGTCCTGGGATTTTGTGTCACCACTTAATGCATTTTGGGTATTTTAGACTTAATTACAATCCATCGACTGAATTAAACCGGACTTGAAACAGTGTCCTATAATGATATGGAGTGAGGTGGTCACCAAAAGTTAGGGGCTCAAGTAGGACCGAGTCCAGGACTCAGTAGATGCTATTAAGCAATGCCAACGAGCCTCATGTTACAAATTAACATCTGAGGTAGCCTCTTGCCACAAGACCATGAATACCCTGCAAGCGGCATCACAGCGCTGTATGCCTCCATAGTAGACCTCTCTCAGTGAGATCGGAAACATCTTTAAACGAGGGAGCCTCATATTATAGCTTATTACCTGCAGAAGGCGTCTGTCGGTGAGGGCATAAACATGATGCAAACCACAGAGTGCTACCTCACTGCCAGGCCTCGTCTGTGGATTGTGATCACCAACATCATAAACATGCTGCAAATGCAGGAGCCACACACCATGCATTTACTGTACTTCTCAGTCAGCCCACCAATGGCATTTACTGAAGCTTTTGATCACGTGCACCAGGAACATACTATAAAAACAGGAACCGCTTGCTATGGTCATGCATGTACTGAAGTGTTCGGTCACCTGCACCAGGCACATGCTACAAACATAGGCGCTGCACGCTACGACCACACAGTTACTGTAGCTTTCAGTCACTTGTACCAGGAACATGCTGTAAACACAAGAGGCGAATGCTATGGCCATGCATTTACAGTAACTCTTGGGCAGCACACCAGAAACATGCTATAAACAGAGCAGCTGCATGCTATGGCCATGCATTAAGTGTAGCTTTCAGTCACGTGCACCAGAAGCATGTTATAAACACAGGAGCAGCATGCTATGGAAATGCATTTACTGTAGCTTTCAGTCACGCACACCAGGAGCATACTATAAACACAGGACCCCCGTGCTAGGGACATGCATATGCGATAGCTTTCAGTCACACTCGGCAGAAGTATGCTGTAAACACAGGAGATGCACGCTACTGCCATACATTTACTACAGCTTTGGCTCAGCTACACCACTAACACACTGAAAGCCAAGGAGCCTCACAGTCTGGCTGGGCCTTTGTGGGAAGTCACTGTCATAGGCCATGACAATTTTACAAACCAAGGAGCTTCAGATCTTACTAATTCAAACATGGTACATATCTGTCAATAAAGAAATAAACACACTGGAATCCAAGAGGCCTCACTCCATCATCAAACCCCAGACCATCTACAGCAGCACACCATGTGCACCTGTGAAAAGGAGTAGCACTGCTCCCAACAGACTTTTGAATTGAACATTTTATGAACTGAAGGTCATTAAATTTGACTCCAATGTGACCTGCAATGCAACAGCAACTCTCTAAACTCTGTGGCCATGGTAACCAAGGACAGTCTTTGTCAGCTCATATATAACACTGAACTGAGCTAAGAACTCACTGCAGCTTCAAACACGGCAAGACATGCTTCCTGGAAGTTATTGATAAATGCACCTTCCAAAGGTGCTCCTTGCTCATGTAGTCTGTTTGATTGTATATGTTAGAAATTAAGGGCCTTATTTATACTTTTTGGTGCAAAACTGCACTAAAGCAGTTTTGCACTAAAAAGTTTTGCACCGGCTTGCACCATTTTTTAGCACCAGCTGGGCACCATAATGGAATGGTGCAAGCCGGTGCAAAGGGTAGTCTAGCTTAAAAGAAATGACACTAGGCAGGTTTGAGTCAAAATAAATGACTAACCAGATTAGCATAATTTTTTGACGCTAAGGGTCATATTTATACTTTGTTTGCACTGAATTAGCGTCAATTTTTTTAACTCTAATTCAGTGCAAAACTAACTCCATATTTATACTTTGGTGCTAGACCCCTCTAGCGCCAAATTTATGGAGTTAAAGTCATTTTTTGGAAGTGGAAACCTACCTTGCCTTAATGAGATGCAAGGTAGGCGTTCCCGTGCAAAAGACGATTCTATGGCCTTAACGCCATATTTATACTCCCATGCAAAAATGGTGCAAGGGAGGGAGGAGGGCTCAAAAAATGGGGCAAAGCTTGCTTTGCCCCATTTTTTAAAGCCTGGGTCAAGGCAGGTGTTAGGGGACCTGTGGGCCTATTTCCATGGTGGAACACCATGGAATAAGCCGACAGGTGCCCTCCCCAGGCCCCAGGGGCACCCCCACCCACACCAGAGGGACTGCAGAGGATGGGGGACCTCATCCCAGGTAAGTACAGGTAAGATTGCATTTTATTTTTGAAAGTGCCATAGGGGCCCCTGAAATGGGCCCACATACATGGCACAGGGTGCAATGGCCATGCCCAGGGGACCCCTGTCCTCTGTGCTGGCCATTGGGGGGGTGGGCATGACTCCTGCCTTTTCCAAGACAGGAGTCATGTGGCATGGTAGGTTTAGCACCATAAAATGACGCTAATCTGGTTAGAGTCATTTCTTTTTTTACTCTAACCTGCCTAAAGTAATTTTTTGGTGCTAAACCCTCTTCTTCTATACTGCCAGCCCCACCCGACTAAAGTCATTTTTTTTACTCTAGCCTACCCTTTGCACCGGCTTGCACCATTCCATAAATATGGTGCCCGGCTGGTGCACAGAAATGGTGCAAGCCGGCGCTAAACTTTTTGGTGCAAAACTGAGTTAGTGCAGTTTTGCAGCAAAAAGTATAAATAACGGCCAATATTTTGTACGTTTGTGACACTTTTGCGTAAAAAAAATGACGTTAATGCAGCGCAAAAAAAGTATAAATCAGGGCATCGGTACTAGATGGGTCTAGCACTAAAGTATAAATATGGAGTTAGATTAGCACCGAATTAGAGTAAAAAAAAATGACGCTAGTACGGTGCAAACAGAGTATAAATATGCCGCAGAGTATAAATACGGCGTTAAGGCCATAGAGTCATTTTTTGCACGGGAACGCCTACCTTGTATCTCATTAAGGCAAGGTAGGTCTCCACTTTCAGAAAATGACTTTAACTCCATAAATTTGGCGCTAGAGGGGTCTAGCACCAAAGTATAAATATGGAGTTAGTTTTGCACCGAATTAGAGTAAAAAAAAATGACACTAATTCGGTGCAAACAGAGTATAAATATGCTCCTAAGTCTCTAGTTGGCAGAGGTATGCACCCTGTCCAAGTAGGAACCACAATCCTAGTCAGGGTAAGTCACCACACACCCTAAATAAATCTGTTCTCACCCCCCTGGTAGCTTGGCATAGAGCGGTCAGGCTTAACTTAAGAGGCAATGTGTACAGTATTTGTGCAACACTTCAAATATTAAAACAGTGAAAACAACATACAAACTGTCTGCCGTATTACAAGAGCCATTGGATATAATGCACTTGTAATGTGATGACAGGCTATCCGCCATCTTTGTGACAGAGTAACCCATCCACTGAACTCTAAATGGGACCCATAGTTTGTATTCATTGCCCAAAGTTCAAGCCCTACCATCCGTCATTACTCCTTTCTGTGCCTGTGGGCTCATGTTTTCTGTAAGGTAAATAGTTTGGAAGAGTATTTCAGACCTCCTAATCCTATACTTCCCAGGATATACCAATGTTTTAGCATTTTTAATATGACACCCAGTTACTCTTGTCTGGCTGCTCTCAGATAAAACTTATGTTCCTGAGTCATATGGGCATCGAGATATTCTGCGGTTTTAAAGGCATATCAAGAAGCAGTAGCAGGGTGATTTCCAGCACATGCAGTCTGTCTCTTACAATGCTGCAACCTTTACAGTGTGTTCATGGACATTAATATGGCAACGTATGCCCGGATTATTTAGATCAGTGGTTCCCAACCTGTGGTCCGCGGACCCCCAGGGGTCCGTGACACATTCTCAGGGGGTCCGCAGGCCTGGGCTGGGAGAAAGACACTTATCCAGTGGGGCCTCTGACAAACACGTGCATCCTATTTTTATATTTATTACTTCCTTTGTTCAACAGTTTTAAAAGCACTGCAAAGCTGGTGTACAACAAAAATAAAAGTGTCAAGAGAACTCTATTGATTAATGTACCTGCTGGAGAGGAATGAGAGTTTTGGGCAGTGGCAGTTTTGACTCAAAGGTAGCGCAGATGGTTAATATGCCTGCTGCAAAGAACGTGTATCATGCAAAGAACAGTATATTATAAGCATGGCACAGCGGGTTACTGCTTTTGTCACAGGGATTCTTTTATTACTGTGCAGTTCATAATAATAATCTAGCACAGTGAGCTATGAACTGCCCTTAAAGAGCTACATGCAGACTGCATGGCATAAATTAGAAAGCTGTTTTTCCCTAGTCTATCGTTTTCCTTATGCTGCTAAAAAAGGTTTGCTTCTGTAGAAATACACTCTTATGGTGCTTTAAAACAAATGAAGTACATGTGACGGAGAGGCTAGGGAGAGGTGAGAGGGCCCCTATGGTTTACTTCCTTTCCCCATCACTCATTTATGTGAAAAAGCTTTCTCAGATCTTACATACCTAAAAAATATCAAAACAGAAATTGCTCCGGAAATGTAGAATCTGACCTGAGGATTCATCTTTCCTAAATAAAACCAAACAATGAAAAGATAGTCGCCGAGATGCAGCGCCAACCTTCCCAATAAAATGTTTTGAATTTTGCATTTTTTTTCAATATAAAAGAATTATATCTTTAGTAATTTGAGTATTTGTTTGGTGTGTACTTGTTATATTTTTTGCAAATTATTATTTTAATGTTTGAAATTTAAATTGTACAAATTGCTGGGGGTCCCCTGCTTCCAGTAATGATTCAATGGGGGTCCTCAGGAGTCAAAAGGTTGGGAAACACTGATTTAGATGGCTTGAACAGCGCATATGGCAGCACAAAATGGCATCTCCGTCCTAATCCAGCCAATCCCAGAAAGGAGCCAGGTACTCCTCATAGATGAAGTTTTTTTTGTGGGCACTGGGAATGGTTGTAGAAAAAGTCATTGCTCTCCAGAAACTGTCATCACCAGGAAGACCTATCTGTGACCTAAAAACTAAAATCACCCTCGGCAAACATCAAGCATAGGCTGGGCTTGGTATCTGCAGATCTTTGCTCAGTTGGATAAACTTTGCCCCATGCTTTACCCTTTCTACACAGTCAGGCGGAGCTTTTTCCTCTCCTCCCAAAGAAAAGTTAGGAAGAATGGGTCTTGCACTTTGAGGAAAGGCACTTAGACCTGAAAGACACTAGCGCCCCCGACTAGCAGAGTATGTTCTGTGATTTCCCATCATAGAATGAGGATTCCAGTGAGCAGCAACAAGGCCCAATTCACTTCAAATGCCCTGTGTTCGCTTCACATGAACCAGTTGTCATCAGCAATCACCTCTCCAACCATCTCAGCGTGTATGATAAAACCTTGCTATGTCGAGTTATACCCTAAATGCTCCATGAGAAATGAGGAAGCACTCCTTGAATCAATGTTTGCACCCCTAATTTCCCAGCAATTCTTAATTTTTGTTCCGTTCATCACCTAGATATTTTGAGAAGGTTTTTGACTTAGTGAGTGCAGTTTTACCACTGCGCTTCAAACTAATGCCTGTTCAAAGTATACCAATAGTCTTCCTTCATGTTGATAATACACAGAACATTTCCCTTCTGGAATACAACACATCTCAGATGAATAACAAGCATGTAAACGGATTTAAGCGTTAACTATCAATTTAATGTCATGTTATGCTACTAGAATTTGTTAATACTTTTTTACCATTTGCAAGGTCTTGTGGTGCTTTCGAAGTATGGATGCAGTATTCTCGCTGGCCGCAGTCAAGGCGGTCTGCTGACACTGCATTTGGCTGCGAGTGGCGCTTTTTAAAATTCAATAATACTGGATAGCTGCTCTACGGCACTTTACTCCAGAATCAGAATTCCAAATTTTGCAGTAAATGTCGAACATCCACGATTTTCTCCAGACAAATTTTATCAGGAAAACCTGGAGTTTTTTTTAATCTGAAGAATGGTAGGTGGAACCAATCCTGCTATCTATGGGGGGTAGGACTGCACTCGGTATTCATCACTGGATTGGTTTTTACCAGGTGCGGAAATACCACCTGAGCAACCAGGGCATTCAGAATGAGGCTCAAGGACCTGGATCTTTGAACAGAACCAGCAAAGAAACATGTTGACGCCTCATAACAGCTGAGTCTCATATATTCTGCCCTTGTGAAGGGTCCTCTGCATGTGATCAGAATGCTGTTCAAGAGCCCCTTACACAGCTTGGACAATTCTTGCTGAACTTTCCTGATTCATTTTTTACTTCCTGTGCCTGTCTTCTTTCATTCTGTGAGACATTTCATGGCTGGTTACTGCAGCCTGACCTCATTTTGTAGCCTTTGAGTATACAGACAGGTAGAAAGTGGTTAAGTCATGTTATCACTGTAACGTGATACTCTAATCTTATCACCATCTCGTTACCCGGTATGAGGGTTCGCAGCAACACACACTGCTTTATTTGTCATGTTGCTGCTGGTGGGCACTGGCACTCATTTTTGGGATCAGTACATATTCATTTTTAGGTCTGGAGCCAGCCAAGACATTTTGAATCTACATAAATTATATATATACAATACATAAGGGGCTTTCAGCCACCTTTCTTCATCAATTGGTTTGTTGTCTTGTCATTCACATTTTGCTTCCGCCCACTACAGCACACACCATGGGACAGTGTTTTTGCGTTTAATTTATAATTACTTCAGTGCTGCCTTTGTGTTTAGAACCCGAAGAGAAAGTAGAACCTTTCTAGCAGATGTGAGCACAGGCCGTATTTCACACTTTTCAGCTCCTTTCTCCTGCCATTACTGTTGAAACTTTCTTCTGAAGTGTCCCTTGTTTATCTGGTTGCTGGTATTTCACAGCATAACAGATCGCATCAATTTGAAACTCTTCTGAATTACGTTATTCTCATTTTACAATGCATGCTGTACACAAACTGAAAGCTTTAATACTATACATGTGAATCTCTAACCAGACTATTCTTCAAAACAGGTTTATTCTGGACTCAACTTCACCCATGGTTCATTAATAAACTTTGCCCATCATGAAAATCAGCCTTTAACATGTTGAATTTGCACAACTCGTAACACTTTCTTAATTTCCTTCTTCTGTCAATCTTTGTTTCAATTTTCCTTTTAAAAATGTTCTTTCTTTCTTTCTCTCCTCCTTCTTTGCATCTTTCTGTCCTTTAATTTTTCTTGCTTTCCTTCATTATTTAGTTCTTTCTTTCTTCTTCTGTATTACTTTTGTTCCTTCTTTCTTCTTTTCTTTCTGTCTTTCCTTATTTTCTTTCTTTTTTCTTTCTTTCCTACTTTCATTCTTTCTTTCATCTTTCTTCCTTTCCACCGTTCTTTCCTTCCTTATTTCTTTCCTGCCTTCTTCCTTTCTTTATTTGTTCCTGATTTTATTTCTTCTCGAATTCTTTTTTCTACCCTCCTCCTTCCTTTCAGTCTTTCTATCCTTCCTCCTTTCTTTTTCTCCCATGTTTTTATTCTTCTTTCTTTCTTTCCCTCCTCTTTCTTTCAGTCTTTTTATCCTTTCTTTCATTTTATCTGCTTTCCTTCATTCTTTTGTTCTTTCTTGCTTTCTTCTTCTTTCCTTCTTTATTGCTTTTTCCTTCTGTCTTCTTTCTTGCTTTCTTTCATTGTTTTCTGCTTTCTTTCTTTTCCTTGTTTCCTTCTTTCTTTTCTACCTTTTCTTTTTTCTCCAATTCTTTCTTTCTATTCTTCCTCTTTTCTTTTTCTTTCTTTCTTTCTTTCTTTCTTTCTTTCTTTCTTTCTTTCTTTCTTTCTTTCTTTCTTTCTTTCTTTCCTTCTTTCTTTCTTTCCATCTTCTCTTTTCTTTCTTTCTTTCTTTCTTTCTTTCTTTCTTTCTTTCTTTCTTTCTTTCTCAAAGGCAATTGGCTGGCAGCAGACTGATTTAATTTTTTAGGTCTGTGTTAGCCAGGATCTACCTTTCTTTCTTTCTTTCTTTCTTTCTTTCTTTCTTTCTTTCTTTCTTTCTTTCTTTCTTTCTTTCTTTCTTCCTTCCTCTTTCTTTCTTTCTATCCATTATGTCTTTTCTTCCTTTACTTTGTTCTCTAATTCTTTCTTCCTATCTTTCTTCCTTACACCAATCAGCCTTTCATTATTTCCTTCCTTCCTTTTTTCTTCCTTCCTTTTTCTTCCTTTCTTCTTTCTTTCTTTCTTTCTTTCTTCCTTTCTTTCTCAAAGGCAATTGGCTGACAGCAGACTGATTGAATGTTTAGGTCTGTGTTACCCAAGACCTTTCTTACCGTTCTTCTTTTCTTTCTTTCCATCTTTTCCTCTTCCTTTCCATCTTTTCTTGCCTTCTTTTCTTTCTTTCTTTATTTCCTTCCTCTGTCTTTCCAGCTCTCTAATCTTTCTTTCCATTTTCTTGCTTTTCTTCATTCATTCTTTCTTTCTTGCTTTCTTTTTTCTCTCCTTCTTTATTGCTTTCTTTCCTTCTTCTCTCTTCTTTCTTATTTCCATCTCTTCTTTCTTTACCTTTTTCTTTTTTACCTTCTTTCTTTCCATCTTTCATCTTTCTTGCATTCTTTCTTCTTTCTTTCTTGCATTCTTTCTTTCTTTCCTTCAATTGGCTGACAGCAGACTGATTGAATGTTTTAGGTCTGTGTTAGCCATTACCTTTAGTTTTTACAAAAATCTGTGTATGACATAGGTTCTTTTAAACGTAAACTTCGCACTTGTATGGCACACTACTCACCCGTTAGGGTCTCAAGGCGCTGTACGCATACCGCTGTGGAACCCCTCCTGGCGTTACCCTCTGAGGTACCCACTCCTGGGCAACCCCCAGGCATCCAAGCGCTGTCAGGGCTGTTGTGGAGATTAAGCAAGCTATTGCCCAGAATTACAGAGTGGGACCCATTAATTAGATTAGGCACTGAGGCGAGAATGATCTGGTCCAAGGGAATTGAGCCCAAGACCCGCTGAGGCGGGAATTGAATCCTGGTCCCAGGCCAGATCTCTGCATCAAGGTCTGCCACTCTAACCACTGTGCCACACTTCTCCACTTTTAGGGGTCTGTCAATCACACTTCATCCTTTTGTCTGTGGTTGTGTCATTCACATTTTTCCAACACACTCAAGCATGCATCAAGAGGCAATATTTCAGCCCACTTCATCCTTTGGTTAAGTTCACTATGAGTTACAGCATGCTGCCCTTTCACAATGAGCACATCCACACACAAAGTAGTTCCCTTCAGGACCAGGAAGTACTATTGTAAGGTGTTCTTTTTTGAGACCAAAAAATATTTTTGCCTTCAATGTATTTTTTAGATTGGCAAACACTCAGTAGCTTCCTGAACAATAATGTTTTGCAAAAACCATGACAAAACAAAACTAGAATTGATTTGGAAGTGGGTTGTTGAGACATTGCAATGTGAATAGAGTTTGTTTATTGTGAACGAGTAGTGTGCATTTGCTGACACTGTGTTTGTATGTTTGAGGATGTGAATGACTTAATATGGTGGATGGAAAAAAAAGCAGCATTTATGGCCTTAGGTCTGACCAGGCTTGAACAGGCCCAATTAGGTGAGGCCCTTGTCCCCTTCATCCTCAGCCTCGACACTTAGGCTGGGATGCCCTAGGAGGAGGACTTGTAACGGCAAGTGGTGAGGTCAGCTGACTCTAAGCCTCTTAGGCTCACCTGCAGGCCCAGTCAAATGGTGACCTTGCAACAGGCAAGTGGGTGCACCGAGAGGAGAGGCTTGTGCTACTCTCTGAACCACAAGTTGTGTCTGGAGAGCAGGTAGGAAGAGAGGAACTACAGAGAGTGAGGGAGCGAAACTGGCACAGTGCATCATCTCAATATCAAAAACTATACCAACCACCTGCACACAAAAACCCAACAAAATGCCTTCTAAGCCTTTTGGACAAGGCTAATGATATAGATGAACACTATTTCTACTCTGATACAATTAACAATATCACCAATAGTCCACCTACTACAAGCCCAAAGGACATCACTCACTCTTACAGAAAACAAGTTCACACCACTACAACACAATCTCTAAATCGAATACTAATAAATTAATGATCCCTTTCTAAAAACAAGCACCACATCTACAACATACTCACAGACATACAACCTGCCTTGCTCCTCATAACCAAATCATGGTTGGGGATGACATGGCTCCAGTATTGCACAAAGCTGTTCTTACAGGCTTTCAGACTCTCACACATAATCACATAGGCAAATGAGAATTTGGATTGATTAGCTGTAATATTAAAGGAATCAGTAAATCTCACAAAATCTGGGGGCATTGCTGTACAAGTTTATGAGGCCCTGATTGCCAGATGCAACCCTACGCCAGCTTTCTCCTCTAACCTTCTTCTTCTATATAGACTACCACCTAAGAATGGAATACTCCCTGACACATTTCTAGACAGTGTCAAACCTTCAGACACTGCACTCTAACCTATGTTTCCTTAGTGACCTAAACAAATGGTTTGATGAACCTAATTTTCCCTATCCCAGAACTATAATCAGTAACCTAGACACACTGAACCTATATCAGACCGCTCCCAAACCAACATACATTTACAGACACAGCCTAGATGTCATCTTTAACAATCCAGAACTAGTCACTTTCCAAAGGATTACTCTAGTCATGTGGCTAGACCACCATCCGGTAGCATTCCAACACAAGACACCACAGCTCTCCACACCTAAGGCCACCTTACCAGTAAGCATATATCTTGGAACAAACTGAATTTTGATGACCTAGAAGCACAACTAACATTCAACACAGATCTGGACACAGTATATTCAGATGAAAAACTCTATGTGTGTCTCCTGGAAGCCTTTGATATCCTCATTACACTAAAATCAACTAAACATGCCAAAAGAAATCAAGCACTTTGGATGAATACCAAATTAAAAAAGATAAAACAACAAATTGCAAAGCTGCAATGCACCTGGCTCAAAACACTCAAAACAACCTTTGCCTAAACAAACACAACAGAATATACAAGTCATCTATCAAAAGCTACTATATAAGCAGAATTGAGATGGCAAAATCTGCGTATAAAGAATTTTACATAATGCTCAGCAAACTTTTTAAACCTAACTTCACCAAAGGAAACTATCTCCTTTCCCAAGATTTTACTGGCAAACTGGCTAATCACCACACAACCAAAGCAGATATGTTGGCTTCTGATTTAAACCAAAAGAAAACGATCAGCATCAGGCCTTTTCCAACAAAACTCCTCAAACCGGCCTCTGCGTTGCCTCAAATAACTATCAGAAATTGTATTTATGAATCTTGTCAAAACAAGCCAACCGACTGCCCCTCTGACCCTTGTCCACCACAAATCTTCAAAAATATCCTTTTAGCAACCTCTGCTACCACCCCAGTCAGAATAATCATCAATAATTCCTTGACAACAGAAGTGTTTGCAAAGCCTTAAGAAAGACATACATACTGAAGAAAACAAACCTGTACCCTTAAGACCCAAACAACTATAGACCTACTGCAAATGAACGATTCCTCAACAAGCTAGTAAAAAGAGCAGCATTCACCGAGATGTCTCAATTAATTGAAGATAACTCAATACTTTTTTACTTCCAAGCAGGATCTTTCCAGTAGGAGACCATAAAACTCTGTCTTCTCTCACCCATGTTTTTCAACATCTACACTTAGTCATTACCGGCAATGAACAAAGAATTTCAGCTCACCTGCTATAACTACTCAGATGACACACAAATACTCTAAAAATTGGAAAGCACCAAAGACATTGGAAACTCAAAAATCTTACTCAAAAGTTGCCTTGAGCCATTGATTGGTGGATGGCACAGAGCCATATGAACTTGTATGAATCCAAAACTGAAATACTGGTTAGTGTTGATTAAAAAATAAATTATGACCCACTCACCGCCTGGCCTGGCCGATTGGGGACCACCTCCTAAATTATTCAAAGAATTAAAAAACCTCAGAATTGCCATGGACTCTACAATAACAATTAATGCTTAAGTGGATACGCTAGCAGGATAAAGCTTCATTACTAAGAAAACGTTTAGATGCATCTTCCCACACCTAGGATTTCCACACAAGGTCTAACTTACTATCTCTTTTGCACTGTCTAAACTTGATTACACCAATGGCCTCTTCTATGAACTGCCTCTATCAACTACGAAAAGACAACAAATTTAAAACTCCTCTGCCAGACTAGTCCTACATATCAGCCACAAGCCCCCATCTTAAGGGTCCTACATTGGTTACCAGTTGCCAAAAGATCAAGCTTCAAGCTGCTTTGCATCGCCAACATTACAATACATGGAACAGTACTGCTTTTCATGAGGAAGAAAATAAGTAAATACATAAAATGAAGAAATCTCTGCTCCAGATTGGTGCCCCATCTCAAAATCCCACCGTACAAGAAAAAACATAAATGGAACTTCTTTCTCTGTTCAAGCAGCCAAACTATGGAATTTATTACCCCCAAACAGATCCACAGACACCCATCTCATCTTCAGAAGATTACTCAAGACCTGGCTTTTCTCTACATGACCATCATATTCAAAATACAAATGTGCAGGAATAGTATGCACAAGATACCAATGGTGGATATACATGTGTTTGTAAACATGCATAATTTTATTAACTGTATGTATTCAGATATGTGCATTTCTTTGTGCAAAGATGCATATACTACTATTAATTAAAATATAAATACTATCTTATATTTCTGCTTAGCAAACATACAAATGTATATATTACTTATGGCTAAAATGTATACACTCCTTAAATATGTGCTTAACATGTATACAGGTCTTTATATAAATAACATACAAGTATTAGACACTTATAAGCATATTATCAATTTATTATGACCACACATATCACACTAAATAAACAGTCAAACAGAAAGTAAGTGCAAATGTTAACTAACCCATATATGTATTAATTAAAATACTTACATCATAAATAACTAAATAATACCATAAAAATACTAATACATTAATTAATAGAAAAATTAAACCAACCAAACTAAAATAATATAGGTATGTTTCTCTCTCTAAATATATATGTTCATCCTTACTACAAAAATGAAAAATAAATAAACACAAAAATACTTTTTAAAAATGCATAAATAAACAAATACATTAATTTTAAAAACAAATTATATAAATACGTGTATAACATAAATAAATCCACATCTAAGCAGATCAATACATTAATAAAATATAAGCAATGAGTGTATGCTTATGGGTTTATTTCCCTGTAATAACACATCTGTCACAATGTGTAAATATGAGTATAGCAATTGTATCTATAGGGGACAAATATGAAGGAAAACAAATGAAATAGATGTATTCTTACAGCAAAAATGAAAGCCCTGAGTTTGTAAATGGTTATACATGCATGTACATATCTGACTTCATCTAGTACACTTTTATATCTCCAGTTTATTTTATATATGTGTATCATGTTAAAATCTCTATGTATTACTAACTTTTATGTATGGTTATATATCTACATATTTCTATTTCCCTCCCACTGCAGAGAGAAAAGAATCAAAAAATAGTGAAAAGAATATGAAAAAATGGAAAACCGGAGTTTGTAATATATTTATTCATGCATGTATGTATGGGACTTTATTTAGTACAATTTTATATCTCCTGATTATTTTGCATGTACATCTCATTAAAAATCATTGTGTATGTATACCTTTTATGTGTGGTTATGTATCTAGATATTTATATATTTCCCTCCCACTTTAGCGATAACAAAAAATAACAATTAACTCTTCTCCCCAAACCTCCCAAAACCACTAATCTGTGACGCATCCTATTCCTCTTTCAAAATACCTCCTACCTCCACTTTCTGTCTCATCCCAACCCTCTTTTACTACTATGAACTCCCAAACAACCCTTTCCAAACTCTTCCCTCTTGTACCCACTTTTTATCCTGTTCATCCAATAAACAGGCTCTCTGACTCATCCTAAACATCTTTTACTACTATGATTTCCCAAATAATCTTTTCTAAACTCTTCCCTTCTCTTTCCATCCATTACCCTATGCATCCCACTAACAGGCTCTTCCATTCACCCCAAACCTCTTTTACTACTATGAATTTCCAAATGCTACTTCCTAGACTTGCCCCTCCTCTATCCATCCTTTATCCTATTCATCCAACTACATGTCCACCACTCCCAATACCAACATTTATTTCCCTCTACTAAACCACCACTAATCCACCATGGCTTTCAGCATAGCATGCTACTCTTCGAAAAGTGCTTCAACGCCTCTACAGGGGCAGCAAGGCGGTATAAAAATAAAGCTACAAGTAAACTTATAAAAGGCTGGTGGACAACACCAAAACTATTGACTTTGCATATGCTTGCTTATCCTTAGATCAGAATCAGAAGAAGACAGTTAAAGGCAGAAAAGAAATAAATAACCATGACAAAGGCAGGAAGCAGGGATAAAAACCTGCAAAAGTGAGATAAAGGGACAGGAAATGAATAGTGGTTTAGAAAAAGGCACAAGGTGAAATCAAGACTTAGCAGTCTTGGTATTTGACAACCCCGGTGTTCAGCAGTGCCGAAGACAGGCTCTTAGAATAACTTTGGCAGTGTTTAATTTGTAAAACAATGGGGCATATCTACAAAAAACTGGCGAATCAATGCTGATGCACTAGTTTTCTTGCGTCGCCCTTGCTCCACCTAACAACACCATGGGTGCACCATATTAACAATACAGTGCACCATTTCAGACTTTAGGCCAATAGCATCAACATTTTTTAAGCAATTGTGGCGCTTTGCTACACTAGCATCAGAAATGTTGACACTAGTGCAACAAAGTGCAAGGAGGTCCATAGGTTTCTATGGGTGCGTCAATTTACGCAGGCATTAAAAATACTTCCAAAAATGGAGCAGTGAAATCTTGTAGATTTCATGGCACCATTTTTATAGGACATTATGCTTGGCGCAGACATAATGGTGCACAAGGGGGTGTAAAGTGGTGCAATGCTCGCATTGCGCCAATTTTTAAATACAACACCGCAAAAAAGTCTTCCTAACACTATATTAGCATAAAAAATTACGCTAATGTGACGCAGTAATGTGCTAGGGGTTTGTAAATATGGCCCAATGAGTGCTGGTACACAAAGAGGAGCTCATAGGCCCACAGCCGGCGCTAGTAAAGTCAGCGTCAAGACTTTATACTCTTCAAACACCCTTCGCCTCTCGCAGGTTCCTCCTTTCTCCCTTTGTGACGTTTTTTGTCTTTCTCTTCCTCTCTCTTTACTCTTTGTGTGTTCTTCCCTCTCTTGCTCTTGAGAAACGCCAGATAAGAAAAAATCCCGGTCCCCAAAAATGAGATCCAATTCCCCCCAACGGCAACCTTAGCCCAAATTAAGCACTGTGTGACCCTGCACTTACTTCTTCACAAACTGCGCAACGGGTCCACTCGTGTGTTCTTTCCCTAAAGTGGATCTTTTAAGGCAGGTATATGCAGCAAACGTTTTACATGCTCTCGTTTCACGCCATCATAGCAGTCATATTCTCGTCTGTGGAATAAGGAGATTTTTGGGGGTAAGGCAGGACTGATGTAAAAAAAAATAGAGTTGGAAACCATCCGCATACTAGGGATTGGGGAACTTTA